>NC_084593.1:27675412-27992912 GCF_033807715.1 Cololabis saira
GACAATCCCAGCATAAAAGACCTGGTAAGTTGTTGAGCTGAGTATCCAGTAGTCTGTCTCACTGAATACTATGCAAACATAAGCGGTTAACTAATGATCTTATTGCTGAGCTGATATGTCTCTTATATTGTATAGCTGGACCTGTGTTAATCTATTTATGACTTAATAAAAACGTTTAAATTCATTATTTTGTTCTTGTACACAGCTAAGAGGAAGCAAGACAGTACACAACTCCTGGACTTTCTTGAACGGGCAGACGGGAGGTTCCTGCAGCACAGCAAGGACATGAATGATGCCTTGCTGCTCAGACTGGAGGCAGACAACAATGCGTTCCTCAACATGATGGAACGCATGGTGTCTGACAGTATTCTTAAACAGACACTATCAATACTAAAATACTAGATAATATTACTATATAGTAATACTAGACAGTATTCAGATGCTCAGCTCTTCCCCTACTGTACATATCAACTGTCATGTTGTTCTTCTTTCACAAATATGGTAATGATAGTCAAAAATACCATTAAAATGCATAATTGTATGTAAAATAGCATCAGAAAATGTTGCCTAAAATCCCTAGTTGCGCCCCTGTGTGTGTGTGTGTGTGTGTGTGTGTGTGTGTGTGTGTGTGTGTGTGTATGTATGTATGTATATATATATATATATATATATTTCCATCGCTGATGCTCATTTGTAAGTAAGTACAGTTTATTTATATAGCATAATTTGCATAAAGTTGAGATTCTCTATCTTCAAATTGACACTCTGGTCGCTTGCATTGTGCCAGATGTCCTTTGTAGCAAGCGATCATTGAAAATGAATGGCTTTATATAAATTTATATTAAAAAAGAAAGAAAATGAATGGCTGCCGGCTGCTTATGATGCTCGTGAAGCTTTTGGTGTGAATGCAGGGTATGAAAGATTGGTCAGGATTTCCATCTGTATCATTTTTGGCCTTTGTTACACAGGTGATCCAAGTATATATTCAGCTGGACGCCACCCCCAAATCAGAAAAAGTTGGGATGATATGGAAAATGTTTTTAAAAACTGCCTTTTTTCCTTTTCACTAATATGAAACCAAATTATTCACCAGTTGCAACAGTTAGTTATTCAAGCCCAAGTAAAATATAAGACCAGAAATAACACCAAAGTGGACAACACTTCTTCCCCTCTTCATGCAACATTCTTTTCATGAATCTGAGTTCAGTCTTCCTCTGAAGCTCTGTTCTCCGCACTCATCATGGTGCTGCTATGGGTCACCAATGTAAAAACCTGTTGAGAATTGTTGATTCTCACTTTGAATATGTCCCACCTTGCAGGAATCAGGTCTTTGTTAAAGAGCAGTGAAGCCAAGAAGGAAAACAACAAAGTGGCGAAAATGCTGGATAACATGCAGATGGTCCTCACTGGTGAGTGCTGGACGTAAACACCGTCCTCAAGAGAGCAACCTGGAAAGCGGAGGACAATAGGCAACCCAACAGATGGCTCTCCACTTAACACTCTCAATAGCACACCACATAGAAAGCCCATGATGGACCCATAGCTGTTGGAGATATTAAAAAAGAGGATGCAGACTAGTTGTGGGAACATGATGGTGTAAGTTATATCTGAGCTCAGGACCCAGAAAACCATGATGCTGTTGTGTAAGAAGGTGAGTGATGTGCCGGCCACGCCAACCAACACCACGGTGACACGGATCACCCACTGGAGCTCCTTGTGTGATGCCTGCAAGGGTAGAAAAGTGTGGCATCTGAATCAGAATATAAATACCAACAAAATTAATGTTCTCTTCAGGTCTTCTTTTACCGTGGGCCGCAGGACGCTCTTATATATGTTCCACGTGAAGATGGAGGCAGCAGACAAGAGAGCAGAGTCAGTTGATGACATCACAGCTGCAGCTATGGCTGCAATTCCAATGATGGAGACGTAGTCCGGAGTGAGGTACTGAAGAGCAATGGGCAAAATCTGACCAGCATCTCCTCGCTCAAATGGGGATGGAGAACCATATGCAGTCATGTTCCAGTCTGATAGAAAAACACAAAAGAGTCAAACAAGTTCCCACACTCCTCCTCCGCTCTGCTCCCACTAGCTCTCCCCTTCTCCTCATGACACCTGTGGACCTGTATCAGAACTATACCGAGCCACTTGATAACATCAAGGACAATGGCTGTGGAGGAGATCTGGGGCAGAGTTCACAGACTTACACACACACACACACACACACACACACACACACACACACACACACACACACACACACACACACACACACACACACACACACACATGCACATAATGATAAATACACCTCCCCTCGTATCACAACTCCTAACACAGCTGCAGGTTGGAGAGCCGTGCCATGGAGGCTGCGGTGCTCACTTGGATGGCCTGTGACCCCCCCCCACACACATGCAAGTTAAATTTGTTATGAGTATGCTCCTTTTCTGTGCTGAAGTGTTTTTTGCACTTTCACACTGTGTATTTATACACTACGACGGAGTATTAGGGCCAAACTAAGACAAAAAAAATTTGGAAATTACGAGAATAAAGTCATAATATAATGAGAATAAAGTCGAAATGTTGTGAGAATAAAGTCGTAATAGAATAAAGTCGTAATATTATGAGAATAAAGTCGTAATATTACGAGAATAAAGTCGTAAAATTACGAGAATAAAGTCGTAACATTACGAGAATAAAGTCGTAATGTTGCGAGAATAAAGTTGTAATATTATGAGAATAAAGTCGTAATATTACGAGAATAAAGTCGTAAAATTCAGAGAATAAAGTTGTGACATTACGAGAATAAAGTCGTAATGAATAAAGTGGTAATTTATGAGAATAAAGTCATAATATTATGAAAATAAAGGTAATTTATGAGAACTCTAACAGGAAGAGCAGTCTTCTCCCTGTGTTAAAATGAAGAATATTGAGCATCTTGTGAAGTTATATTTATATATTTATAATATTACAACTTTATTCTCGTAATATTACGACTTTATTCTCGTAATATTATGACTTTATTCTCATAATTTTACGACTTTATTCTCATTACATTATGACTTTATTCTCGTAATTTCCTTTTTTTGTTTTTTTGTTTGGCCCTAATACTCCGTCGTAATACACAGTGTGAAGATGCCTTTATTTCCCTCCTCTAGCCAGGTGTCCAGGTTTCTCAGCTAATTGCACCAGTGTACCCATGTCATAGCCTATGTTTTTATCTGTTTTGCCTTTTTTTCTGTTGTCTTGATGGGTTGCACTGGCAGTAATTTCACTGTGCCGGGACGCTGGCTCAGCGACAAATAAAGCTCTAATCTAATCTCTGTTGTTATTTCTTGTTGTACCTGTTGATGCTGCGACTGCTCCGATCAACACAGATGGGATTCCAGTTACCAACATGAGGGGTGCTGCAAGAAAGCAAGTGATTCTGCTTGTTTCTGTAGAGGTGGCTGACAGGATCCTCTGATGGAAGATCTGGCAACCCAGGTTCCCAAAAGCCTTCAAGAGAAAATAAAAAAATCATTCTTTGTATTTTTATTTCCCATCAATCTAATCAAAGTTCTCAGTGTTTTGTGTCTTGGGACAGGGGGATCCAGAGTGTGTTGCTTCAAACCAGAACACAGATTTTTTTTCAAGCAATACTGTGAATTGACATATTAAACAACAAATGAAAAAAAGAGGATTTCTTTGAGATATAGTCCAAAACACTAGTCCACACAGAGCCTTGACTTTGAGATATCACATTACAAGAAGTCATGGTGCCTTGAGAGGATTTCAACCCTTTAACACTGCAATACAGTTCAGTCTGGTACGGTATGTAATTATTTGTATTTCCATCATCAAAAGTTGCAAACCGTAATAGAATAAGCTTCCTATTCCATGCTAGTTTTTGGCTGTATGAGTTAATGGGCCAAAAAAGCTCATCTCTCGCCTATGACATGGAGACAAACATGAGATGAACCACCTCAACATCTTTTCTCAAAGTAAGCTAAAGTTCTTCTTGCCAACCAGAAAAAAACACATTATGTGGTGGAAGTCCTCCACAGTTGTCCTTTATTAACTAGATTTAATTCTTCTTCATTTATTTTACTGTCAGGAGACACTGTAGCATGGGCATGATTTCATGCTCTTACGTAGCAGAGGTATCAACACGTTGTGTTGTACCGATCCAAACCGAGCTGCTCAGTCGAAACGTGGCGCTTTTGAAGAAAAGGTTTCACTGGGAGCTAATCACAAACAGGAAAAAGCATTCTTCAGTGTCTACAACCACAGGTGGTAAATTATTCTGTAGGAATAATATAACTTGTCTCTCTGGCCACCAGTCAGCTGTTAGAGTAGCTCCACCAGAATTTGTTGCTGATTCTTCAAACTGAGTATTCTGACTGCAATCTACTGCACATTAGAAATGACATACTCATACCTACTTTACACAATCACTTTTGAAACACCATTTTGAGTTAAAAAGAACAACATATGCCAGTTTTTGCACATGTCATGACATTGCCTCAACGTGTCGGCCACGTGAAAAATAAAGCAGTTACATAACTCATCTTCTCTGTTCCTGCAAATCTGCAACAGTCAAATTCTCTGGTGGCCAAAATGTACTTTCCAATAATACAGCTGTTTACACAAAATATTATTACTTTATTGTTAGATACAGTTCAATTAACTGAGCTAATCTTTGTTTGGGGAGAGTACTAGTCTGCACCTGCTGTCGGCCAAGGTTACATTCTGAGGTTTTCAGCAGTTTTGTTTTCATCCAGTATGGGAAACACTTTTTCCCCATCACATTTACGACCAATTTTATCCAAATCATGTGTTCAAGGAGAGACACCTGTTTAAAATGGCACGTCATATGTTGCCGTTTGTTTTGTTTTTTCTCTTCTCTTGATGGGCTGTACTGAAATGTAATTTTATTGTGCCGGGGCGCTGGCTCCATGACAAATAAAGCAGTATCAATTTCTATTTCAATCTATTCAAAAGCAATAAATCATGCAGGTATGACTACGCAATTATACTGATCAGTATGAAGGGAATGTTCCAGATAAATCTGTGTCTTATACAGTATGTTCTTGAGGCAGTGTAAATGTTTTAAATCTATTTGACTTGCTTAATTGCTGCATGTTGGGAAATTCTCATTTCAAATGCAATATCTATGCCATCTAAAGATAATCACATATCCCCCAGCAAACTAAACAAGGGGCAAAAGATTACACTTTTTTGTATTTACCAGTAATAGGAAAGTATCAATCCACGTCCAAATTCTGTCACCATCCACTGAACCAACCCACGGGCCCTGGTAGGTGAAGTTGAAGGCAGTTGTAGTGATGTTAACTGAGTGGGGGCTCATTAAAATGAAGGGGACACAGAGCCACTGCAGAAAAGACAGGGAGGCATCAACATAAAGGCTTCAAAGCACTTACAACCTGCTATTAAAATACCACTTGAACAAGTCAGCTACAGAAACTTGGCAACACACCAGTAAATATTTATCTTCTTCACAAAAGTCAGCATGCACTCAAATTCCCCTGAGGGGAAAGTTAGCTTGGCTTTTGCTTTACTTGTGAAAAAATAAGGAACTTACCATACTAAAGAATGTGAGAATGAGCTGTATGATGTCTGTGTAGGCCACAGAGTAGAAGCCTCCCAGCAGTGTGTATATGATGGCTATGACCCCAGAGATCCAAATGCAAATGTTATAGGACAAATTCAGGATAACGCTCATTGTTGCGCCTACAAAAGTAACAACATGACAAATGAAACATCCAGATTTATATTGCGCTATTGCAAAAATAACTCAGCCATAACTCAAGTGAATTTAACTTACCTAAGCCAATAAGACTCCCTGTTACCCAGGTTATATCAGCAATTAGTAGTGCAACAGACAGAAGTCCACTTATGATGTTCCCATACTTGATCTGAAACGGGTCCATCATTGTCATGTATTGTCCGTCTCTCAACGTCTTTACGAAGCAAAGTCCTCCTTTATAATTCAATTACACAAAGGGAGAAATGTTTGAATACCTGCATAAGAGTGTCACTGTACATGGCCTTGCAGTTTGTTTGGTGGACAAGTGGTGGATAATTTCAAATAAAGATCAATACTAACGCATTACAAATGGAAACAGTGCCTTTTTATTCTTTGTATGTATAAAAACATGGTGACGACATTGAACAAAACAGGCATACAAAAGACAGTTCACTCAGAGATTCAAGAATGCTGTTAATAAGCCTCCAAAACAAACGGAGACAAGCTACAAGCCATAGGACGATGTTAAAAATAAGTTCCATCACAGGAAAGCATCATGCTATGACAATGATGTTTCAACTGTGCATTAATATGATGGGACAGCGTGTTGGAAAATGCAAACCTCCATAATTTGTGATGATGCTGTGGTTTGTGATGTCTGGTCAGTTGTCTTACCAACAATGAGAGAGAAGGCTCCGGTTATGGGCATGACCGCCCAGGCCAGGCCCATGGTTGGAGTGTACACCACCTCACTCAGAGCCAGGATGTAGCCCCCTCCCACGAATGAAGCTGCAGAGAGAAAAAGCACAGGCGCAGTATCGTGAGGCAGATGTGCACCAACTAACAGGCCAGGGAACACACCGCGAGTCTCTGCCTGATTTGAATGAGGTTTTGACTTTTGTTAAGCAGAGATTTAATCTTTATAAATAAACTAGGAATGCTTAAAAAACATTTGAAAGTATATTTTTTCTTTGTGTACAGTTATGGCCACAACATATGCCAAATGTATAAATTTGAGTTTAATGTGGCCTTCAAACCTTTTCTTTTTTATTTATTTTCTTTTACCGACTTTTCCTAAAGCATAATGCGGTACAAAGATTTAGTTCAAATTTAAAGCCATATCCTGGCTGTTGTTTTAAAGTATTTAGACTTTTGGGTCAGGGGATGTGAGGTCCTTGTAAAATATTCAACTTGTGCTTTTTAATGACACCCAGTGTGGAATTTGAGTTGTGTTTATGATATTTATACTGTTGTAAAGGCTATCATTAGCTTTTCTACAAATAGTATAATTCCTTAAAATGCTGGTGCGCAGTTGAATTTATCTGCCTTTATTTTTGCTCTTACTGGAGTTGCAGCAATGGCCTTTAATTAAGTTCTACAGTTCTCCAAACATACCTTTGTGGAAAACATATGGTCATTGTCAAAATATTGGCCCCCTTTATGAAATTAAACTAAATGTTTTTCATGAAAATAACCATAATGTTTATCGTTCATTTGGTTCCAAAAGAACAAACTCAAACTTCAAAAGGTCAATTAAGATATTTTACTGATATGACTAATTTTACAGATTTAATGAGTCAAAATAAGAAAAAAGAAAAAAAAAGAAAAACATGCCACGGTCACAATTATTACCCCATTTGACAACCAGTAATCAATAGTGTAACCCATCTCTTAAGGTAGTTCCTCACTATCTTGGTGCATGTCTCTTGAAGGACTGTAGTCCATTGTTGCACAGCTGCACAACTCTGTGATTTAAATTTTGCCTTGGGCCACCTGCTTAAAACAAAACTGCTGAGAGAGTCAAAATATAGCCTTGGCCCAACTAAGTCTACTCCTAAATAAAGGTTAACACTGACCTTAAAGATGTTTTTGTCTACTCGAATTGTAAGAATAAATCATCCTTTATTGCTTAAAATCAGTATGCTTCCTTTGTTTCATTGTCATTCTGCATCGAGGCGCCTCATGTATGTTTTGAACATTTTGCATGCAACTTTCTTTTTTTTTTTTTATATTTATAATTTTTTATTTTTCAAAGTGAAGACAAAGACAATAAATAAAAAAGAGACATTACAATAACAATAAAATTAAAAAAAAAAAAAAAAAGGAAAAAAAAGAGGGTGGGGGGAAGGGTTGGTACAGATGAACTTTAAAAAATGATGGTGCCTCTAGCGTCATATCAGGTCCAGCTCTAAAAGAAGAGTAAGTCAAATAAAATAAGAAGCATGTGACTAACACATCAGGTCATATCATTGTCACATTATTGTCAAGTGTTGTCTAATAACAGCCCATGGGGCAAATTGGTCATTTTCGTTATCTTTGAGGATTGCGGTTGCCTTTTCCATTGATAATAAGTCCAGAAAGTCATTCAGCCAGTTGTGTTTGTCAAAGCAGTTTGCATGCAACTTTCTAATTAAATGTAATGAAATCTGAATCATTTCTCAAGTCTTATTCTTGGTAACTTAGACACTCAGTTTCAATCCAGTTATTCGCCTAGTTGAAAAGAACATATTAAAGAGCATTTAATAGGTTTTTTCCACAACAAACTCATTCAAGTTGTTTCCATGCATGAAGATTAATCCTGAGCTCCATCCACAGATTGATAATAGGACTGAGATCTGCACTCTGAGAGGGCAACTTTACAACTTTTACTTTGATTTCCTTCAAAATGTTTTGGATAAACCGTGCATAAGAACCAGTGTATGTTTTGGGTCACTGAGTTGTTGGAAGTATGACAATATGGTGTGAATAAACTAAACATCAAGACTGGGATTACAGCAGGCTCTGGAAAGGTACTGAGGTAATAATGTCTGCTTGAAGCCAAACATGAAAACAATGTGAAAACATCTCATCACTTTACAAACATGAACCTGCAAACTGATAATGTTCTAATTCTCTGTCAGGTCATGACGACCCAAAGGAACTAGAATCATAAACTACATAATATCTAATATTTTAACTCTTTCATCACAAGTATATCAACTTAATCATCTTTTTTCATGACTCCATGCTGCCTAACAAAGCAATAAAAAAGCACTGGGGCATAACCACGTTTCATTGTGGGGGAAAAGCTTATTTGGATTAAAAGCCTCTGAGCATCCACATACCGAAATAGTACAAGGATGGTCTCATCACACCCAACACTCAACTTCATGTTTCAGGTGTTCACAGGCAAACAGTTTGGCTTTCAAGACAGGAGCTTGAGAGGAGACCATAACAAAAGCCTTCACGACAATCTTGAAACATCAAGTACATAAGAAACCAGTTCAGCATTTTATCTTCTCTTTTCTCATCATTTCTTCTTTATATAATTCTTTCTCACAATTTTTCCCTGTAATTCTTTTGCAAATCTTGCACACAAGTCCTGCTGTCAATCTGCATCAGGTCAGCAAATCAGATAAATCTTACTGAAGGTCTCCGGCAGCAAACTGGGATTTGATTTGCTCATTTATCAAAATCATTTATGAAAGGATGACATAATTTACCCCAAAACTCTCTGCAATCAGTATATAGGTTTACTTGCTTAGAGAAGCCTGTGACTTCTGAGCATTAGGAGTGAAGTCTGAGTTCTCATAAAACATGTGTAGTAGTATTGATGCTTTTGCATGCCATAATAAATCAATCTCACCAAAACCTAACCCAGTGTAAAGCAGAACTGAGAGCCAGGGCAAGAAGACAGCAGTTTCGAATTATTGTTTTCACATTCCACCTTTCAGAGAGCAGCCTCAGTGAAATATAGGAGTAGTTATGAATTCACACCGGTCACTGCCACATCGCGTGAGTTATTAAATCAGTCATTGAAACAATAATATAAGGGCTAACATGACATTTAGAAAAGGTTGACCCTTCATTTATCTTTGGCAGACCTGATTACTGTAGCAGTGCGTTTACTAAACTGCCTAAATTATCCATTGGATAGCTGCAGCTTCTTAAATCAGTTTCCTTTTTTGCTGTTGCGTTTGATAGACTGATTGAAAAACGCTAACTGCACTGTTTCCTTTGTCCTGTTTTACATGTTTTTTCCATCTTTCATGTTTTTTATTTGCATTTACTGTTTAATATTTTTTATCTAATGTGTTTTGTATTTTACATAAAGTACTCCAAACTTAGCTCATTCAGCGGTGATGTAGAAACACGTCTTTCTTTGTCCTCTGATACATTTGTTCAACAGTAATGTTTTTTGTGAAAGAGAAGGTCATTATCCAGGCAAAAATGTGCAAAGATATAATTTGGCTGAATGAGGTTACAAAAGAGATATAAGGTAAAATTAGAAAAAAAAGGATAGAAAAAGAGACGAAAACTTCCACTATGACAAAAATATATTTTAACATAAAAAATGTCTTGTGTCCCGTTTTATGAAAATCTGATCAACAGAATTTTAAATATTTAATAAATATTTTGCAAAATTCACATTCATGATCATTTTAAAAAAGTTTTTCTGAAGGAAGATTTTTGCACAATAATGCATTTATAAAATAAACAGTTAAAATAAATAATTAGGCTCAACCAAATAACCTAACCCAACCTTTAAACATTTTGCATCACCTATGTAGATGTTACAATGTCTCAGGCTATTTCAACTTTAACAAAAGTTACAGTCGGAGGAACTTTTGAAAATTGTGTAACACTGTTGCCAAATTGCAGATTTACAAAAAGTTATTTTTTCAATACGTTTATTTTGCTTGGAGTTTAAAGATTCATGAAAGCAGCTCACCACAACAATACCTTCAATTTTCCTAAATAAGAAGATCCCCTCACTACTTGAAGCGATGTCTTTTCTCAATTGTCCATTGCATGAGATTCCTCTTTCTGAGCTGCACCCTCACATTCAGTGTCTGTGTCTCCCTGACTGCTCACCCACCTGCCATAGTAAAAACTCCCACCATCAGGTTGATACCCCTGTTTCCCAGCAGAGTTGCCTCAGTCTGGTCTGTCTGGCTGTCCGTCTGAAGACGCGTGGTCTTTACTGAAGCCCATAAGCCAAGAGTAAGCACCATCAAGTAGAAGACAGCTATCATAATCAGTCCAGGGACGTTAAGATTCATCATGCCTTAGTAGTAATCATAGTCCCCCTTTGCACGTGCATGTGAAAATGCGTGTGCATACCTGGAAGTGGGAGGCGCTTATTACGCCAGCGTGTGCACACACACACACACACACACACACACACACACACACACACACACACACACACACACACACACACACACACACACACACACACACACACACACACACACACACACACACACACACACAGAGTAATGCTTTGTTAAATCAAGGTGTTGAGATAACTTTGCATCTGGTTTTTAAACCAGATGTCTAAGGATTGCTCAGTTTTATGACCACAAACCTTTGTGATGGGCGTGAGGTTGAACCCAATAATAGCACAGATCGAGGCTGGTGAAACAGTTCAATTCATTAGCCAAAAATAAGGTGGTACAAGCCAAAGCTGAACATGGTAGTCCACAACCTGAACAGGCCAAAAATCAGTCCTTCTTAGATGCAGAAACATTCAGGCAGGGAATCCGAGCAAAGAGAGACCATGACAAACAACGACCAGGCAGAGTAGTCAGGTACAGCTGTACCTGACTACTCTGCTTGCAGGGTCGAAACCAACAAGACAATCCAGAGAACTGGATAAGAAAAAAGAGTTTTCCGAGCAAATGCTTTAGGATCTTGAGCAATCGTGGTTCCAAGATAGGGGAAAGATATTTGGATATGCAAAATTGCTTTAATGTCATGCATAAATTGGGGTGGTTTAATGGAACCCCCCCCCCCCACCCCCTCAAAGCTGTTAAGCTGTTATAGTTGGACTTTTCAAAAATAAAAAGGTGATGATAATAATAAATGATAAACAAACACTAAAAGAATGTCAAAGTAATAAGTTGAGTTTTTTTAAATTATTATTATTATATTACAACTTGTCAGACAATGCTGACCAGAGGACCTTTAAGAGACAGCCCTTTAACTGTCACTATCTTTGAAATGGTTAATCAAAAAACCTTCCATCAATGCTGTAAAAATCAGTTGAAAGGCTTCGGCCTTTCAGTTCATTTTTACACATTTTTAAATGAAATTCTAACTGTAAATTCTAACTGTAATAAAAAACAATTACATCCTCATGAACTTATTTAATTCTGAAAAATATATTAAATTAGAGGAAATAAGAAACTGTTTTAACTTCCTGAGCGTTTGGCGCCATAATGCCCCCTGTTTCAGAAAAATCCTAGAACCGCCAGTGATTGTTACAACACGTTTCCCCCTCTATCCTTCTTTGGTACGAGTTTTTTGAAAGTTACCATGACCTGGATCATACCTGTCAAGTCTCCCGTTTTGGCCGGGAAACTACCGTATTTCACCCCTCTTTCCCGCTGTCCTCCCGTATTAGTATTTCCCTGTACTTTTCCCGTTTTATGATTTAATAATTTTTAAACTGCAAGCTGAATTGTCACTAGCCTCTACCTCCACTAGTGGCGACAACAGGAGCAAACTCAGAACAACAAATCAGAGAGGGATGGATGTAACGAGAGAGAAAACATTTCTGCACAAAAAGCGAAGACTTTGTGTTAATATCTCTACTTTCCTAAAGATGCAGAAACATGCGTCTGTGTCACATGAGTGAAAATGACAAATTAAAAGAAAATGTAAATGTTTCACTTGAAGACAACCAATGTGTATATAAACTGAAAATATATATATAAAAAAGCGCTTTAATTCCCCTTTGTGTTTTCGTTTAGGTTATATTATAGGAACTACATACATAGGAAGTACACAGCATTTCAGGGTCAACAAAGGTCATCCCATCAGGCTACGAGCACAGTAGTGTCTGAGTGGTTGACAGTTAGTTATTTTGGATTTCTCCTAAATCTGTCTTGTAAGATACTGGACCTCGGTTGGGCTGGTGGGACAGCAGCGGGAAGATTTCCCGTATTTTTAAATCCAAAACTTGACAGGTATTAGTCCATGGGCCCGACCAGATGTCAGTACCACTCAAGGTGACCAAACTTACTCATAATTTTTGAAAGGATCCATGTCTGTAGATGATATTTTGGTATGATAACCCTTCCTGAGTGGCAGCTGTATCAGAGTTATCAGCTCATGAAGTTACCCAGCCCCTTCAGGTTAATTGATCATTCTAAATTGGGTGTATTATACATTTCCTGAATCCTTATGGTCCTGTGAGTATTCCAGTTTTTGTATTTTTTTGTTGTTGTATTTTTTGTATTTTGTGTCTCTAATGTTTATAAAACTAAGCTGGTTCCTTATCTCATTGTGGTGTCCTTTATGTCCTGTATTTCCATGATAAAGACCAGTTTGTGACATTAGCCGAGTGGCTGTTATAGTTTCATAGGAGCCTAATGATGCTCTTCTAGTTTAAGGCTCACAATGACCGGTAACAACAATATAGTAGGGGTATATTATACATTTCCTGATTCCTTATGGTCATGTGAGTATTCCAGTTTTTGTATTTTGTGTCTCTGTTGTTCCTAGTTGACACAGGGCTAAAAGATAGTATATCATTTAGGCGAAAATTGTGTAAAAATGTGTGTTGTTTATAGTTTAAAGGGCTGCAGTGAACTCTATGTTGGTCAGAAAGATTCACATCTTAGCTTGAATGAATGCTTAAAAGGTCCCCTTTAAAATGATACCAAAGACAATATTGTGACACATTGACAGATATCCTGTACATGAGTCTAAACCAGGATATGCACCAGCATCTAAAATGTAATTTTCTGAAGGGGCTGGGTAACTTCATGAGCTGATAACTATGATCCAGCTGCCACTCAGGAAGGTTATCATACCAGAATATCATCTATAGACATGGATCTTTTTAAAAATCATAAGTAAGTTTGGTCACCTTGGGCGGAACTGACATTTTGGGCTCTGGCCCATGGACTAGTATGACCTGGATGACGGAGATTCTACATCAAAGAGATGCAACTGCAATGACAGAGAATGGCTGCAATAAAATATCTGCAGTTCGCATTTTCCACCGATAGAGGGCGATCTGGTTCACTGACGAGATATCCTGGAGTAACGTTTGTGCGCAGGCGCAGTGGCGCTTCTACGCACTGCAATAAGCAAACATGGCGGCCGTTGTCGACAGTGTTGTGAAAGTGTAAGTTTTATCTTATTTATCGTTAACTGTGAAACGTCCAACCACACAGGTGTGCATGTCCTGGTGGTTGATCGTCGTTTTCCCGCGCAGCTAGAAAAAAACAGATATAAATCGTAATGGTAGCAGTAATTTCCCCCTGAGAATGGGGCTATCTTTGTGCTGCGGTTAGCCTGTTAGCTCTGAACCCCACACAACACTACATTTATGTCCATTTATGTCTTAACTCGCTGGCTTTAAGGTTGGTGCTGCACGCAAATGTCATAAAACAGTTTTTAGTCCCCCGCATGTGGAGGACGGAGCGTGTTATTTCTCAGTAAATCACAGTTTGGCGGGCGCTTTGTCACAAACAATGAACCTTTGTTCTGACATCGCTGCTGTTTCTGTGAAACAACCGTCCACATGCCAGAGCCGCACACCCATAACACGCTGCACATATGGGGCTTTACAAGTCAACCAGATTCCTCCAGACAAATGAGACTTAATGTTGAATTTGAAAGGGGAGACGCGTATGTTTATGTTTATTTATTTAAGGCTCCATGAAACATACCTGCGGATTTTATGACAATATCAATGGCACTGGACTTTAAAACAGATGGAAAATGCACTTGAGAACAATGTTACATGAGAGAGCTGCAATATGAAAGCACTTTTGGTGCTTATTTTTGTTTCTGCTCCCTTAAAGATAATGAGGAAATGTTTTTAAAGCCATACAAGTATTCAATGAGAGCTCAATAACATGCCAATGAAGATTTCGATATTCCAGTTCTTTATTGTATGTTGGATGAAGGTTTTAACCAGAGGTGTCAAAAGTATTCACATTCATTACTCAGGTAGAAGTATAGATACTAGAGTTTAAAAATACTCCTGTAGAAGTATCAACTCAAGTTTTTTACTCAAGTAAAAGTATAAAAGTACTGGTTTCAAAACTACTTAAAGTATAAAAGTAATAGTAATGTAAGGGGGAAAAAAGCCATTAAGGACAAAAGCCATTGAAAATGAATGCATCTTAGTATAATGCAAATATATTAAAGAACCATATATGTGTACTATTGAGCATTAACATTTGTTTCAGAGAGCAGGAGATAAGATGATTAGTTGCCTATAAGTATTGTAATGGTGCAAAAAGTCAAACTTCAGAGGCATGTTACCATTTATCCTAACCTTGATTGGAATGTACATCCAAGTTTAGTTGCAGGAATCTGAGGGAACGGATGTAAGAACAAAACTGGACAAGAACATCTGAAACAACCACAACCAAATTCACTCTATCTGGATGGAGCAATTTAACTGGATAGTTTTTTTTTTAAGGCCGAAATGAAATGAAGGCTGTTTTTAAAATGTAAGGAGTAAAAAGTACAGATAATTGCGTGAAAATGTAAGGAGTAAAAGTAAAAAGTCGACTGAAAAATAATTACTCCAGTGAAGTATAGATAACCAAAATTTCTACTTAAGTAAGGTAACGAAGTATTTGTACTTCGTTACTTGACGCCTCTGGTTTTAACCTAACCATAGCTAAGCGGATGACATGCAGATATATATTTATAACAATGTCACCAGGAGTCCAGGCTCCTGGTAAATGTATTGAGGAAATTAATGACGGGATGTGCCACAACTTTCTCTAGTTAAACAAAAAAAAAAAAAATTTGGTGATTGTGTTTGGAGCCAAGGAGAAACGATTGCAGCTCACCACAGAGCTTCAAGCTATACAGCTAAAAGCTACAAACCAGGCAAGAAAACTGGTTCTAGTGATGGACTCAGACCTAAATTTGGAAAAGCACACTTTATGGCAATAACAACATGATCAGCCTATCACCTTAAGTATATATCAAGGTTAAAAGATTTGACATCTCAACAGGAGCTGGAACTACTAGTACTTTAGTAGCTTGATTATTGTAACAGCATTTTACGTGTCCATCTAAAAAAATTAGTTGGACAACTGCAGAACAAGTCCTCAATAAGACCTAAAGAGTGGACCGCATCAGTCCAGCTCTGAGATCTTTACACTGGCTAACTGTCTGTCAGAGGACAGACCTTTAAGTTCTGATGCTGGTCTATAAGGCTCCAAATACAAAAAAAAAAACTAAATTTAGTTAAATCCAGGTTTAAGACACCTGTTCTCAGCTGCACTTGAATAAAGTTATAAATGTGCACCAGTACTTTTCAGTTTTTGTTTCAAAATTATGTTTTAATGTCTGTAAAGCACTTTAAATGCCCTTGTTGTTGAATTTTGCTATACAAATAAACTTCCGTCGCCTTTTTAACCTCTTCCGTCTTTATCTAGCAATGATTATGAACATTCTTAATCTTTCTGTGTTGTTGTTTTTTTTTACCTGTTGTGACCAACTTCAACGTCTCAGCCTTGGAGAGCAGTATTACAGAGATGCTATGGAGCAGTGCCATAGCTACAATGCTCGTCTTTGTGCCGAACGCAGCATCCTCATGCCTTTCCTGGACTCTCAGACTGGTGTTGCTCAGTCTAACTGTTACATCTGGATGGAAAAGAGACACCGGAGTGCTGGTATGTAACTACTGTTGAATTATAATTCATTACTTCAGTTCTTTTATAGTATGATCACACTGGTTTTTAGCGTGTCATACATTCAGAGACCTCAATATGTAAGACGTATCATTTTGAGTTTGCCCTAGATCAAACCAAAACTTCTTATTTATCTCTTTTGGTCCATTATGGCTGCATCAGGTGTAGCTCCAGGGCAGCTGTACTCTTACCCAGCCCGTCGTTGGAGGAAGAAGCGGCGTTCCCATCCTCCCGAGGACCCTCGCTTGGCCTTCCCCCCTCTCAAAGCAGGTATTTTCTTTGATGATGCTTCTTTTGCCTTGTTTTACATATCGTGCCATTTCAACGAATGTATTGTTATTTTGGTTGGTATGTGCAGCTGACCTAGAGCTCGGCCTAAAGCGCGATACCTTGGGAGCGGTAGATGGAAGCAGCTTGGAGGCCTTGCTGAAAGGGGAGCCACTTGAGAGGAGAAGTGGTGTGTCAGAGCTCCGTGGCCCAGAGGATGATACACCCGCCGTGGAGCCTCCAGCTACGTCAACAGTTACTCACACATCTTCTGGCCGCATCCGTAAGGTTAGTCTGGAAGCACGAATACTAATGACACAAATCCCAAACTGTTTTGAGGGCATCATTTTATATCAAGATTCTTTTGATACGATTTTTAAACCAAGTCACAAAATACAGTGATAAATGATGAATGTTGTGGTACATGACTGGTCTCTCTAATGTTGAAGATTAAATCTCCTGCTGTCCCCGTGGTAAAATCATTCATAGTCTGTGGTTAATACATCCCCAAATCTTTAATTTCATTCATCAATTTGCTTTGAATCTGAAAGAACTGTGATGTCTTTGTCTTTGCATATGTCACTCACTTATCCCACAAATCTGTTGATTCTCTAAATTATGACTGGTTGCATATTCAGATTGTATTATCACTTGCAGATTCCCTCAGTGTTTAACACCCAATAAATTAGATTGGCAAAACAAACAGTCACAAATCATCTCAGCTGCCACCCTGTCATTTTTTCTTTTATCAAAGCAAAGAAGTGAGATATAGCATATATTAATTATAATTCCAAACAGAAATGAATGTTGCACATATCCATATGCTCCAGCATCTTATCTTTTTGGTACTGTACTTCAGAAATAAATGCTTAAAATGTTTGTAGTATAAAAAGTGTTACTGCACAGATTGAGGTAAGAGTATGAAAATTTTGAATAAAATCAGAGAAATCATATTGTTTCTTTTCATCAAAACAACAATGAAACATCTATTGTGATTCTGCTTTTCTCAAATGTTCATGTCAAGTTCTTGATGGAAACTTAAACAACTTGCAGGATTTTTTTTTCTTTGTTTTTGCTTTTTTACAAACAATGTGGTAGTATTGTGCACTGACTCTTCTATGAAGTTTAGACATTTCATATGATGAATTGATCCAAATTCTCACTGTAGAGGGTCCTTGACCATGACGACTACTTGGACGATCTGGATGATGAAGATTTTGAAGATGAAACTCCCAAGAGACGAGGCAAGAGCAAGTCCAAGGTGAGTGTCGGATGAGTTGTCCTGCAATTAGTTCCCTGCAGGATGCGAGAGTTGAAGGGAAGCGTAAAATACCAGTGTTGTGAGTTTCAGAGTCGGTGAGTGGTGTCAATTTAAAATGAAAAGAAAAAGATACGGTTAGTTATAATACCTCCATCTAAGTGATATGCTTTTGTCACAATCTGGTAAAAGAAGGGCTTTAATTCTGTAATGTAATTCTGTAATTTACCTGAGTGGCCTGGGAGGTTCTCTGATAAATAAATAAAAGAAACATATGTTTGTATTCAGTTTTACTCAACGAAAAGCATCGTTTGCAGGCTTGAGCTCTATCAAATGTATTGAACACATTTAATCTTTGAAATAAAACATATTCATAGTTACTCCGAGCTAGTATTTTAACAGAATAAGGTGTTTTTTGTAGTTTTTTTTTTTTTTTTTTTTTTTTTTTAAATGTTGTACTGCGTGTGTCAAATGTTAAACTGGTTGTTTAGGGCCGAAGTGACAAGAATGGCAAGAAGAAAACAGAGGCTGCAGCTGCTGCACTGGAGGAGAGGGATAAACCGTACGCCTGCGACAGTGAGTAGAAGCTTGCTTTCATGCATGTCAGCAGGGGATGCTCTTTGCTTTTTCTTTTTGGGCCGATGAAAGATGAAGACAAGCCTTTTGCCATGCACGGCGTGATCTCAAAGATGCTACCTGGATTGCAATATGAAATGGAAAAAGCTCCTTTTTGCTTTTTTTGGATGCGTTCCCTTTTTTTTGTCCCTCCCTGAGATGTGCTCCTTATATGCTTTGTAATGTCCTGTTGGCTCCAGCTCGCTGTGCAAAAGCTTTGTTAGTTTGCTTTTTGCGTTCCTGCAGGAAAGTAATCATTTGAAAATTTAACAAGAAAACTGTTTTTGCTTTTTGATGGATGGCACTCTTCTGTCTTGTTTGCCGCTTTGATACTTTTTTTTCCCTTTTTTTTTTGAGGGACTCAAACTGAAGTTCCATCATTATAACCCTTTTTTGTATGACGGTGTGTGTGTGTATCAGTTTGTGGGAAGCGCTACAAGAATCGTCCTGGCCTGAGCTACCACTATACACACTCTCATCTGGCAGAGGAGGAGGGCGAGGACCGCGAGGAGATCGAGGCACCACCCACTCCTCGCCAGCCTGAGGAACAGAAGAGTGAGTCACACTCACTGTATTGCCGAAAGAGAGAGGCGGGAGATGTGGTTGCATGCTATGTAGCATGTATGTGTTAATTCAAGGGATGTCTCCCTCTCATTTTTAAATTTTTTTTTTTCTGTGATTTTGAAAAAAAACAAGGAAATAGACTCTGTGCTCCTGACTGGAACATACTTTCTGCTGTGGAACTTTTGTCACTTTTTTTTTTTTTTTTTAAGCATGTCCATCCATTATTTTTCCCCTCAATATATTCATCGTGCAGTCGTTTTTCTTTTGTGCACGTGACACCATGTTTGCAGATGCATACATACAAGTGCGTTTTGTTTATTGGTAAATCTCATGATTCAATTCATCATCAGTGAGTTATAATCATTAACAAATATTGATGGTTGATGTGAAGGGGGTTATTGTTGAAAAAACTAAAAATTTGATTTTGAAATTGTGTTTAGTTACAATGAGACAGTGACTACCAGGTGTGACGAGGAGGGGGTGTTAAACCAGTTGTCCTTGTTTTCCTAACTTTTAAAGACTTGAGGCACCCTCTACACATGGATGGTGTTTCACCTGTAATTTAAAGGGCTGTCTGTTATCAGGACCTTATGGGTTAAAATGGCACTTTTAATGTTCATTAAGCGTTTTCTTTTTTCATTCTTCTGCTCAGCAACTAAGAAAGGTCCCAACGGACTGGCACTGCCCAACGACTACTGTGACTTCTGTCTGGGAGACTCCACCCTAAACCAAAAGACCGGCCAATCTGAAGAGCTGGTATCCTGCTCAGACTGCGGACGTTCAGGTATTTACTTGTCGCATACCCGTTTGTATGAGTGATTGACAGTTATATCTGCAGCAGATCCTACTTAGACTTTGGGGGGAAACGGTTTCTTCATTCAATAACAATTCATCAGCTAAAATAGTCTAAAATAGTCTGTCTATGTTTCAGATATAGTCAGCTAATACAGCTAATATTAGCTCCATGATGTAGAAGCAGTAGATAGCAGAAGAGCAGAAATTGCTACATGGGTTCATGAAGAGTTCTGTAAATCACTGTCTAAGAACACGTCCACAAAAGCTTTATCTGTCATCTTCTAGGGCTGCAACTAACGACTATTTTAATAGTCGACTAGTCACCGACTATTGAAACGATTAGTCGACTAATCGGATGATTAGTATTTTTTTTTTTTAATTTAGTATGAGGTTGCATTAATTATGTGGCAAATGATAATAAACACAAGAAAGATGGCACTAGAGCCCTGCTAGAGCGGGACTGTTTTATTCATCCTGCTCCCGCTGAATTTCTGACCATTACCCCCCGCAATGTGTGTGTTCCCCTCCCGCAAAACTCATGAATTCATGCCCGCACGGCGCACAATAATAGAGATGCATTGATTTAGTGTCTTCTCCCGTCCCACAAGAGAAAAATCCAGACAAATCTATCTGATTTAATGTTAACATGATCATTGTGGAGCTTGATGGATAAGTGACAGTTCATAGGCACCTGTCTGAAAGTTAGATGCAAATTCATCATTGTCATCAGCGCACAAGCCTTTTTTCGCCTTTCGCGCTGCATCAATTATGTGATTGAGGTTATAGCAACGAGAGTAGCTGTGAGTGGCTCAAATAATACTAATAAATAACATAAAATAAACAAAGTTTAGAAGGAAACAAATTAATTTAACAAATGAATCGCTTGGCCATTACATTACATTGGAGGGAGAGAATGCTGCTGACCGACTGCGGTCCCGTGCGTCTCTCTTCCAAGATGCGCCACAGACACTAAACGCAGTTTCTCCAAATATCTGACTTGATTTAATACTTTGTCAGGCATAACGTTAAAGCTTTCTTTTAAAGCCAAAATACGCTTAATATCTTACCAAGGCGAGTCCGTTTCGTTCAGCACTCCGACGTGCTTTCTCTTCAAATGTATTACCGACATGCTCCGGTGAAAAGCAACGTCGTCTTTGCAAACCTTGCAAGTCATCTTTTTATTCACCGTATCATGGCTAAAATGCTCCCAAACTTTTTATTTTATTTTTTATCAAAGTTTTATTACCCGCAGCTGCGCTCAGACGCTGTCGTGCAAGCGCGACTCGACAGAGAACGTATTGAAGTGAGACGCCTCACTCCGTTGGAAAAACACGTCTGGCGACAATTGTCGACAATGGAATTCATCGTCGACTATTTTGATTGTCGATTTTTGTCGACAACGTCGACGAATCGTTGCAGCCCTATCATCTTCACTGGTTTTAAGGACCTGAGGTAAAGACTGAAAGAGAAATTTGAATTTCTTTTTTGAGACCATAAATTAAAAGAGGGGAAGGATCATCTGGCTTGTTACCAGTTGTATGGAAGTGCATCAGTGTCTATGGCACGGGCAGTTTGCACATCTGGAAAAGACAAAAGGCATTTACAGATTCAAGAGCAACACGTGCACCCAGACACACGGCATCTAAAACTACATTTCCATCACAAGCCGAAGCCATGCATTTTTCAGCAAGGTAATGCTAAACTACAAACTGCATCCATAATAAAAAACCTTCCTGTGCAGTAGAAGAGTCCAGTTGCTGAACTGGTCTTCCTGTATATATTTGGTGCAGCAAGAAACCAAAAAACACATCAAAGAATGCCCAGGCCTGTTTATAAACAAGACGAGAATGGGGACAGCATTCCTCTCTCAAAAACCCAGCAACTGGTCTCCTTGTTTCCCGGATTAAAGTATTAATCAAGGAAGAAGCGATTCATGTGGTTAACGTCTTCCTTTCTCAACTTTCCTGGCAAGTGTTGCTGCCATAAGAGTACATTTTTTCCAACTTTCTACTTTTGTTCTGTTTTCAGTATTATATTATACACCAATTATGGTTTTATGAGATTTTGAAATCATAACATTCTGTGTTTATTCACATTTTACAGACTCCCAACTTTTCTGGAATTGGGAGGGTTATACGTTAGATCAATTTAATCCTTTTTCTTACAGTTTTGTTGTTTTTTAGAAAGAAATTCAGAGAACAACTCATCCTATGGATAAATCAGAGTTTAATTCAAGTTTTCTGGTTATGCTGATGCAAAAATACCTCTGCCTCACTTTTGTAGGTCACCCAACATGCCTGCAGTTCACACCAGTGATGATGGCTGCAGTGAAGACCTACCGCTGGCAGTGCATTGAGTGCAAGTGCTGCAACGTTTGTGGCACTTCGGAGAATGATGTGAGTCTTGTTTTGACGCTTGTAATAAATGTGTAACCAGTCTTACCATGACAGTCACGCCACAGTGGATACAGGCTGCAGATAAAGAATATAGCCCTTTAATGGAACAAAAGACAAAAAGGGCCAACAACAATTCATTAAGATTTAGAGTTTCAATCCATCTTCCTACCTGACTCTAAAGCAGGGGCCGGCAACCCAAAATGTTGAAAGAGCCATATTGGACTAAAAACACAAAAAACAAATATGTCTGGAGCCGCAAAAAAATAAGAGTCTTGTATCAGCCTTAGAATGAAGGCAACACATGCTGCATGTTTCTATATTAGTTAGAACTGGGGGAAGATTTTTTTTTATTATGCACTTCGAGAAAAAAGTCGAAATGTCGAGAAAAAAGTCAAAATTTCGAGAAAAAGGTTGAAATGTCGAGGGAAAAGTTGAAATGTCGAGATTAAAAAGGAAAGGAAAAAGGAAGAAAAAAAGGGGAAAAAAAATAAAAAATAAAAAAGAAGAAAAAAAAAACAGAAAAAAAAAGAAAAAAGGAAGAAAAAAAGAGGGAAAAAAAGAAGAAAAAAAGAGAAAAAAAGGGAAAAATAGAGACAAAAAGAGAAAAAAATAAGAAAAAAAGGGAAAAAAAAGGTCAAACAATTTTGAAAATGCTCCAGGAGCCACCAGGGCAGCGCTAAAGAGTCACATGCGGCTCTGGAGCCGCGGGTTGCCGACCCCTGCTCTAAAGCAATGATGAATAATTACGAAGAGGAGCTGTGCTACCAAATAGACTGGTCAGATTTGTTGCTGTCTGTGGCACATAGCAACATTTGAAGAGAGGTACATGTCAAGGGGTTGGCAAATGTGCCTCCTAGAGTGTAGATACTCTTATAGTTTAATGCAAAAGCATTAAACAGGCTTAAATTCAATAAAGTATTTTTACGGCAGGAATGAATTACAGCTGTCAGATGATAACTGCCGAGAAATTGATTTTAACAACTTCCAGTAGCCTCTAAAGAACAAATATTATTTGCAAACTACACGTGTGGGTTGTGCATAGTCTTTATATCTTGTTTCACTTGCACACAAGTAGAGGCTTCAGTGATGAGGAGCTTCTCCTTGGCGTAATATCGGTGGAGAGGTTTTCCCACAGTATGAATGTGATGGTGTTTCCTCTTCTCAGAAAGTCAAGGGTTATCTTATAATTAGACTTGTCCTTTAATTCGGCAGATACAGTAAATGTCAGCAGCATCAGTGAGTTGCTTGTTGGGGATGCAGAAGGTCAGCTGTTATACTCTCAAGATATTATGTGCCATTTACATCAGAAACAGGAGCACTGGCCACAGACTGAGTGGATACTAAATATTAGATTACCCCGTCACTAACACTGAAAGAAGTATTCACTATTCCACAATTTCTCTGTCTCATCAGTCGACTGATTGCTTTATTTTTGCAGGACCAGCTGCTGTTCTGTGATGACTGTGACCGAGGTTACCACATGTACTGTCTAACTCCACCCATGACTGAACCACCAGAGGGTAAGCTCATGTTTCACTGCAGAGGTGCTCTGACTAGAAAGACTTGTGCGTGGTATTATAAAGGTCAACTTTATGGCAGCAATCATCTAATTAGTTTGATCTGTTGCCTCTTCCTCTAATCATTTGTGGAAAAAGCTTACAGAAATCTTCATGGGGGTGTGTGACCTTTGGGACATAAATGTTTTCTCTGGAGTCATGCTGCGCATAGCGAGTTTTCCAAAGCACATGGTCTCAACATCATCGTGGGAGATCAGACTCTGAGCCTTTTTTAAGCAGGGTACACACATAAAGATTATCAGGCTGTTTTTGTCCCAATTTTGCCCTTACCGCCCAACTCTCGTAACGTCTCATAAGATTATCCTATCAGATTATGCTTTGGTCTGAGCTCTGTTAAAAGGGAATTCGTCCCGATAATCGGCTCCGAAACAGGTCGGGCCCGACAATCGCAAGTATTAAACTTGTTCAATATTTACGACAAAAAAATCTTCATGTGTGTGAGGACGGCCGAAAATGATCGTGACGTGGAACAGAATGTAGCCGAGGAAATGTGACAACTCACCTCAAGGTCGTTCAGTAGATTATGAAGTCTGTGTTGACGCTGTCTCGAGGATTTTTTCCATAGTCTTTCCTTCTTTTATTTGGGGATTTTTCTGAACACAATAGTCCCAAAACCACCATCATTTATTTGTCTTGTCTGTCTTCTTCCAACATGTTGTTCTTTTCTGTTTGCTATGGCTTTTTCTTCATTTTTCTTAAATCGCATTTGATCATGCAAGATTTCTAGCCTGAAGGAGGAGGCTCTGGACTGGCTGTGGCACAGAATCGTTGTGTGTATAGTATGGTGTGTTGTGCTGATTATCGCAGAACACCACACAGCGATAAATGCTCGATTTGTTTTTTTTTTTTAATTATCTTAATTTGTGGGGATTTCTGAAGTAAAAAAACGTATGCGTGTACCCCTCTTTAGTAAACCTAAAGCTAAGACTCTTATAATGTCTTTACTTGTTCTAGAGTTGAGCACTGATAAAACTAGGGATGCACCGATCAGGATTTTGAGGGACGATCACCAAAAGCAGTATCTGCCGATCCCAATATTGCCGATCACCAACCACAGCGTGAAATCCATAAATTCATCAATATTGTTGTCTCATGTACACAATGCTAACATTGTATTATTAGGTATCAAAATTAGGAGATGAGAAAGTATCATAAATTTACTGTTTTATTGCAGACTGAGGCAATGTGCAATATTTCACCCTCTAGAGACTGTTTAGACTCGTGTAGCTTATTAGCTTAAACTTTCTTGTGGTAACACAAGTCTTTACACTATAACATCCAAATGTCACTCGTGAAACCGACTGACACGTCCTGCGTAAGGCTTTGGATGTGACTGTATATATTCTGTTATGGGGAGTTTTGAGACGCTGCCTTGAGGTGGAAAACCACTGGAGAGATGGGTCTTAAGGTGTCACAGCTGATGTGAAATATTTTTTCATGGCACAATTTGTTTTGGGTGCATCTTATTTTGACACCTGATTTTTTTAAAAAAATGTTTAAATCTAAAAACAAAAGGCATTGCCTGCATTTTAATATAAAAAGTGCATATAACTTTGTTGTTTGCTAAATTTGTGTACAAGCATTTGAAATTTACAATTGAATTATTTTAAGTTTTAGAAAATGGTCAGATAACATGTTTGCATTTTCACAGTAAAAAAAACAGTTTTTCCAACTTGAGTTCTACTGAAATTGTTTTTTTGTTGCTTATTGTTTACTGTTAGCACGTGCTAATGACATCCATCGTCGGCCACTATTGAGGGGTCTCATGTGTATAATCTACATATATCATATGAAATGTAATTCTGTTTGCACATCAATCCTCCTTGAGTCCTGTCTCACTGCTCTTCTGTGCCTCCAGGGAGCTGGAGCTGCCACCTGTGCCTGGCTCTGCTGAAGGACAAAGCCTCCATATACCAGCAGAACCAGAGCTCTGTCCATGAGTGACATCCAGACCAACCCTGCCCCTCTGCACCAGGACCCCCCCAATCCAAATGTCAGACCTCTTCTCAGTACAGAGCTCCAGGCTCTGTCCAGATGTTGCTGAACCAGGTCGCAGATCAGTTTTACAAGTCTGTCTTATCTACAGTGCTAGCAGGGGGGGGACTCAAAACCAAAACAGACCTCAGATCAGTCAACACGTGGATCAAAACATCACTACCAGTCTGCCTGCCAAGTCCCCGGGGCTTGCTGTCAAACATGTAACATATTGTGTGTAAATACAGTATTGGCACACACTGTGTCCTGGACGGTTACACACATGCAGAACTTGAGTGAGTGTGCGGTAACCATGGTAACTGCTGTCGCCATGGGAGCTCACAGGAGAAAATGGATTCACATCACAGCAAATTATCTCGACCCACTCAGACACAGTGAGGATTATTGAGAAAAAAACATTTTTTTTCTCCTGCCAAATGTTCTATTTTTAATCTATGAAAGTGGCGAAAGGAAGACGTCACCATATACATGGTCAAGGAATATTATTCTTATTGTTTCTCGTTACTAGTGGGCTTTTGTAGTGGCATTGTCCTGTGTACTGTTGTCTGAACCGTTGGGCCGTTTACTGTATGTTTTAATGAGGTTTCCTGGAGGAAGAAGCGCTCAGTGCCAATGTCTGCCTTCGTATGAGACACACATTGCAGCTACTCCTCTCTGTTCAGAGGGAGCTCGTCAGAAGCACCACCAAGCTTAATTAGGAAAGGGGGTGTCATACTCAATTTGTGGCATGAAGGTCTTAAAGTCAGCACAAAGGCTTATGGCATTACTTCTTAAAAAAAAACAAAAAAAACAAGACTTTTTAATATACCAGTCTGTTAAATGCAGGCTGTGTTCATCAACCAAAATGGTCATACGATGTCATTTTCAACATAGGTTCTCCATAAAACAGTGTTAATGCTCTTATTTTTAAAAGCCTCATGCTTGATGAGGAGATTAATAGTAGTTCCATATTCTAGTACACTCTAAGTCCAGTTTCTGAAACACAAGTGATCGAAATTTGTATAATTTTCTCAAAGATGTGTTTTTGTCAATATATTTTTTTTAAAATATTGTGACATTTACATAATTTCACACATATTAAACAGCTGCTGTCACACCAACAACACTCATTTACTGTAGCTTCTTTTCATCATTTGTCACCGAGGCTTATTTGCATGCAGATTGCACCTGTATTGACGCACACAAACTTGCATCACAAGTGTTTCTTACATTTTTTTTTTATTTTATTTTACATTATACCTAATGTTTCAAAAGTATTGGGAGCTTTTTCTAATAAAATTTTGTGAACTCTATGGTATAGCTAACATTTCAACTACAATATATATCACTCCCAATGCATTTTATGTACTGTACTGACTTTTTCTATTTTGTTATGACTGTGACATGTTCAAATTAATTTGATTATTCTGATATGTCAGACCTTCATCATAAGTTTTTGTAAAATGACTTGCATTGTTGTACTATTTTTATTTTTACATTCCTTTGGTATTAAAGTGGCCCGACTGAAATAAAATCTTTTGAATGGTGTCCATTGTTACTTATTAAAAAATATACCTGTGTGTTTGTGTGTGTATACACTTATATATATATATATATATATATATATATATATATATATTATATGTGCAAGCATTGACTATTCATATGGAAAAGTAACCAAGTTATACAAAGGAAGATGTCAAAGTTCACCATCAGGTGTGGATAAAATGTAGAAAAATAATTCTGCTTTTCCATACATGCCCTTAAAAAAATTGCTCAGGTTTAGTGTGTTCTTTGAACAGTCTTTATTCTAATATACTCTGATTCTAAATCTTTTACCATCAATAAACTCAGAAGTAGCAATATAATGCTTCATATAAAAGTGTTATGCAAATCAAATTTTTCCAGGAAAGCTGGCAAGTTTTCTAAAATCCACCAAAAGCCAAAATTTGTGATGTTATATCTAAACCTGTAGCATTCAAGCACAAAGGAAACCTTTTTTTTTTTTTTATTGTCTTCACTGATCATGTTGCAACAGTTACAGATGATGCATTGACTGAGTCTGCAAAACACTGCCCGTGTTGTGACATGGACCTTCTGGGGTAAAGAAAATGTACCGGTAGCAAGGTAAGTAAGTAATAATTGTCACTTGCTAAAACATTGCATGGCGTAAACACAAAATAAAAATTCTAATAAATTAAGAGATTTAAGTTTAGTTCCATTTCAGAAAACCAACCCACCACAGGAGCATGCAGAGTAAAAAAATAATTAAAATAAACAAATTAAAATTTAATGATGCTTGCATTCATATCTGCAGGTAATTTGGAATCACTAATCAGCCTAGTCTTTTTGGATTGTGGGAGCCAGAACAACTGAGAAAAAACCATGGGAGACCATGCACAATCTACAGGAAAATGTTTCCAAATCTCGCTGTGAGGTGCTCACCATTACCCCACTGTGTTCCAACTAACCATTCATTATAATCAAGTGTGTAAGTTCAGCACTTGGACAGCTCCCTTCAATCAGACAACTATGGAGCTGTCTCTGGTGCTGAAGTATATCACATTAACAAGTCTACTCAATAAACTCAGATCTGAATTGCCTTTAAAGAATAAAATGTAATAGTGTCATAATACAGTGTAATATAATTGTCACCCAGTTTTAATTTCTAATGGTCCTCAGGTCTTGGCAGGAAAGTTAAATTACCTTTCACTGAATAAGCCAAATAATTTGAAGTTCTTCAAAGTTAGTTAGGAAAATGCTAATATTGGGCTTCTTTGATTTCATTCTTCCTTGCTTCTCTCATAATTGTACCAAATGCAAGTGCAAGTGAAAGAAAAAGATAAAAGCACAAGAGACACCTCACAGAACAAAGTGTTTTATTGCACTCACTCCTCAAGTACATATCTCTAGGACTCTCCAAGCAGACATTCAAAAACACTTAGAAAAAGAACCTCTGCACTGAGATGCTTTAAGGAAACAGGGGGGTGTATGGTGCACAAGGCAAAGACAACAGTTGCCAAATGTGGTTATTTTAATTTTTTTGATCAGCCATGCTAGTACCAATGACAGCCACAGACACAAATGTGTGATGCAAACTGTGAAATTAAACATAAGATAAGTGCACAAACTAAGAAGCGAGCATATAATCTTACATGTATGATCATCTTCTCATTGAGGTTTCATGTGGCATTTATAAAGTAACAAGTAAATTAAAACACCTTGGGGATCCCTATGTAGTGTTTTTGGTCTTAGAATACAAATTAAATATGTTGTTGTTGCTTTTGATTGTTTTGTTTGGTGTGATGCAAAGAACATTGCTAGTTAGGTCTGGCTTCACAAAATCTGACTTGGAGGTGCTAAGGTACAAAACTATGTAAAATACTCATTTATCAAAGGTAAACAATGTTGACATCTGGTGTCATCGCTACTCTGCTCAAACATCTACTGACACTGGAATGAAACTAAAATTCATCTCAATGTACGCTTAATGGCAGCAGAGAGGATGGAAAACAAGTTTGGCCACCTGTCTGCTTAAGTGTGTATTTTGTGTGCGTCCTCTACAGGTTTTCAAAGACGACAGAGCAGAGGAGGAACAAGGTATAGAGCAGTAGAAGATAGAGGCCCAGCCTGCGGTCCAACTTCCAGTGATTCAGATGGACACACAGCACCTGAGGAGACATGACCCGAGACACACACACATTATCTCTTTTTACTGCAACCAAAATTAAACAGTACGTAATGCTGTTATCTCAAGATATATTAGAAAACTCAATCAAAGGCTCTCAGGCTGCATTGGAAAAAAGAACAAACGGGCACCTGATCTGAGTCTGTTTTTTGTCCAGTCAAGGCTTTAGTCATTGTTTAATAGCAAAAAACAGCAATAGATGAAAATGAACTTACAGTAAGAGTGACAGAGGCCAACAACAGAATCACTGAATACACCAGACCTCTGCTGTTGATTGTCACCTAAAGAACAGTGAAAAGTAAGAATTAGTTTTGAATCTGAAGTTGTAAATTTCATCTTACGTTCATCTGTAGCCACTGATATTAAATATCACAAAAGATTTTGGTTAGTTTGATGCAGTTATGAAAACAGCATTGGCATCAAATTAGTATCACTACATGAACATAAGTAGAAGTTTGGCAGCAGCAGCAGAATGCTATGGAGACCTTTCTCTGTTCATTGGATAAATCCAAGTACATTGTTCCCTCTTTTAGCTTTGGTTTGGTATTTATCAAGTCCTGATGGATATTTCTGAAGTTATAAATAATATAATGAAAGCAAAGACACAATCTGAATGTACTCTGGAGCTTGAAGGTAAACTAAAACTCACATTTTAAGACAAAGGTGAGATGAACAATCATGAAAAGTACAGGTACAAATATAAAAAAGTGGTCATATCTGCAAACAGGATGAAGGTGATATAAGGCAGAGACAACAGCCAACATTACCACAGATCCATAGCTGACTATGAGAGTCCGCAGTGCCCAGGGGAACCCCAAACCCAGCAGGACATCAAAGATATTACTGCCAACGGAGTTGGACACAGCCATGTCACCCAGTCCTGCAAGATTTAACATCTATTTAAACACATTGGAGTTTCTATGGGAACATGCTACTTGATGTTTTGACATGTATTCAAGTTAATTTACTGTTAGTCGCTACACTGCCACCTGCATACGTTTAACATGAGTCAAAGTTCATAAATGCATAAAACAGTTACTGTGACATTTCTGTGGAGATGATGATGAGATCATAACACGTTCCAGCAGGAAAAACCAAGACTGGACTGAAACTACATGTGAAAATGTATGTTCAATATTGAAGTGTCTTGTATGTTATAAAATGTGTTTTTACCACAAAGCTACTGCCAGAACAATAGCAAATATTTGCTTATGTACTTCCCAGTCTTTCTTCTGCTTTTATATCAGGAAATCAAAGTCAAAGATGTCAAATTTAAGTATTTAAGATGAGTCTAACTCATCAGTAATCATCAGTATATCACCCCATACATGTTCTAAAAACATAGAGCCTCATGAAAGGTCCCCCCCAATCCTACAAAAGTTGATGAGCTGCACTGATTGAAACTCTGCAGAAGACCAGGTTTATGTTTTTGGTATAATCTCACAAATAACTTATTGTCAAAATTCTTTCATCTGCAGTTTTTTCTGCTTAGAAAACATATTTTAGAAAGGGCATTTCAGGCTTTTGTTTATATTATAGAAGCAAATCCTTTTTTTGTTAAAATAGGCCATTTTCCAAAATTACATATGACTCATGAACATGTTGCTATATCCGTGTAAAATATGATAAAAACAAACACTAGAGTGCTATTGTAAACAGCAGTGCTTTTGAATTTCCATTGGCCAGCTTATATTGTCAAGAATGGAGCAACATATTCATGTGGTGTGTTTTCAAGCAAATGCTGTGGTCAACATCTGCTCTGCTTGGAAACAGATAATTGCTGTTTGTAGGTTCTTATTAGACTGTGTAAGAAACAGACTTTATGGCTGACTTAAACAGTTCTTCCAGAAATCTACAGTAAATGCTAGTTGGCAGGGATTCCACACTTTCACACACCTTCTCGGGCAACAATGAGGCTGGCCATGCAGTCAGGAACGCTGGTGCCAGCTGCCAGAAAAGTGATGCCCATGATGACATCTGGGATCCCAAGTGTGTAGCTGATTATGGTCACCTTAGCAGAGAAACACAGGGTTGTCTTTGATTAAACCTACTGTATGTGTGTGTGTGGGCATGGTAGCTTATGCACCTGAGAGGCTTCATACCATCCAAACCATGAGGTAGGAGAAGAGCGCTATCCAGAGTGTGGAGGACAGGAAGGTGAGCAGGTACCAGCGTTCCCATCGCGGCTGGCTGCAGTCGGGGATGGTGCAATGAAGTAGCGCGCTCACCGGCCACGAGACCAGCCACTTCAGCCACACACACCACCCATCTGAAGAGTTGATGAACACAAGTAAATACACGTACAAGCTACTATGTGTGTATGCCAGAGTTTCCCCACAGGCATAATTAGAGATTCATCCTCAACATCTAAATTATTCACAAAGCATGGCCTGAATGTGTCTGTGAGTCTCTGTGTCATCTCCTTTGAATTAGCTCCATCAGCCTTAAAATCATCTTTTACCCTGGGAAACATCACTGGGGGGTCAGGCAGGAAGATTTTATTGTTCTGGTTGCTAAAGAGACAGAACAACAAAAGAGCTTTTAGTTGCCAAGTTGGACCTTTTCTTGATGGAAAGCAGTAGCTGAAAGGCTGTGGGTCACAGACAGATGGCATCGCGTCCTGAGGTCAGGAATCTAACCACAGGTTAAGGCCCAATCCCAATACACCCCCTACTTTTCTTCACTAGTCCTACTATCTTTCACTCGCCCTTCTTTTCTTCACTACCCTAAAAAAGAAGGAACAGATTTTAGGGCACTTGAAATCTTCTCAGGGGCCTGTCCCAATACTCCCCCTACCCCTCGTTTTCATCCCTACCCCTAATCAGGAAGCTGAGAGCCAAAAGCTGTTTTAATTTCAGCTGTAGCGTTGTTAATATGGCACTTTATTAAGTTTTAATATTTTTTCAACAACAAAAGAGCTTTTAGTTGCCAAGTTGGACCTTTTCTTGATGGAAAGCAGTAGCTGAAAGGCTGTGGGTCACAAACAGATGGCATCGCGTCCTGAGGTCAGGAATCTAACCACAGGTTAAGTCTTTCACCTTAAAAAAAAAAAAGACATATGCATCACTTTTGTTTGCCTATTTGTGAGCTTTCATTCACTCACCTGACAGGCCAAAGGGTTTGAAAGGAACATTCTCCTCTTCTCCTTCCTCCTGCTCTTCCTCTTCCTCCTCTTCATCTTTTGGCTTTGCACCATCACCCTTCTCTTCGTCCGTCTCCTGTACCCTCTCCCTTTCTCCCTCCTGTGATTGTCTGTCCCCGTCAGCCCCCGTCCCGTTCTCCTTCCCCCAGCTTCCACTTGCACCCAGGCCTTCCTCCCCTGAAGCTGCGCCCTCCTCCGAGCTCACCTGAGTGCGAATCAACCTCTGCGTCTGTGGATGGGTCGAGAATTTGAAATGAAAAGAAAGATGAAAAAAAAAAGGAGAAAACAAAGTGACGTGAGAAATGCTGCAGCAGGTTTATGTAAATGTATCTGACTGAAGCTGAGAATATGAGAAGTGGCAGGAGGAATAATTATGCAGTGAAGCAGGTCTTTGCATTCACCAGGGGTTAGAAAGCACGGATCGGCGGCAGGAACGAGAGCAGAGAGAGCATTGGCAGAGGAGCTTTGATTTGCTACTGGAATGGCAAAGCATGCAGGAGACTCAAGTGAATGAGAAAACAGATTCAGAGAATGGGCTCTTCTGTTTTACTGTCTGCCGTATTACTACACATTAGACAGTGTGTTTAGTCTTTGTGTTTTATTTACGTCTGTGCTGCATATCAAAGGAAAAGGGAATTTTGTTTGATAGGCCAGCACATATATTTTCTATGAATTTACAGCAGAAGGCTTCGATTCAGTTTTAAGGGCTCAGGCATAAGGTGTTTGTTTCTATAATTCGCTACTCCCAAACTAAACCTAACAAATGTTATATTGTTTTATGGACTATATGAAACTACTTAATATTTCATACATGGAGACCAGGGATCGCTATGAATGACTTTCATGAATAAGCTTTATTCAAGCAGGCTGTTCAAGTTTGAGGCTAAAGAGTGTTATATGCTTAACTCGGTATCACAAGTTATACTTTCATACAATGCTGCTCTTCCCAATAGCTGATGTAGGTGGTGCTGTAGAGCCTCTTCTACTGGGCTGGACCTAAAGCCCCAGCCCAGGTTGATTTCTGGATGACGTCACCTTTATTGAAACTTGAATCAAAACAGAGAGAGCTAGCTCTACTCCCCCTTCCCCTCCATCCAGTGCTTTTCAAGAAAACACATACCATCAGGAACTCTCCCAAGCCTTTCCCCGCTCCACCTCATATGCACAAACACCAGCCCTCCTTCTGTTGGGGATTGGCTTGAATAATGTTTGTTTTATTTTGCCTGTTTGTTGGCTTTTTAACAGTGTGATCACAAGATCAAGCGCAAGCAGATGGAGAGCAGAAAAGAGTTCTGGGATAGAAATCATGTAGAGTCACTTATTTTACCGTTGGGGTAGTCCATCTAGGGCAGGGGTCGGCAACCCGCAGCTCCAGAGCCGCATGCGGCTCTTTAGCGCCACCCTAGTGGCTCCCTGGAGCTTTTTCAAAAATGTTTGACCTTTTTTTTCCTTTTTTTCTTCTTTTTTTTTCTTCTTTTTTCTCTTTTTTTCCCTTTTTTTTCTTCTTTTTTTCTTTTTTCTTCATTTTTTCTTCCCTTTTCCTTTCCTTTTTAATCTCGACATTTCGACTTTTTTCTCGACATTTCGACTTTTTCTTCTCGAAATTTCGACTTTTTTCTCAAGGTGCATAATGAAAAAAAAATCTTCCCCCAGTTCTAACTAATATAGAAACATGCAGCATGTGTTGCCTTCATTCTAAGGCTTATACAAGACTTTTCATTTTTTGCGGCTCCAGACATATTTGTTTTTTGTGTTTTTGGTCCAATATGGCTCTTTCAACATTTTGGGTTGCCGACCCCTGATCTAGGGCACCACATTGGCTTTGCATGGTCTAGTTTAACCATGATATGAGCAGTTTTTTAATGGCCCTGCGATGGACTGGTAGCCCGTCCATGGTGTACTCCACATTTCACCGGAAGACAGCAGGGCCAGGCTCAAGGAAACCCCTGACATCCTACATTGATGTTGACATTTAAAAAGATCCTCAATTAAATAAATACCCATCAATCCAGTGCAAAAAACCCCAAACAAACAAACAAAAAACAAACAAACAAGGGAACTTGTGATATGTCATATGAGGGCACCTTGTTAATGACTATTCATCCTGCCATGCACAGGTGGGTGTAGGGGGGGGTGATGATTAGAAGGCGGAGGCTTGCCTCTGAGACGGGGGGCTGATCTGGTTGCAGATTCACAAGCTCATCCACCATCACCAATGCTGAGTCTTGCCCGGCCACCACACACGAGTCTGCAGATGGACAGGTGTCAGGAGAAAACTCGTGTAGAAATACGGGGACGGTTTAATAAAAATGACAAAAAAGACAAAGAAAAGGCATGCTCGGGCCGCTCGGTGGTACAGTGGGTTAAGCAAGCGGCTCATTTACCCTGGCTACAATCCTCCTCCTGCAGCGGTCGCAGGTTCCAATCTCGGCCTCATGTCATCCCCATTCTCGCTCTCTACCCCCTTCCTGTCTGCTACTTAAATAAAGGGCCACTAGAGCCCAAAAAAAAGAAAAGGCATGCTTGATTGAGAGAGAAAAAGACGGTTTGGATCTATTTCAGCCCCTCTAAAATCCACAGGGGAGGAGAGATGATTTAGATAGGCAACCTAAAGTGTGTCACTGGGGCTGCTGGGTTCTGCTCAGAAACTGGGAAAGCTCTTGATGTTTTGTATACACATGCACATGTAAAAACACAAGCTCCAGCACCTGGCTTCAGCGGCACCAGGTCGTTGTCACAATCTCCTGTGTTTCCAACAGCAGTTGTCCGGCGCAGAATGCTCAGGCACGTCAGAGTGTCCACTCTGCAGTGTCTCTCTACCAGGCTACAAAGAGATGTGTTGAACCTACAACACAAACACACACACACATATTGTTTCTTCAGTGGGTCAACAGTGTGTGTCACCATGGTACAAAATCATAAAAATGAGAGGAAGAGGCTCACTTCATGATGAGAATATAGATCCCATACATGGACATTAGGATGATGGTCTCCCACCTGAAACATGCAACATTCATTACAGCTGTTGTGAATTTCATTTCAAAACAACAAAAACTGCTGAATTTAAAAGAAAAAAAGTTCATTTACAATCTTACCACACGACTTTTTCATCATAGATCACCTGTTTATTAAAAGAAATGTAGATTCAAACTCAGTAATAGACTTTAAACATATATTATCAAACAATAATAATCTGGTATATAGTATATTCTCTATCTCAGCTAGCAGCCATATTGTGTGGCCCACAGTTTGTGGTTAGTGCAGGTGTTACATTTGTTACACTTGTTTTCCAGACCCCAAACCTTTCTACATGTGTTTTGAACTATGTAGCAGGGAAAAAAAACCTGAAAACAGACCAATAAGAGCTCCTTACCCAGCATTACACCCTCTGTTGTTCACAAGGAATGAAACACCCTCTTCTTCACTCTTACTGTGCTTTTTAAGGTCTCTGTCTCCCTGTTTATTGCATATTTCTGTGCTACACTTTGGTACGCTGCCCTCTCCTACACTGGATCAGATGCAAGTATAATATCTATATATATATTATTATATCATATTCATATATGAATATGATATAATATTTAACTTTGTAACTATAATATATATCAGGTCTTCTGATGATCAATAAGTATCAAACGTTGTTGCGATGCTTTCCAAACAGTGAGAGAGGCCAAGTGTGGAAGCTACGCTAGGTTTAGTGGAGGGTTTTCTCACCAGAATAAGCACCAATATGGATATGATGTAGAAAACAGCATCCCTGAACAGAGGCCACCAGCTTAGAGTGATGGGCTGCAGAGAAAAAGGGGAAACAATACAATCAGAAATAAATGTTATATCCAAAAATGTGATTTTCTTTTTGACTAAAGCAAAATCTGCACCTATTTACCTTTAATTGTTGTTTTTTTTATAGTTTAGATGCATTAAATACATCTGTCAACTTCCTCAGAGGTTAGTGAAGTTGGATTCTTATAAGATAGATGATTTTAAGTAATTTAAAAACTCACTGAATGACAAACTCTCAAGGCTGTATCTCAGTCAAACACTCTCACACCAGCTATGACCTCTTTTGCATGGTCTCAAGCAAGATGCAACTTTAAAGCCACTGAGATCACTTTATAATCAAGCCAATGTGCAGGATGGCGTACCATAAGTCACTTCAGTGTATTGTTAACAGCTGTACATTATTTTAAGTTTCTTTCCTTCATCCTCTTGGTCTGCTCGTTTATCAAACAGGATTGTTTTGTATGAATTACTGGCTGTGATCACTCTTAAGCTTTAAAATTAGATTGCTGGCCTCATATCAAAAAAATTTAAGCAATTTTGACTGTTGAAGAAGACTGGGAGAATCAAACTATGAGGACATTTAACCAGAGTTCAGTTGCTGGAAGAATCCATCCAATTGGGAAATCAGTCTTTTTCCTGATATCACGGCAAAATTAACATTTTAAATATTATACATCTTTAGTATTCTGTCATACATGTAGGAAATTTTCATCAACTGAATGCTATCAGCTATGAAAATCACTTGACTGCCAGCATCAAAAAGAAAGGAGGCAGAAGGCAGGTAGAAAGAAAATGTGGAGGGCTCCAGGGAGCATGTCAATAAGCATCAGTCGTCTTGCACTGTGTAGAAAGAGGAGAAATGCCCGCTGGTCCTGTCGTCCACAAGCTGCTTCTTTGACAGATCCATTATTCAAAGATTTCTCTTCTTGAAAGCCGACTATAAACATGATGGGCAATAACCTCTGAATGAATGTAGCTGCAGTTTAGTGGCTTGAGAGGCTGTAAGGTCCGTGTATCTTTTGGTCATTGGATTTTTCCATCATGAGTGGGAATCAAAAAACAAAAAACGATTGGTTTATTTGATTTTCCTTTTAAAACAAAAAACAAATATTGAATTACACTGCATTTTTTCTTTTTCTGTGTTAATATGATTTAATAAAGATTCAAAATACGCTTTTATTTTCGTTTTCTATTTCATATAAGAAAAATGAAAAACTAGTCAACAGGAACGAAAAAACGAACCAAAAACAACCGTTTATTCATATTCAGTGCAGTGTTTGGCGGGTGTGCTTGTGAGAACTGGGGTCCCTGGAGGTCCAGGAGAGCCAATGTCCCCGTACCGGGAGCTGTCCCCGGTCCTGGCCGGGTTCAGTGCAGTGTTTGGCGGGCTGGGTGTGAGTGTCTGGGGTCTCTGGGTGCCTGGGTCGGGTCCCGGGACTCCTGGGTCCCTGGGTCCTGCTTTCGCCACTTTCGCCCGATTTTCAGACACTTTGGCCGGCTTTTAAGACAGAAACGCCGGTTTTAGAAAAACAGAAAAACCCGGGGAGCGGGCACAGGCGGCTGGAGGAATTCCTCCAGCCTCCTGTGTCTGCTCCCCGGGCTCCCCGTAGGCCTACTGACATTACGCCCCCAGATGTAGCTACAGTTGTCATAGCAACAGTAAACACCATGTCAAAGCAGCAACGGGACTCGGGTCTCGGCAGCCCTGTGCGGGGAGACCTCGGGAGCGGCCGGAACCTCGCCCCGCCTCGACGCACCGTTTTCTGGGCGGGCGGGTGGGTCCGCTCGGGCTGGGGGTGACCGGCAATCCAGGCCCCGGTTCAGCTGTATGCTGCGTGGTAGGGTTTGAGAAACACCGTGATTTCCGGAGGACCGACACCACCGCCAGAGCGGCAGCCGACGTCGGAGGTCGGCCTGCCCGGCGGCGGCGGGGCTCCGTGGGGGGACACCTGGGGCGGACGGGTCGACTCGGTCTCGCTACCGAGAGGGAGGCGCTGCAAACCCCCCGGTGGTCGGGGGGAGCAGCGCCGCAGAGGCGGGCCCGAATCGGTCTGGAGGTGGTCTGGTGGGTGCGGGGACGCAGCGGGACGCCCGGGGCCGAGGGGGAGCCCGGGGAGCGGACACAGGCGGCTGGAGGAAGCATCACAGAAAAACCGGCGTTTCTGTCTTAAAAGCCGGCCAAAGTGTCTGAAAATCGGGCGAAAGTGGCCAGGACATGCAGGTACCCATGAGTCCCGGGACCCAACCCAGGGACCCATGAGTCCCAGGACCCGACCCAGGCACCCAGAGACCCCAGACACTCACACCCAGCCCGCCAAACACTGCACTGCACCCGGCCAAGACCGGGACCACGTCCCGGTACGGGGGGTACTTGGGCTTTCCCTTTTCCTCCTGGACCTCCAGGGACCCCAGTTCTCACAACCACACCGGCCAAACACTGATCCCGGCCAGGACCGGGGACAGCTCCCGGTACGGGGACTTGTGCTCTCCAGGACCTCCAGGGACCCCAGGACACTCACAGACAGCCCGCCAAACACTGCAGCTCGCCGGGGACACCTCGCGCTACGGGGACATTGGCTCTCCTGGACCTCCAGGGACCCCAGTTCTCACAAGCACACCCGCCAAACACTGCACTGAATATGAATAAACGGTTGTTTTTGGTTCGTTTTTTCGTTCCTGTTGACTAGTTTTTCATTTTTCTTATATGAAATAGAAAACGAAAGTAAAAGCGTATTTTGAATCTTTGTTAAATCATATTAACACAGAAAAAGAAAAAATGCAGTGTAATTCAATATTTGTTTTTTGTTTTAAAAGGAAAATCAAATAAACCAATCGTTTTTTGTTTTTTGATTCCCACTCATGATGGAAAAATCCAATGACCAAAAGATACACGGACCCTGTAAGCTCCTTTATCACTATAAAAGTTTTGTTTTTGACTGATAGAGTTAGTTAGTTTAAAATGTCAGAGAATAACTGTCCTCACTATATCACATAGACTGTTTTTGTTTATGTTTAAACACAGATGGGGCAGTCTGAATTGTACAGAGGACTGTGTTTTACTGTGCGTTTGCATCGGTGGATTGTAACTTTGATCAAATCATCAAGCTTGTATTTTGCATCTTTATGATTTTACTGTTGCATGTGCTTGAATTGGAACTTCATAGAAATGTACCAAATCTGGCATTAAAACATTTTTATAAAAATGAATAAACAAACCTGTACTGCAAAGATGCCACAAAGGCCGATGATGACCAGCATGTTAAAAACAGCTGAACCCACAATAGTTCCAACGCCAACATCTCCCTTTGTGATAAACACCCCTATAAGAAGAACATGACAGTATGAGCTATACATCCTAATACTACTACTACTACTACTACTACTAGTACTACTAGTACTACTACTACTGTCATTTAGCAGACGCTTTTATCCCAAATTACTTACAAACACAGCATTTTGCTGGGGGGGCAAATAGGGTTAAGGGCCTTGCTCAGGGGCTTGGGGCTCGTACCTGGGTCCTCCAAGCCCCAAGCCCACCTCTGTAGCCACTACACTACCACCCCCCATATTTCCGTAGGAAATATAAAATCAGCAACAATGGTAAGAGTCTTCAAGAAATTGTGGAGGTTCTTTCTCTTGGTTCTGAACAGACATATTTGTCTTGCCTTCATACCTACAGGGGATTGACTGATGTCTTTTATGTTATGGTCCTGGTTATATAATATTTACTTCATAATGCCTAAAGTCACCTCAATATTTATCAAAGCTAAACTTATTTTCATTGGAGAAGAAAACAAGTCAGGCTCATTAAACTAGAAAATCCTTTTAAGCTACAACTGGCATCAATGTCTTTCGAGGCCTTTGTGACGACCTCTATCAGAAGATTGAGGAATAAGTCTCGCTGGCAAAGTGTCTGTGCTTTAAAAAAGCATAATTTGCTAATATTTTTTTTTCAATTTTCTGGTGAGATGGAAAACCATAAATCAAGTCAAGCAGACATCGATGTTTATGTTTACAAAATGCTTGCGACCGGCCAATCAGGGCTGCTTTCTAAAAGTCAAAACTTTTTTTCCATCCTAATCAGATGCGTATGATTGCTGAAGAATGGAGTATGTGTTGGTCTGAACCATGAGTAATTAATTAGACAAGCATCATACTGACCAATCAGAGAAGTGAAGAGCTCAGGGGCGGAGCTGCCAGCTGCCATGAACGTTGCCCCGGCAACATCCTGACTGAGCTGAAGGTTCTAGCAGACAGAGACAAGGAATTTACACTATTTCAATTTGAGCTCTTTGATTTTCCGTTCTTTTCTTCCTGTTAATGTATTGATCACACAAATGCACTACGGTGCGTTAGCCGCTGCATATTTCAAAAATCTTGAACTAAACATATGAGTTATTGAACGAGCTAATTTTCCTTACGTCCAGTCTAATTCAATAAGACGAATCAAATTTAAATCAATGAATGAAAAGTGGTCATAAACATGAGCAGGCAGGGAAAGCATTGATAAACTGACTTTGCTGATTTGACTTTTAAATGCAAAGAAAGCACCATCCTCTTGCTTTTCAGGTTTGGAAAGTATGAAATGCAAATAGATTATTTGATCAACTTTCCACTGAAGAACAACAGGAAATCAACCACAAATCTGACGAGACAAAAACCACTTTCAGTATGATGTATCTGTCTTTAGTTCATACCTCTGACACTTTCTCCAGTGATGGCACAAAATAAACATCACACACTATGGCCAGTGCATAAAACATGTAGATAGCCTGTTAAATACAGAAGAGAAGTTGTTATCCTTGTGGTTTTCGTTTGTGGGTTTAGTGGTTTTAAAAAAACTGAACCTTGTTTCCAGACAGGGTTGATACGCACACAAAGAACATGAAGAAGCACCGCTCCCCCGCTCCTCTGATTCTGAGTAAAGATGTCCTCTGGAAACTCATTGATAGCTGGGGAAGAAATGGGAAGAATATAATGTAATGTTGTGGTAAAGGACATCCAATCCATCCATCATCTATTTTTGCCTCTTCCTATTTAGGGTCATGGGGGTGTTTGAAATGATTTTCAAGTAAAAACTTCCAATGATCTCTGTATAGTTGTTGCTATTCTGTTGCTACATTATCTTTCCATGTGCTATCAGGGATATTATCTTTCAAACAAAAGCCTGTCAATGGTAAAGTACCACTCAGAGAGCTCATTTCTAACTGATCCAGGTTCAAGGCTGAAAAAAGAAAATTGGATTAGTGTATCTCTAATTCCTGATTGTGCTTTCATTGCTGTATCTCCATGACATTTAGAAAATCCCTCCACAAAATGGAAGAAAGCGCATATCTTTAAAAAATTAAACACACTAAAAAAAGAAAGAAAAAAAAAACACTGGATTAATCATCAGAAAAAAATAGCTTTGTTGTGATCTGAAGTGAAGATTTTTAAGGACTAACAAGGGTACAGCGTCACCAGATTAGTCAGTAGTGACACATGTCATAATTAGCAGCTCTGCAACAAAGCTTGACGTCACTTCTCTCTGCTTGTGTGCAGTCTGCAGGTGTGTGTATCTGATCATGTTGAATGTATGTCCAGCATCCCCTAGCAACAAGCTCCCAGACCACTTGAGGTTAAGACAGTTCCGTTCATGTTTGCAAGAATCTCAGGCATTATCAGAGTTTTATTCTGAGAAATAATCCCCTCGTGACATCATGCTATCCTTTTATACCAGCCACAGCCACGCATCAACCATCTTATCTACTTCATCCAAGACAGCAGTTTAAAAGAGGTCTCTAATGTGGCTGCCCTAATAAGTACAATATAATAACTTTCTTACAATCTGTAAGGGATTATTGAGCAAGACTGTAATAGCTTGAATTTAAGCTTGAATGTCGCACTCTTTGCTTAAAAAAAAGTATTTTAACACAGGCAAAACAGTTATCTTTGAAGTTTAAGTAATTTTCCTCACAAGGTTACTAATTTTGTAGTGACTCCGGAAAAACTTCTGCAAAGATTAGGTTTACAAACATTTAGGCAGCGCAAGCATGAAAAAAGTGGACAAGAGCCTGCACAGAGGCAACGTTGTGCAGTTAGAGGCAAACATGCACCATGTGTAAAAATCTAGACGCTATGCTTTAATATTATGACAGCCCATCACATGGTCTTCTTTGGACACACCGGTGAGACTTTATGTCTCTATTATCAATAAATTATTGTCATTCTAAAATGCCACAGCATGATTATTCCGCAATATACATCCTAGGCCTTTATGTTAGTCTGTACTGTATTCCTCCTGGGCAGTAACTTCCTTCCTGATGAATAAATGCAGTTCAAATCTTCCCCTCATTGACAAAATATCTCTAATTCAGCAGGAGATATTAAGATGCTATCATCATTTTCCCCGTATCTCTCAAACAGATCCAAGCATACGGGAGTCAATGAGAGAGATGTTGATGAGATGCATCTAATCAGGAGATCATGAGGACAGGGAAGTTACTTTGAACCGCAACAGATGCATGCGATACCCAACCACAAATTCAGCATTCAGTTTCCTAGCAACTGGGTCCCTCAAAGGCCTGACTGTGTTTAAACATCTAGAGTTTGAATAAAATGAAGAATGAAGTAAACCAAAGAGGCAAATCAGTCCAAAAAAGGAAACAGACATGAAATAAACAAATGAATGGAGATGACAGAGATGAGAGGACCAAGTTTCACACTACCTCCACACACAAACAGGTGTCAATTCTACAGGAACTGTATATGCATTATAGAATGAAAATCCAAATATCATATTATTATAAATATATTATCATCATATATGACGAATTAATGAATTTTATTTCGAACATGTATATAAAAAATAAAAATAAAAATAAACAGTAACATCTTCATATGCACATAGGTTCGAAAAAGGAGTAGGGAGAAGTGTACACTTTTTCCTAGTTCCTACCCCTTTATAACTCTATGAATTTACATTATTGCTATTATTATATCTACACAATATCCATATAAATATAGTCTATATAAATACTATGTAAACATGCCTATTACTACATAATTATCCATATAAGTATTAAGGAAATATAAATATTAAATACATATTATATCGATATAGAGAATACAAATATTATATAAATCTATATAAATATCCCTATAAATATATGATATGATATGATATATGAATATGATATATATATGTATGTAAACTATATTATAAACTAAATAAACTATATTCACAAACTTAAGTGTCCTATTTTTGTAGAGATAAGAGAATAAAAAATAATGCAAGATGTCTCACCAATCTGTTTTAGCGGGAGGGATTCTCTCTTGTATATTTCCAGACCCACCGTTTGGTCAAGAGAGCCTGCCAGATGAATATAGAAATTATTGACAGAAAATATACAATTATTTATTTATTTTACTGCAGATTCACAATGAATACATTATCCAATTGATTTGGCACGAGTGATTTCTGTTTTGGTGCTCCATCAGGCTGCATCGTAGATGATATATAACTAACCTAATTGTACACTATAATAAAACTGATATGTCTTTCCTTTGCTTGTAAAGCACCTGTAACGTGGGAGATCCAGACGGCTGCGAGCAGACCGAGCCCGCCGACGCACAGCCGCGGGAGAAGCAGCGTCTGCCTCCGGCTCTTCGCCTTCATCATCCCGTCAGGCGAGGCTGCTCGGCGGCTTCTCTAATCAGAACATCCCGCCTCCTCCCACCGCCGGGCCCCCGCGATCTCAGGCCGGATCCGACCGGCGTGCTGCTCTCTGGCTCGGGTTAGTGGGGTCTCCTTGGTCCGGGGCGGGGAGCTGCGGCCCGGCATCAGCGTCTCCGCATCCAGCACCGTCCAGGCCGCCAGCTTCAGCACCACACACTCGATCACCGGCGGGGCTTAGTGGAAGAAATGTCCCGGTTTGGAGCGTGTCTACATTCCTCCTGCCCTACATCTCATCCCATGTGTGCTTTTCCAGACCAGGAGGGGCTGCTTTTCTTCCAGAGGCGAGCGCTGGGTGGGGCGACTGCAAAACAAACCACTACACGCAGCGCTGTGGACAGTTTCTGAGGAAAATATAAATAAAAAGTTTCCAGAAATCTAAAGTTACAAAGAATTTATGCTTAAACAATGATACTCAATTCAATGTATAATGAAATATAACAATTTATTTCTCCAATTCTTAGAACAAGAATACATTCAGAAAACTATTATTTACAGTGAGCACTCTGAAACAAAGAAAAAGTAGCTAATGCAATTTGTGCTTTCATGTAATGAGTGTCATGTGAGGAAATTTCCATTTCAGTGTAATCTCATCGGCTGTGTACAAAATAAGCAGGCACATGAACCAAATTAAACATATTTATAGATTAAAGGGGAGGTAATGTTTCATACTGGACAGTGAAGGAGGGGTGTAGCATCAGACGGCTGCTCCACCACAAATGGTTGATGGCGTTTACTGCACAGCATCCCAAAGCCACAAAGACCAAAACAGAGAAACTCAACATGCAAAGTATGAATAGCACTGCTCTCTGGATGAAGCTCTTTGAGGTACCTGCAAACCTGTAGGCAGAGGGGTAAGAGGATAATTTTTAATACATGTGTAATTAAAAACAAAAAAAACAAACAATGCAGGACTGTAGGGCTGGGCGATTTTGAACAAAAATAAAATCCCAATTTTTTTCTCTGAAAACCCGATTTTCGATTTCGATTTTTTGGTAAAACTAAAAAAGACAATGGAATAAATTGTTTCAAATATTTTATCTTTATTTTTAAAGAAAAATAGCAAACAAATGTCCCTATTGGGAATGAAGTGCAATTGAAAGATACTGTAAATCCTCCTTGAGTTTAGTAAAGTGACAACATTTACAATTTTCTTGACCAAACAAAGATGACTAGACGGGCTCTGTCTGTAATGCAGCCAGCTGCAAAAAAGGAAAATCGATTTTCCGATTTTCCTTTTTTTAACATCGATTGTGATTAATAAATCCGATTTAGATTTAAAATCGATTAATCGCACAGCCCTACAGGAATGCAAACAAAAAAGCTAAATCTATCAGAGCTGTGTCATGATGTGAAACTAAAGTACCTTTGGGTTTTAAGGTCATGAGTGAGGCTACAAGGTTCCGGCAGCTCCTCAACTTCAGTCTCCTGCAGACAGTATGATGCATCACTAATCTTGTTGCATGTTAAGTCTATGGGCTGTAGGGATACAAGAAGACTTTAATGCAGCATTGCTCTGCTCTACTATTATTATTCTATTATATCAGTCCAGGCGAAACTAACTAATACACAGGAAACAGAGTCTATTTCATAATGTGTATCTTCATGTCAAATAACACAGGAGTGAGAGGTCATACAGAGCTAAGATCTGCAGAATCCGTCATGGTGGATTTCTCTTCAGTTGATGATGCCAGCATCTGAATTTCCTCTGCTATGGACAGCTGAGGACTGGGTGATCTGTCTTGTTCTCTCATCAGTTCTGTCAGAACAACGCTGAAAATAAACAACAGCAGACAGCACAGAATGAGCGCTGGTGCTATAACAATCATTGGAAGGATGTAGTTTTCAATTTACAGCTGCGCTTCATCTCGTCTGTCTTCCAGCTGCTCCTTCAGCTCCTGCTTTGTCAGTCTGAGTTCCTGGAGGACAGAAACACAACCATCAGATGATGTAAATGTTGACATTATTGGTTTGCTACAAGGGTTCAGTTTTACAAAACAATATAGACCACAACTGACAACATTAATCTCTGCAGCACGTTTGCCTGAAACAGTTCTGGCTTATTTAGTAGCATACAACAGTCACTAACTGAGGTTTCCTTTAGGTCAGGGGTGGGGAACCCTGGTCCTCGAGGGCTGTAGTCCTGCATGTTTTAGATGTTTCCCTGCTTCAACACACCCTAATACAAGTGAACATGTCATAAACAGACCTGTACAGACCTTAAAGACAAGCGGAGGATGACCATTAATTAAGATCAGGTTTATTTATTAAACATAAAAATATTGCTGCTATGCTTCAACCACGACTCCATCGTTGGTCCAAGTGATTGACAGGTGAAGCCAGGTGGCATTTGACACGTTAGGTGGAACCATCCTGGTGTGGGGGAGACTCTGCGGTTTTAGGATAATAAGTTGAATAGCCTGATCCTGAAGATAAAATTCATTTTATGAATTTAGACTTATATTTTCCTCAATTATTTATGAAATATTTATTTTTAAAGGATTTTTGCATGGATGCTACTTTTTAAATATATGTATATTTTAAAATCTCACGTACCCCCTGGAGTGCCTTCACGTACTCCCAGGGGTACGGGTACCCCCATTTGAGAACCACTGGTCTAAAACATGCAGGCCTGCGGTCCAAGAGGACCAGGTTTCCCCACCCCTGCTTTAGGTGATGCAGACACTGTCTATAAATCAGTACTACACAGTGCACCATCTTCAGTTTGTCAACTGATACTTTACAGTTTTAGATGGTTCTTAGTAAAGTAATGTGCATGACAAATAAGGAATCCCATTTTCAAACTGTACAAAGCTGTGAATGAATAGTGGTATGTTTTTGGTGCAGTTTCTTTAAACTGGACAGAAATTGATGTGAAAAATGTTAAAACCTTTATGGTGTTGGAAAACTCCTCCATGGTTTCCTCCAAATATTTGAACTCCAGGTCTTTCTATCACAAACAAAAATAAAACGTGATGTTTGTATAACAAATGGTAATGGAGTGCCAATCTCATTCTGAAGCGAAAAAAGATAATTTGGACAAAGTCCTAACCCCTAAGTCATTGCATCTGTTCATACCTGATGAAGAACCTGATCCCTACGCTGCAGCTCTGCCTTGGCTTCCTCCAGTCCAAACTGAAGGAACACACAACAAAGATGGAGCTGGTTGATTGGTTAGAAAAAAACTCACAGGTTGTTCCATGTCCAGTTAAAGGATCACAAAATGTACCTTTGTCAATCAGGTTCGCATTAGTTTAATTTCACTACATTTTTGTCACGCAGACAATCAAAACGTATCAAATTCACAATATTTACTTGAAAAGTATAAAAGATATTAAAGTAATATATAGTATCCTTATTTCTACAAATAGAGGTCTCTGAACGAAAATGTAAAATCAGACATATTAAAAAAAAAAGTAAAAACATAGAAAGATTTCAATCCAGAAGACAACTTGCTTCATAAATAATATTCAGAAAAAGTTGGAGATATATATTTCTCTTATACGATTCCTACAGGTATGAATTCTGCTATATAGATAAACGTAACTTGTTTTGTTAATAAATTCGCCTAATGCTTTTTATACAACTGAAGCAAAATATCCCCTTCCAAGCTAAACTGTAAAGCTGACTGAACTTCTGTAAAAGTGGTTCTAACTTGGTAAATGCCTCAGAGCGCAGACATCTGGGATTTCTCCATCACATATTTAACACAAATTGGGAACTTTTGGTTGCAATGTTCAAAACTAAAATGCTGGTAAAGCAACTGGAGAGACAAGCTATCAAACCTCTCCCACTATAATCTACTGTGTTACCTCGAGGGTTTGAACTGTTGTCCTCAGCTTGTTCAAGGTCAATTTCTCCTGGTCTCTCTCTTGCTCTGTGCTTTTAAGCTGAAAGAGGTGAAACATAAAGTGCAGAAACTGTTTTAAACTCTCTGAACAACTTTAAAGTAGCTGCCACACCGCTGGTAAGCAGCAGCAAACATCCACCAGTCGGTCCATCGAAGGTAAAGGTGCATCAGCTACTCTGACCAGCATGTAACACTACACATGGCAACCACTGCTGTAACAACTGATAGCTGATCAAAGTTGTTAATTGAAAAATTGGCAAAAGATCTACCTTTGTAGTAAGTGTCTTATTTTGTTGTTTCATCATACTGGATTCCTTTTCCTGCACAATAACACAAAGAGCAACCCATAAGCCACCTGAACACAGATAAAGCTAATGGACACATATCAACATTTTATTAAGTTTACATATCTATTTAAAGATGATCTGTAAGGGAATACCACTTCTGGTTACACACCAAATCATGAATCTTTTTCTCACTGCACTTATTTATATCAAGGTCATCAGTCAAGAGGAAGCTGCAGGACTCTGGTTCAACCTGTTGTGTTTCATTGATTATTTTCTCCAGACTGCAGACACAAATACATAAATATTATAATAAACTTTCAAAAGAAAGTCAGGGCATTCTAACAGCTCAAGATTAGAAACTGAAAGCGAAAAAAACTAACAAAAAACATAGATGTCAAACAATGAGATAAGTTAATGCTACCTGTCTACATTAATGCACAACAACATACGCTTTCACATGTTTTCTGAGGGACGTGTTCTCTGAGCGCAACATCGCCACTTCATCATCTGCAACATCCATCCAGTGTCTCATCTCAGCATTCAGGTCTCTCAGCTGCCTCTGGTTGTAATCCAGTTCAGCTATCTTCTCAAGCATCTCCTTTGGTGATCTGCACAAACACACACCACAACAAATATACATAGCTAATCTACGACTAAATCCCACACGACAATCATTATTTTGGTGGACCTTTTCTCATCACTGAGGATCACTCACATTGTTTCCTCTGTGGCGTCCATCCCGTCGGCTTACTGCTCTCTGTTTCAGATCAACAGATGGTCTACGAAAGCTAAAAATTAAACATATGGCTTTCAAATTATATTTTCTATTTTCCACTTATTTTAATGTATTTTTTAAAAGGGCATGATGTGATGCTGGGAGGAGATGATGAAGGGGATGCTGTGAGCCTGTGATGTTAGAATGCTGAGTCAGAAACTCTGTTATCTTTATGGATCACAGAATTACATATTTCACCCCAAAACTAAGCAGTGTTATTTATTTGGCAGTCACTTCAGACATCCAAATATATCTTCTTGTCCAGATGATCCTTCAATAGTAAGTTAATAACCAAGATTAATATTGAAGAGAATGTGTAAATGTTGGACTTGGAGCTGACATCTTTTATGCAACACTGTCCCATTACCCACACCTGCTATCTTTGTTTCCTGGGTTGTTGGGCTAAAATGTTAGTCAAAACTGCTTAAAATGGTAACGAAGGGAAGAGATAGCGAAAATATTAAAGAATATAACAAAAATATATTTTTAACTAGATTCATCTGAGTGTTGATTTTGCTGAGTCACACAAACTATATTAATTCTGATGCACTTAGAACTAATTAAAATCTGCTTTTATGCTTAAAATAACTAAAAACTAACAGAAAAATACATGTGTAACATATGGATATATATAGAAACAACAGTGATTTTTAGTTTACAGTGATTATACTCAAAAACCAATTCTTAAATTAAAATGCAGCAAGCGGGAATACCAACACAGCAAAAACTCAAAATCTTACCAGGAAGATTTGTCTTATTTCTAGTTAAAATGTCTCATTTTTAGTCAAAAAAATCTCATTACACTTAAAACAAGAGTCATTACCAGAAAAATAACTTATTTGACAATTTTCACCTGTTTCAAGTACATTTTCACTTGAAATAAAGATTTATCTTCTCATTACAAGCAAAGAAATATTGTTCCACTGGCAGATTTTTTACTTATTTTAAGTGAAAATCTACTTGAAACAGGTGAAAATTGTTGTTTTTTCCAGTGATGAGTCTTGTTTTAAATGTAATGAGATTTTTTGACTGAAAATGAGACATTTTAACTAGAAATAAGACAAATATTCTTGTTAAGATTTTGAGTTTTTGCAGTGAAAAAGCCAAGTGTGACTTAAACTTCCCCTTCACATCTACACTTGAACCGTCAAACTAACATCTAAAATGGTATATGGACTTAAGGCTCCAAAAACGTGTTTAGACTGTTTAATTGAGGCTTAAAATGAGGAAAGTGATCAATTTAAAGCTAGTATTAGTAGCTAGTTGAGCTAGCTCACGTTAGCTGCTCAGACAAGAAACTCTAGTCTAATATTTGCTTTACTTGATAATTACACACTAACATTACGATTATAAACTATAAAGATGGTAAATTAATGTCCTTACCAGCAATAAAACCTCCAATTTTTCCAACTTATTCAATAAAATATTCAGGTATTACAAGAGTGAGATTAACTCACTTAGTTTAGTCTCTTTGACTTGGAGGACTCAGTGATATTTGTAGGACACAATACAGAACTAACTAATCATTCATGAAGTCAGGAAAGCCAGCACTACATTATTTATTTCCCAAAAGTAAGACACAATTTATGAACTCTGAAAAAGCTGCAAAAAACATTTCATGTCACTGAAAATAGTCTTTTTTTTTTTTTAAATCAAACTTATTGCAATCTTTAAGCTGATTTCTTAAACTCGGGCAGTGAATAACATGCAATTAAGAGGTATTTTTTGTAGTTAGCTTTAATAAAACTTAAAAGGCAATTTCTTACACTTATTACACATTTTGGCAATTTTACTGTTGAAAAGAATGTCCTTGAAATTTACCGACGACACTAGTTCCAAGTCCTACTTCTTACAAAATACTAAATAATGCAAGCCTTACACCTCATTCATTACCCGTAATTGCTTTACAACACTTTTTTTTTTTTAAACTAAACTTGTTACTTGGATGTGTTTTCCTTTAAAAGTTCAACTGTATGAAAACTTGCAAATGTTTTAATGCATAAAGTCTCAAGTTGTTGACGTTTCAGGTTTTAGGAACTTATTGTGTCCACGTGTTGAACTGAGTGGTTGTGGTGTGTTTTGTATCTGGATAAATGGAGACATCGAATAAGGTCATCCAACATAATTTACTGTACAGTGAGCGAAACAACCGCAGTCAAATGCCCTGTCTTGTTTGACCTGACTTGGCCAATAAACCTGATTGTGATAAAACCTCCAATCATAATGCAGAGCACAATGACCTGTGATCCATGATGGTGATTAGCAGGAAAGAGAAACAAGGCTAAATAAATAATGGCTTTTCAGACGCAAACTGAATTATTACAACACAACCTACGACACAAAAAAAAAAGTTTAAAAAAAAGTCTCATACCTCCCTTCACAATGTTTATTGATACACCTTGAAACAGAACCAGAGAAACAGAACCAATCAAAAAAAAGTGGACATTTTTGGTAAAACAAAAATAAAAACATACAATTTTTGTCTTTAATATTACTGATAATAAACTTGGCAACAAGTAGAAGAATTTTTCAAAAGAAAGACTTGTAATTTGTTGCTACACTTTAAGGCAGGAAGAAATTTGCAGAAGCACAAAGTGCAAAACAAGAAAATAAGGACAGTGGTGAGTTAATGGAAGTCCCGTTGACGACAAGTGGAGTGAAATATGTTAACCATGTAAACTTAAAGCAAGCGGATGATCAGCTTCAGAAACCCTGATAAATCATATGTCTGTAAACTGAATATGCAATATTATGCATTCTTTCCTAGTGTAATTTTGAGGGTTTCTTGTATAAGATAAGATAATCCTTTATTTCTCCCTAAATGGGGAAACTCACTTGTTTAGCAGCAGTACACTTAACACACACATGCAGGGGAGGGGTAAAAAAAAATAAATAAAATTGTAGGTGTTAAGACTTCACTGTGAACCCCGTCTCCACGCTTCCACTGCTCGACCCGACAGGTCTATCTAATGAAAAAAACATGTAATAAACTCAGCGCTAGTGCAGAAGTGAATACAATGAAGTGGAGAACACAAGTGCATTGTATGCAAACTGTAAATATAAAACGGCAAACATGAGGCTAACAATGGCATCCTTTATAATCAGGAACAGTGCAAATCACATCTGCATAAGACCCAGATTCAAGCCGTTCAAAACACAACAAGTAGACAATATAACCACACCCAAGAGTCATTGTCAAGGGCTTTGAATGCTTGTTAACCAAAGATTTAAAATCAGTTTTCACAAGTCCTAAAACACATTCTTATTTCAGCATGTTTTCAGTGCTCAGTATTTCAAAGGAATACTGTTCATTGCTGTTTAACACAGTGAGGCCAGCCTCAATTAGTGCACGGATTACCTCTAGATCAAGATCACTATACCTTCACAAGAAAACCCCTGATTTTCTGTCAGTACACCAGAAAGCTACAGCAGATACTGGCACACAATTACAACCAGTAACGAGTAAAACAATGGCACAGCATTGCAGCATTATACCATCCCAAGATACCTCTTTTCGATCCAACACAATCTCCCCAGTTGCTGCTCCCAATAGCATAAACCAGCACCTCTAAAGTAAAGATTCATGAGCTGTTAAGGCCTCCAGCTGTTACCGGGTAGGTTCCAATGATCCTGTAACTTGGAAGTGTATCCCATCTCCAGGCAGTGGTGACGGGATGAGCGGGCAGAGCCAACAGAGGTACCAGCGGAGGCCCAGCATGTGACGCATGTTCCCCAGGAGTCCCAGGCTGTAGGGGCGGCGGCGTGAGTACCATTCCCTGGTGGTCTGACCCCGAAAAAGGAGGAACAGATGGAAGAAGAAGAAGCCGGACACCAGCAGGAAACCAACCACGCATGTATCAGCAATAAAGGCAAAGGCAAAGGCACGTGCTGAGACCTGACCTGAAGACAGAAGGATAAGCAGACAATAGAAGATAAATTAGTGTTTGAAATGTAATTATAGAAAACACTTGATCATGATAAAATTATTTATTGAACAAAATGCATAGATATCCTCCTTTGGATTAAAATACACAGGAAGGTGAGAGTACAGTCAGCCACATTGTTTATTGTTAATATTTGCTGTTCTACATTTATGTGTAGTTGATGGCATGTTTAGGAGATAGCTTCTGATTTAATGACGTGGTTTAAAATAAGAGCCACTGAGGTGCTAAAGGACAAAAGTGTCTAATTTCATGCCAATGTTTATCTGAGACAACACAATAAGGACTGCACTTCTCAAAGGAACGGTAAATAAATCTGATGTTTTCATCCCTCTGCGGAATTAGTCAGAATTAAAAATTTCAATTCATTTCAAAAATACTTTGTTTATCCCCGAAGGGAAACGAATAGTAACAGAAGACTGTACATTGTGAAAATCAACTTTTCATCCCTCTGAAAATGTTTTCTGTCATACTCTTTTTTGAAATGTAATATGGAGAACATGGATGTCTCATGCAAGTCTTATAAACAAATGTAAAGTAGATCTTAAACAGTATTTTACTCACCTAATCAATGGAAAAATGAATTGAAATCTGTCTTTATAAACGCAAGTCATTTTACAGGAAAACCGTTCTTTTTTTTTTAAATCAAAGCTGTAAAAACATTTACGGATCACAGTATATTGAATATTTTTTTATAAAGAAATGTTTTCGTGTTTTTAAAATATCACTAGTTACAGCGTTTTATCATGAGAGCTCAGTTTAAACTTTGTAAAAATGCTAAACTTAAACAAAGCATGTCTCCTGTAAGTTCCACCACTAAGGCATGAGATCCTACCTGAAACAAGCATGATCCAGGGTATGAGCAGCAGCAGGACACTGTGCACTGTCACACCCTCCTTCAGTATGACGATGAAAACCTCTGCATTCATCACCATGGCATACAGGAGACCCATCCACATGAACAGCAAGCAGCTGACGAAGTGGCGGTAATTGTGAAAGCCAACGCACTGACCAAAAAAGACACAGTGGTGGTCTCGTCGCAGCACGCACACTTTGCAGTCATAGCAGTGGGAACAGCGTGGAGGAGTGTGTGTCTCGCATGTGTAACAGTACCTGTTTCAAGAGGAGAAACAATACATATGTTGGAAAAGGAGAGACAATAAATATGTTGGATATTCTTCTAAACTTCACAACTGCAATCACAGATGACACTATTGATTAACAGGCACATCAAATTTATCTCGGAAAACGACTGGGATCACCTGTTGGGCAACACAGAAATACATTATATGGCTAGAAAACTGGGAAAGAAATTCAGAAACACTTTTTATATCATCAATGGCAATATTGAAGACATTAATTTTGTCATTTCTTATTCAAAGGCAGAATTGATAACAGTCATGAAAATAACCATTAATTTTATCGCCACTTTAGACTTTGTTTAAGATTATTGGTATTAAAATTGTTTTCTTGTAGATAATCAAACAAAATGGAAAAGTTATTATGCAATCCTTTTAAATTTGTCTTAACACAAACAAAAAACTTAACATTTTTGTTTTCACTTTTTTTTTTTAAATTGAGTTTGTCTTTACAAATAAATTCTTGATAGTCACTTCAGTAGATGCTTATTGAGGCACTCAAATGTTAGGAGTCTTCCAGATATAAGGTTAGGAAAATGTGTGCTAAACTGAGAAAATGCTGTTTATCAGTGAACCAACTATGTCAGTTGTTATAATAAACTAACTATAGTTATTTCGCTATAACTACAACTAGTTACCTCATGCTATGTTCAAGCTCAGATGTAAAATTACATTTACCCTGACTTAATCCCGAGTTGTCGCAGTGCAACTATCAAAACTATCAAAGTAAAGCCACTCCACTCATAAAATGCCAATTGCACACAGCATATTGATTCTCTCCTGATTCAACCATTTCCTTAAAATTGACTGTGGAAATTCTAAGAAACTAAAACACAAAAAAGCCCAAAACATAGATTTTATTCATAAAAATCTCCTGGACCACCAGGATACAACTCCTCGATTTTATATCCCCCGACCACTGAGATTTACTGAGCTGCTCAGTGGGTGTTCAAGTTTACCTTAACCAGAGTCCTTACAAACACCAGGAAACTGGACCACATTACACCGGTCATGAAATCACTACACTGGCTTCCAGTGGGTCAAAGGATAGAGTTTAAAATCTTCCTGCTGGTCTACAAAGCACTGAATGGTCTTGGACCAAAATACATGCTTGATCTGTTAGTTCCTATGAAGCTCCCAGACCCCTGAGGTTCATCTGGATCTGGTTTGTTGTGGTTCCAGAACCAGAACCAAGCAAGGTGAGGCAGTTCAGTTATTCTGCTCCTCACCGGTGGAACAAACTTCCTGTAGACCTGAGGTCTGCTCCAACTGTAGATCCTTTAAATCAGCCCTAAAAACATTACTGTTTACTCAAGCGTACTCCTAATACTTACCTGCTGTACTATACCGCCCTTACTTTTTAACAACTTGTGCTTTTTATTATTTTACCTCTTTTCTTATGATTTTATTTCATTTATTTGGTATTTAAGCGTACTCTTAAATTAAATACTTTCTGAAAACCATGAATGAGATGTGTACCTGCGGTACTCTACTGCCCTTAGTTTTCAGCAATGTGTGCTTTTTATTATTTTACCTTCTTTTCTCATAATTCTATTTGTTATTTACTGTCTAATTATTTATAAACTTTATTACAGGCTCTACACCCAATAGCAAGACATACAAAATAAAAAAATAAAAAACAAATACATAAACACATACAAACATACTCTTATTCATGAGAGTTTTTAAAGGCACCCATACCAATGTTTCCATAGATATGATTGATATCTGACAGAACTGCACCTGGGGCTTGTGAGCTTCATTATAATACAGTTTTGTGACTCATCAAGTTGAGACATAAACTTAAACATCAGGTTCCTCAAGAGAGCCTGTAAAGTGCTTAGCCCTGAGTCACAAAAGAGTTTACTAGCTCTGCTAGTCCTGGGCTTTTTCAGCTGTATCCTCAGACATTCATTATATGCTACCTGAAGTTTGCACAGGGTCTCCTTTTTGTAGCTGACCCATAATGGGGCTGCAAACATAGGGGTGCAGTAAGCACGAAACAAGCTCACTTTCAAATCATCAACAGTAATGGAATTTCCTGACTAACATGTTTGCTTGGACATACAACATTCGTCTCTGCCTGTACAGGTCAGCATCCTCTTCCATCTTGTCAGTGATTATGTGCCCAAGATATTTTGTACAGTTAGATACACAAAGGGATTGCCCTGACAGGTAAAACATTGGAAAGTGCAGCATCTGATCCTCCTTGGTCCTACATATCAGTACAACACTCTTTTTTGCATTGTACTGTACATCAAACTCAACCCCACACTCGGAGCAAATATCCACATCTGCTGGAACCCAACAGTGCTGGGGGAGATAACAGCCAAATCGTCTGCGTACATCAGATGGTTTAACAAGTGTTCCCCATTAGACAACCTGTCTTACACTTCCCCAACTGCTTGGACAGGTTGCCCATGTATAGGTTGAACAGGGCTGGAGAAGAAGCCCCCCTGCCGTACACCATTGCCTGAAGGGTGAGGATAGGCTGTTTCCCCACTTAACCTGCATACCTTGTTTGTCATACCAGTAAACCAGGATATGTATGATGCATCCAGGCACACCCCTAAGCTTGAGTTTAGTAAAAAGCTTATGGTGATTTACTCTGTCAAATGCCTTGGAAGCATCAATAAACCCTAGAAACATTGTAGAGCCCTGCCTTCTGTAGGATTCAACAGCTTCTTTCAAGGCATAGATACATAGATCTGTACTGTGCTTAGGCTTAAAACCAAATTGATTTTCTGTGGTGTAAATGAACTCACTCAGTCTATCTAGTAGCATCTTTTCTAACACCTTGCCACTTTTAATGATGATGTAAAGCACTTTGAATTACCTTGTGTTGAATTGTGCTGTATAAATAAACAGAGGTGTCAAGTAACGAAGTACAAATACTTCGTTACCTTACTTAAGTAGAAGTTTTGGTTATCTATACTTCACTGGAGTAATTATTTTTCAGACGACTTTTTACTTTTACTCCTTACATTTTCACACAATTATCTGTACTTTTTACTCCTTACATTTTAAAAACAGCCTTGTTACTCTATTTCATTTCGGCCTTAAAAAAAAACTATCCAGTTAAATTGCTCCATCCGGATAGAGTGAATTTGGTTGTGGTTGTGGCACAGATGTTCTTGTCCAGTTTTGTTCTTACATCCGTTCCCTCAGATTCCTGCAACTAAACTTGGATGTACATTCCAATAAAGGTTAGGATAAATGATAACATGCATCTGAAGTTTGACTTTTTGCACCATTACAATACTTATAGGCAACTAGTCATCATATCTCCTGCTCTCTGAAACACATGTTAATGCTCAATAGTACACATATATGGTTCTTTAATATATTTGCATTATAGATGCATTCATTTTCAGAAAGATACATTCATTTTCAATGGCTTTTGTCCTTAAAGGCTTTTTTCCCCCTTACATTACTTTTATACTTTAAGTAGTTTTGAAACCAGTACTTTCATACTTTTACTTGAGTAAAAAAACTTGAGTTGATACTTCAACCTCTACAGGAGTATTTTTAAACTCTAGTATCTATACTTCTACCTGAGTAATGAATGTGAATACTTCTGACACCTCTGCTCACCTCCAGCCCTGACCCAAGCCGTCTCCTCCCAGGAAAACCCCCTTGATGCTGGGGCTGGTTTTGATGAAGAGCAGGGCGTTCCAGCAGATGTTCCCCAGCATGAAGTACTGGGCCAGCAGGTGCAGCGCCTTCCAGCAGGTGAACCAGTCCTTGTCCCGGTCCTCCTGCTGCAGCGGCGGGTCCAGCAGCACCAGGTAGCTCACCTCCGCCGTGATGGACAGCACCAGGAAGGTGTTGAGAGCCACCGGCAGGTGCTGGCACAGCCTCTCCGCACGACTAAATACCTTACCGGCAAAACTCGTCATGCTTTCAGCTCGTACACTTAGTTGTTTGAACTTTACAGTTTAACTTGGAGTAGTAGGAATATTCATACAGACAGGAGTGGCTATCCCACTGGGCTAGCTGTCGAAAAAACAACCCAACTAACTAACTGAACTTAGTCCAACCGTATGGACTAAGTTGTATTTGATATATCTTCTGGACAAAGTAACTTACTGTAAAATGTTAAATGAGACTGTCCTTCAATTTTGAAATATCTCTATTTCAACTGAGAAATGCGCTGTTGAAATCACGCCAGCCAGTGCGAGTTCCAGGATAATACTTCCGTAGTGCAACAGGAGAACAGGGTTCCGCCTTTAAGATCGGAATCAGAATCAGGTTTATTTGGCCAAGTCAGGTCAAACAACACAGGGATTTTGACTCGGTTATTTTCGCTCACTGTACAGTAAATAAACAAATGACAGCTCTTATTAACATATAAAAACAATTTTTAAAGTGAAAGGTGCAGCAGTATGGGGTAGACATGGTTATTGAAAGGTGCGTTCTTACAGCATTTGATTGTGGTTATTATTATTATTATTATTATTATTATTATTATTATTATTATTATTATTATTATTATTATTATTATTGTACAGTAGTTGATTCCTCTGAGACTCTATGAGTGATGAGAGTTCATCAGAGCAACAGCTTGGGGGAAGAAACAATAGATATATATAAAGGCCTTTATACAGGACTGTCTCAGAAAATTAGAATATTGTGATAAAGTCCTTTATTTTCTGTAATGCAAAAATGTCATACATTCTGGATTCATTACAAATCAACTGAAATATTGCAAGCCTTTTATTATTTTAATATTGCTGATCATGTCTTACAGCTTAAGAAAACTCAAATATCCTATTTATAAATTTGAATATTCTGGGAATCTTAATCTTAAACTGTAAGCCATAATCAGCAATAGTAAAATAATAAATGGCTTGCAATATTTCAGTTGATTTGTAATGAATCCAGAATGTATGGTATTTTTGTTTTTTTAATTGCATTACAGAAAATAAAGAACTTTATCACAATATTCTAATTTTCTGAGACAGTCCTGTATATATCTATGGAAGAAACTGTCTCTGTGTCTGAAGGTTTTGGTGTACAGAGCTCTGCAGCGCCGTCCAGAGGGGAGGAGTTCAGACAGACTGTCCTGGGTGTGAGGGGTCTGCAGAGATGTGACCTGCCTACTATTGGGGCTCTTTTAATCTCCTCGAACCTCTTTATCGGCAATACAGAATAGTATATTTTTTTCAAACACCAAGTGCTCTTTTTGATTTAGTGTAAACCAGTTTTTTAACCAGCACTCCAATTTTATTTACAGAAAGTGGCACTTACTATGATAAACTGTTTCATAAAGAGAGAGAATATAAAGCCTTACTAGGCAGTCCGCTGCTGTAAAAACATCTGACAAGAGGTTCTGAATACTAAAAGAAAAAGTCTACCATGTTCCTTATCATTTTCCAGAAGCATTTTTCATTCGAAGGTGGACTTGATTTCCCCCTCACTAAGTCCCCTGAAGTAATCTACAGTTTCACCATCTACAGAAACTCATGTCATCTCAATTTTTATACTCACAGTTTGATATTTTCTTTAAAGATACACATTAGTTATCTCATGGGGCAACACATATTATGCCTTTTGTGGCACATAGGATATTTATACAGTATATATAATTGCCTGCTCACTTAAATATGTTATTTTATATATAGATCTTATATTGCATATTTACAGACACCCCCATTCAATTTTAAGCATTTCTTCTTTTTTTTTTGTATAAAAGGCGTATATAAGCTGTGGGTTGCGCTGAATTCTTCAGTTGGCAGTTAACACTGGGACCAGTAAAAGCCAACTCACATTTCCGTTTTAATTTATTCAGAATAAATGATTTTCTAAAATATGTCACCCTATGAGTCAGCTTGCACTCTGTGGGCGTAACACTTTTATTGTTGTCTCTCAGAATATCAGTTTATGCATTCAATTAGTTGTAAATATGTAGTAATAAAGTCTCAAAATAATGACTTTTCAGTTAGCTCTAGTACAGATGTTTCAGCAACTATTAATAGATAATTGATCAAATGTATATTTTTTGAGTAAATGATGGGGTAGGGGGCTGGGGGGGCCTGTATTCCTTCCTCATGCCTATACTCTATGTAGATTGGCAGTAGGCCTCTGGTCCCTCCCCCTCAAAGCACAGCTCTTAATCCCTGATAATCTCAACATCTAATGAAAGCTGACAGTCATGGCTGCACCGACTGAGAGTTTGCTGTCTCTTGGACATCTGACCGGCACAGAACGAAGTACTTTCACAAAACAAAGAAAGCCCATTATAAAGAAGAGGTAAGACACTTGAATGCTGTTATGTGTGCCTTTAATGTATAGTATCACTGGAGTATTTTAGGGCAATTGGCTGAGGACAAGAATTATTCATTATACAACTACAATGACATCCTTGTTTGGACGTTTGTCTTGTGTGTTTCTAAAAGGACCCAAAGATATTTAGGTAATTGTGCTGTAAAATAAAAACAAAAAACAAGTAAGAACACTGCAGTCCAGTCATTGTTAATATAATGTCAAATCATTAAATAACTATATCAGATCTCAGTAATTGTGGTGCTTATTAGTTACACATCAGGTCATTTTGACTCTCACATGAAATCACAGACTCATCATATCATTTTCAGCTAATTTAGGGCCCTTCATAAATGCTGGCTGGGATTTGTCTTTTTAAAAAGAACAATAACGATTTATATTTGACTCTTGTTAGCCCCATTCAAAATGTACTTTTCCCCTTTTTCAGTTTTCGAAAGTATAGTGTTATTTTGTGGACCAATATAAGGCTCCACAATGCCAACAAAAAATAGAGTTCATTTAGAAGGGTTTCATACTACCAGGCTGTGTTAAAGATTAGCATGCTGAGTGCAGACTACTGTCATGTTGTGTGACGCACTCTTCCCTACTGTTTCAACAGACCAATGTTGTCAGGGAATGAGTTTCCAAATCCCACAACTCTGGGAAATATGTAAGTGAAATGACAAAAGGCAACCAAATGATTACAAGTAATTACCCACGTTATGTTATGTTAATGTTAATGTTATATCTAAACACATGTTTTGCTGTAGAAAAGTGAAACACCTTCAGTTGCGCTGGCAGGAGCTGCAGGAGAGAGAGCGTATCGCCCAACAGCACAACAGGCAACTGCTGCAACAGTTTGAGGAGGCCCAGGATGCTCTGGAAGACATGCTGGCCCGCAATGCTGCCATGAAAACTATCAGGGTGCATAGAAACACACACACGCACGCACGCACGCACGCACGCACGCACGCACGCACGCACGCACGCACGCACGCACGCACACACACACACTGGTGTTAAAAGTGCAACTTTGATATTTTTAGACGGAGTATGAGCGGTACCTGGAGGAGAACTTTCAACGCTGGCAGCAGCAGCTTACAGAGAAAACACAGGCTGCTCAGAAGAAGGTACAATCACTTGGCTCTTCATGAAGAGAGTCTGACTTCTCAAAAATATAAATATGACGAAGCATACAGCTGGCTGAGTGTGTTTTCTTAACAGAGGATGGATGACTGTTTGAGATCAAATCTGAAGAAGACAGAGGAAGAACGGGTGCCAAAGCCCACTGTAGAAGGGTCTTTACTTTTCCAAGGTTTGTTCTTGTTTTTTTGTTTGCCATTTTCAGAAGTGACAATATGATCTTTATTCTTCTGTGTTACTGTAATAGTAACCTCCACGACATATAAAAGCTCTTTGAGCTCCTTTCTGATCCATGTTTTTATTAGCAGGTCCTTCCACAAGCCCACCAAGACACGTTGCTCCTCAAGTACATTCCATTCAAGATTACCACCAAGACAGCTGCTCCCATCATCCCTACATGCAGTCCTGGTTAACTCATTCTGAACCCCAGACTGGTCGTTTTCCTGTTAGAGGGCCCTATCAAGCCCACAATCCCTCTCTCTTCCTCCCACCTAATTTCATACAGCCTCACCCATTTCTGTTCCATCACCACGCCTCCCCAACCGGCCACAATCATCCATGGAGCAGAACCAATGCAGCCGGCTGGCCTTCCCCACAGCAACCCTACCTCTGGCCATGGGGAGCTGGTGCTGCTGGGGTTCCCCCAGGGTCCTGGGGAGAACTCTGCACAGAGGAACCTCCTCCTGAGCTCAGGGCTTCACAATATGGACAACAGCAGGATGGCGCCAGCAGAGCACAGAGCTCAAAGAAGGAGAGCAGTGGTGGAAGCTGTTTGTGCCAGGAGCTGGACATTAAACCAGGTGGAGAGACGGTGAAGAAAATGACAACTCACATCTATCTCATGTCAGCTTGTATATGTGCTATGTGTAGATTTAAAATAAAAAAATGCTTTTATCTGCGGCTTTTGCCCCTGTTCATGTTCTGTATGTAGTTCGTCTGTCCAGCGGCCGAGCAGAGAGCAGTGGGAGTGGCAGGGATTCCAGTCTGACCAGCAGCGAGAAGAGGAAGAGGAGGGACAAAAGTGGAATAACCCACCATTCCTCCTCAGACAGAGAAAGATGTGGCTCTCAGCAGTAAGGGATACTACTTCAAATCAAAATCAATTCTTTATTTGACATAGAAGACGTCAAACCTCATTCACGTGTTCCTCCTTTTTTACTGCTAGAGTAGAACAGAGACCATGTCCAAACAATACACACTTTCCTCTTTTAATGTTTAATATTGGTAGATTTCATCATCTGTACACAACTATTCTTCACTTTAAAGTATTTTGTAAGTGATTGATTTGTTGTGGGTGTCTAGTTTTTTTCATTCTAATAACTTTATGTGAGCCTCAAAGCAAAGACTAAAGAATGACAAAACCATTGCTTCTCTGACCCCACAGACTAACTTACTCCAGTTTTTCCTCGATCTCTACAATAAAAGCTGCTACTACAGAGCACATTATAGCTGCCAGTAGCACAATTACAATAACTGAAGCGTTGGATGTTGAATTAATAAGAATTACCTATCTAATAAAAAGTATATGTAGAAGAAAAATGAAATATCCTTTCAATATTTATTGACTTCCAGTTCTTCTCTTAGTCCTAACTCTTACAACTGCGCTGATGTGTCTTTATTATGGTTGCTGTGTGGAAATGAAAGATCAGTCCAGCAAGTAAATGAATGCAAATCAGGAATACCGTACATGAAATTAGTTTATGCACAGAAGCACAACGACATTCTCAAAAACAAATTCCATGACATTTATATCTTTGGTTCCAAGTGATGTATTTTATAATCATTTCAAATCTTTGACAGTCCTATTTTTTGCAGATCCAGGTAAAGTCCTCTGCATGTTTGTATTTTACAGACTTTAACAGTAATACAAACTTTATTCTGAGTTAAACAGGTGAAACATCCAAAAATTGCAGGTCTGACAAAAATGCTGCTGATAAACTTCTACATTAAGTTGCATTACCTGTGATTACTTTTCAGTGCTTACGTTTTAAAGTCCTTTTTGGGTGGAGTTTGGAGCTTTCATCAGCTCCTGTCCATATTCTAAGTTTTCACGAGTCTTGCTGGTATTTGAGATTATATTCAGTGCTTAATGGTTCCTAAATCTTGGCTTCATCACGCAGTGTCGGTCTCTGCTTGCTCCTATCTGAGGCTTCTAAAGAGACTGACATCAGTATACTCTTAACAATTCCAGTGACATTTGTTGCTGTGCATTACTCTTGGATTTTATGTTTTGATTGTAAAACATGATGTAATGTTGTTTTGGAAAGTGTCAGATAAATAAGTATACATATTTTTAGATGTGAATTTGACTTTACACAGTAGAAAGAAGCATAGAATACCTGAACCAATGAGGGATATTTCTTTTTCTACAGTTTTATGATAGCTTGTTTCTTCAGATCTGAAGCGGTAAAACTTTGTTTGTGTGTATTTATCATCTTTCCCTCTATCAGGTCATCCACAAATTCCAGTGAAATTATCATTGTCTCACAGGCTGTGGCCCAAAGCGTAGACAGAGATAGGCCTACAGAGGAAGGAGGCAGCAGCAGGACAAAGAGAAGAGCGGGGTTTACTGTCGGATCACCAAGAACTGAGAAGGTGGCAAAGGAGCCGACTCAGACAGATGGAGGAGACTCACAAAGTTACAATGAAGACAGTCAGAAGGTCCAGACATCTACTGGTGCGGAATCTGGAAGTTCAACCGAGGAATCCAGGGAAGAAAAAGAGGGGAATCGAGCTCTTGATGATAAATCAGGAAGCAGCAGAACAGAGGAGGAATCAGAAAGCGAAGGCGTGAAAACTGAGGATGAAGCTGCAGATGAAGCAGAAAAGGAGGAAATCAGCGTCTCTGAGCAAAGCAGCACAGAGGAAAAACATGGAGGACATAAACATATTAAAGCTTTGGAACAAGAAGAGTACAGCCAGAAAAGTGGAGAGCAAGAGGACAGCGATGTGGAGGAAGATGATGACGATGATGTGTCTGAACCAAAAAATACAACAGAGGAAGAAGCAGAGGATAAGATGGAAGAGCAGGGCAATGATGAACATTCAAATAAGCTGGAGAACAAAAAAGATTCTTCCTCCTCCCTGGAGGAAGATGTGGATGATGAGGAGGGAAGTGAAGGTAGTGAGGAAGAAGAGGTATCAAATGAAGAGGGTGATGAGGAGGAAGAAGAGCATAGGAGTGATGAAGCACAAGAAGACGACAACACAGATTCCAATGACAGCATCATTTCTCCACAGGAAAAGAGGTATGATGGAGGATCTTATTTTCCTCTTGAATTGGCAATAATTTACACAAAATCCTTTTACATTTTTTAGGCAGATCATTCCTGAGAAAGTAGCTGAGAACGCTGAGGAAGATGACGAAGAGGAGGCTAAAACAGGATCTTCAACTGACCACTCAAATAAAGTTAGTGATGATGACGATATTGAAAACCTCCTTGCCCCTCAAGAGCAAACAAAAAAGAAAGAGTGAGTGTTGATTTGACATTCAAGCCTGCATATATTTCACCTCAAGAAACACAATTTTAATTATTTTTCTTCCTGTTTTATTTTAAAGAGAAAATGACGTGGAAGCAGATGGAAATACTAAAGGTATAGTACTATCATAAAATAGAAATAACTGTTAGTGATCTCTATAGATGTTTATTCTGATTTATACACATTATTTTCCAGCAACTTGTCACAATATGGATATCTTTCAAGTGACGGAGGACAGACTGAAGGATTACCGAAGCGACTCTGACGAGATTGATGACTTTTATGATTAAATGTGAATAAAATCCTCACCCAGTTCCCTTAAATGCAGTATTACTTCATCATTTTGGCTCCTATTAATTAATAATGGAAAAAAAACCCAACTAGAATAACCACACTCCATTTATTTTATTTATGGACTGTAATAAAACAGCAACTTCATTCACCTACAAAGAGCCAAGACAGAGCAGCAAACAAACAAAAACAAAAAACTATAAAGACCAGAAACTGTACAAAGGGATGACAATTAATCATTTCTCCTGTGTCTGAGCAACGATCCACCAGATGCGTCTACAACCACCAAGCAACAATGCACGTCACGTTTGTTGTATAAAAATAAAACATGTAAAATTATTTGGGCAGTACAGTGCATATATTTAATATAAATCATTTATCACTGCGATTAGAGATTACAGAACAGGTGGTGGTTAATTCAGTTCGGTTCAGGCGACAATAGGAGTCTTTATTCCGGTTAGATTTTCACCACCTGAGCAGCCAAACAGGGGCTCACTCTCTTGTCCTCTGACGCAGCGCTGCGCTGGATCAGCAGCCGGCCGTACGTCCCTCCCACCTGGCCTTTGGTCAGCCGGCCGGGATTCACACACACGCAGCCGACCACATCCTGATGACGAGGGCACAGTTTGGCAAAGATTAAAAACGTCATCTTCAAGTAACCCTTTCGATGTTTTAAACTAATCTCCTGTACCTTTATGAAGTAGCGCAGCTCCGATGGAACAATGAGAAGGTCGGGGGTGAGCGGCATCTGACCGAAGCTTTGGAACTTCTCGTAGTCCATGTTCACCTCCTCCGCAGGCGGGTACAGCGGGTAATAACTGCAAGGGCAAGACAGGTATGTGGGTGGGAGTCGATAAAGCAACAAAGAAAGAAAACAGAGCCGAACTCATTCAGGATGTTTACCTTCTCTGGGTCAGCATGTGCTTCAGAATGCGTGAGAATCTGTCCGAGACGGTGCCGCTGCAACACATTTATCAGTTCAAACATCACGCAGGGACAGAATTCATTGAATTCAATATACTTGTGCAACACTTAACACCTTTTTTTCCCCCTCATCTGAACAATATAACATTGTTCATGGATGCAGTTGGAGAATCACACAAACTCTAGTTAATAAACTTACTCAGGTAAGAAATTTCACATCTTACTGATAAAGGTGTGTTAATACTAGAAACTAGTGATGCACCGAAATGAAAATTTGTGGCCGAAAACCGAAAATAATAATAAACACTTTGCCGAATACCGAACAATACCGAATAACATGCTTCTTCAGTAGTTTTTCATTTATTTTGCCAATTTTTTCACCATTGCATAAATCAAATACATTTGATTTAGGCATGCTTTTCAAAGAAAAAAATCTTTTACAAAATTACAAGGTAGAAATAGAATATTTATTGAACATAAAAAAAAATTTTTAATTCATTTTTTAATTTCCCAGCATTATGTTGTTTTGGTTCCACCTCCTGGTGAATGTTACGTAAAATTCTTATGGGGTTAGTTTTTGGTTGGCCAACGATTTATGTTTGTGGTGCGCAACGTTACGGGACGGAGCGGCCAGTCTGTTTCCTTATTTTACAACGCCGTTATTAATTGTTCGGTTTTTTTCCCACTTATTCCACCGAACACCGAAAGTGTTTTTTTGCCATTTTCAGCCGAACAATTTCGGTTACCGAACAATCGGTGCATCACTACTAGAAACACAGATTATTATTATTACTACAGTCTTCCTCACCAACTGATCTCCTCTGCTCCCATGTGGAACAGGATGTCAGTGGATGTCAAACCAAAGGTCACGCCGTCGATCAGCAAGGTGCATGGGTCAGGGACCACAGTGACGCGCTGCAGGGTTTGAATACAAACAAATATCATATTAAAATATTTCTGTTTGTCAGCTGGAATTAGTTTTTATAACAAGTGACTCAAATTCCTACATTAAAATGGACCCATTCAATGTTTGGTGCAATAATCAAACCAAAGTTTATCACACTTAATCGTTTATTTAGTTCACAAATACAACCATTTTTGCGTATGTCTGACCTGGGCTTGGTCCGGGCTGATTTTCGGCAGGGAGAAGGGCGGTTGTGGGTAGATGAAGTGGTGGTGGATGTCTCTCTGAGAGGGCACAAACACCAGGTGGCAGCTAACACTGTGCAAAGAGAAACACAAGGCTTTACTCTAGTAAAATTGGGAACATTAAGATGTTATCTGGGGTCTAAATAGTGGGATTGTCTGGATGGAACCATGTCCTTGTGGTACCAGGGAGTATGATGGGAGGTCTAGCCATATCCCCAGTGAAAAAGGATTGATGATTACGGCAACAATCAATCATTACTTTGAAGCTGAGGACCAGATATTGTTTGAAAGATGCAAGCAGCTTGGGGATGCCCTTAAAGCTGTCAGCAAAGTGCATTATGACTGAAGTGTCTTTTGGAAAAGATACATACCCTTTAGTGCCATCCACAATGCTTTCCAGACACCTGGAGAAAATGTCCTCGAACGTCTCAGTCACTTGAGCTTTCTGTTTGACAAATGACAGACAAGAAGTTGAGATGGAGATGATCCCACATATTCATGAGAGCTGGCTTCAAATATCCAACATGTTGACCACACTGCCATGAAAGTAGGAAGGTTTGATTGTTTTTTTAGATTAAATCATTTAGGTCCAACACACCTCGATTTGTTCATGCTTGGAATCCACAAACGGGCCCAGCTGGAGAAGAGGAACAAGTTTGAGGATATGTACACACAACATGGAATTATGTGAAGATTGTGCACTTTTTTTTCTGTGACAAAATATAACAACTGTACCAGCAGGCAAACATCTGGACGATCCCTGACAATGACACTGATGAGATCCAGCAGAGGATCAAAGGTCAGGCTGTCGGAGGGCGTGTACGGCCCGCAGGCCACGAGTACGTTCAGCGGCTCTGAAAAAGCCGGACGGGGAAGGTTCAGGGATGAGAAAAACAAAAACTACAGAGGAAGAAGAAGAAGAAGACTACATAGCTATGCATCGATTTCCAATCTACTTAATCACTGAAGTTTTAAAACAAATATCCTACAACTCTTGAACACGACTCCTTACCGTCATCAGTCTCCATTTTCACATTTGAGGTGTAAAACGGAAGAGGAACTCCCTGTGGGGGAAAAAAAAAAAAAGCTAAATTGTTAATAGAGGAGTCACAAAAAGGGCACATTTATAAAAGCCAGCATCCCCTTAGCCACCGAAAAGAACTTGGAAGAACATGAAGCTGACCTCATAAAGTTTGGACGCCACAAGTTTTCTGCCAGTAGCGTTCATCCCTTCCATCACCACCACCTGAAAAAAGCAGGTTGTTCAAGGTAGATGTTTGATAACAAGGGAAAACTGGACAGAGCTGTAAAATATTGTGGAGCACAAACTCTTGGCGTGTGCTGTTCTGCTCACGTCTGGTGGCAGAAATGTCCTACACTGCAGCAAGAGAAACTCATTCATGCTCATGTGAGATCGTGGAACGATTGTCAGAGCTCTCGGTCAGACGCCGGGTTAGTCTCAAGCCCGGGTCCTTGGCATGCTCTGTTACTCTGGGTGGCCATATAACCTGCTGCACACTGACCTCAGTGCACAGGCAAAGGAAAAACCACCACTTGTTTTGTGCTCATCAATATCACAATCTAGTAAATTAAGTTAATATGCATTCTCTCAGTAAAAAGACTCAGAATGAGACTTTTCAGCATTAGTGTCTCAGTTTAAGTTATTCAGTCCTTCAGCTCACCTGACCAGGAAAGAGAGAATACTCTTTAAGCTCAGACAAGTCCACAGGGACTTGCTGACCCCCCTGTTCTGGTCCTGCCTCCAACAGAACTGACTGTGCATTCAGTTTGCCGTTACTGTCACAGCAGACCTGACCCAACACCGTTATCTTGTCCTGGAGATACACATAGAAACACAATAAGGTTAGCAGTTATTTATCAATTATTCAGTTACAAGTAATAAACTATAAATATGCTAGCACTCCTTTCTCACAAGGGTGGTCGCCTTTAAAATAACATTTGACTTACTCATCTTTAAGGGTATGAAAAGCTGAAATAAATGTTCAAAGTTAAGCACTGCCTCGCTGTCGTGCAATAACCAGTAATTATGTAGGTTAACCCGTTATACAAAACAACATAATGAAAAATACAAATTTTTCCAGTTCTTACATAAGAGGACATCAAAAAATTATCTATTCTTTATCAGGTCTTTTGATTACCGTAGGTAAATAAAACCGGTGAACACTGGCACATATTTTACACAGCATTTTTAAGTTTAAACAAAAACCCACACCAAATGCAGAAGTAGTAAGTGAAACAGTAAGTGCAAACTTTGTGCTTCCAAAAACAATCTACAAAGGAAGATGCAGCTAAGTGCTGTCAATCAAATTCACTTGACCATCAACATGTGGGGGCTCCTCTCCAAAAACAGAGGTTTTGGCAGTTTTACTGGTTTACACGAGGCCAAAGAAAAAAGATGTGAGGGGTGATCTTTAAGGAGCAGTTATTGCTACTCATTAAAATAAAGGGTTAGGAGACTATCAAATGATTTTGAGTTAATTTATTATACAAAGTGAAAATTATTCACAAGTGGTAAACACCAATGATGGAGGAGTGGAGGCGCTGCTTATGTATTTTGGCTAAGGTTTTGCTAAATAATGACACTGATTATTCACATAATGATATGATTTACGCACACAACAGGAACATGTTTGTACCTGAGCAGGCAGAGAGACAGGTGAGAACTCTTCAAGGTTCAAATGAAACCTGAGGCTTTCTCCCAACTCCTCAATCTTGTCTGTCAACACTGCAAAAGAGGAAAAATATATATTAAAAGGCCATGGGTGTTTTAAACACAAATTCATTTGAAAAACTATGTTAAAGCCCATATAATCGTCTTTAATATTTATTCATATCGACCGAATATAAATATTGTTGTAATTCTGTAGTGAGGGCTGTGTGAGACTGAATTACTCTGGAGGGCTCCATACCATTTCGAACGTCTCGCAGCCTCTGGAACATGAACTTGTAGCTGCATTTCAAAGAGTCTTCAGGTCCCTCCAGAAGCTCCAGCTGCACACCTGCACCTGGATTCTTCCTGCCCATCCAACGGGTGCCCTGCACAGCCCCGAACGTGACCACCACCTCGCCTTTCCCTCCTCGCTGGGTGTACTTCTGTGGCGGGGTTTGACTTCCAGAGAGAGGGAGAGACAGGGAGGTCATGCCTTGGTGCTAAAAATACCCATCAACACATCTGCTTTTTAAGAGACTGTTATTTCTCTTATTTATACTTTTGTTTTTCCAAAATGTTATAATGATAATGGACTACAATATAACAGTTAGGTCTTACTTTAACAAAATGAATTTAAAAAAGCAGACCTGTCAAAAATCTAAATTACACAAAATTTCTGATGGATAATATCTGAAAATGTCAACGCAAGAAAGTAAATATCACAGATTTTTTATGTGATTCAGCTGTTTTTACGCATGTGCTGTTGAGTACCTGGCAGTAAAGCTGGCTGGAGAAAGCAACAGGCCCGGGCTGGCCAGCAGAGCTGCACTCCTCTTAGACTGAGGATGCTCTGGAGTGGTTAGCGCGCGTTTCTGAGAACCCTGTAAAGCCATTAACAAATGGAGTCATGGGAAAGCAAACGTATTCCGTTACATCTCATCAAATATCAACATACATGTCAGCCAATGTAAGAGTTATGATTAACTTTTTTTTTTCTTTAACAGTGGAACCGACAAAAACATTTGATCAGCTTAAAGTGTCATCTTACCTTAGAAGGGGTGGAGTAGGCGTCCAATAGATTGTCCTCCTCTTCTTCAGCTTTTATTCTGGGAAAACTTTGTCAAGGTTTATAATGCACCACCATGCACTAAACACATTAAATACAACAGATGAATTCAGAAAGAAGTACGGCTAGACGACATGCAGTTTTTTTCTTTGAGAGTTTAATGGCCAGGATACAATTCCTGTAGTCCGTGAATGTCTCTGGTCCGCTTATAAGTTTCTTCTTTTTTGAACCTTGGTTTAGACTTGCTTTTCCTGTTTAAGACCTGCCAGGAAAATCAATTCAAATTACAATCGAAAAATGATTGAGTCCGCACAAGATATTGATATATTATTCTAATCACATTACACATTCAATACTAAAACATAAAGACACATAAACCCATGTATTAAGAATTACTCTTGTGGACACTTGTGGATGTTGTGGCATCAGTCAGATTATTTTAGATTGTGTTCAACTAGGGTGAACAAAATCAGTTTTGATGGTCAAAAACCACACTTTAATCTGAATAATCCCACGGTCTGAAATAGCAGATTTACATGGTACATTGGCATCGGACATTTCAGAATCAGAAAGGGGGTTTATTGCCAAGTTTGTCAACACACACAAGGAATTTGTTGTGGTGATTGGTGCAATACAGTAAAAATAAAAATAAAATAAAAAATAGAAATATAAAAGCAAACAAATATATATGGAGATAAACTAAGAGATAGAATAAAGTAAAATGTATAACATAAATAAACAGAAATGTACAATATGAGGATTAAAAAGTGCCGGATATGAATCTTTACAAAAAGTGACGTAGGATGACAGGTGACAGATAAAATGTATAAACAGAAATGAACAGTATAGACAGAAATGTACAATATGGGGTTTTTAAAGTGTTTTTCTGTTACCTCATGTTCAAACTGATCCAGCGCGTCTATGGTTAGTTTTACACCTTTTGAATTACTGTAGACCACCCACTCGTTCACCAAGTCATCTGGCTGGTTTCTGCTACAAATACACTGTTCAACCACTGACAAAAGAAACAGAAAAAATTAGATTAATGAGTTAAGGACAACAAACAAACTGAGGTGGAGTAAGTGTGGTCTGACAGCATCAACTAAATTAAGACAATCAACTCAGATAGTAATTATAAATGGCACTGTGGAGATTTCAGTGCACAAAAACAAAACAAAGGGTTGTGTTGCTGTGAGTTTATACATGCAGTCATAGATACGTCAATTTAGCATGAGGCACATCAAAATAACACGTATCAAATTAAAATGTTGATGTTTGATTATTTTTCTTAAAACAATTAAAACCCATTATTTAAAAGGAAACGGTTAAATCACGATCAGGACTTGGATGTGATGCAGGATTCAACACAGATACAGCAGGTATCAGTCTTGTTTGCAGATGTACTCACTCTTATCGAGGACGGAGTCGTCTTGCCAGGATATACCGAACATTTCCAGCCCCAACTTTAAGTTTTCTGGTGTTGGCAAATCCATTATTTCTTAGCGTATATTAACTTAATTGTTCAAGTAGTTTAATCCTAGACGGCCCGACGTGGTGGAGAGGAACTAACGTTACCTTCGGTGTTCGTTCATAACAATACCGGAGATCGCTTTACATCAACTAGGCAATATTCAAACGCCAACTGCGGCTTTTAACCAGATATAAGTAGTTAGATACTGGTAATATTCGTTGTTACATACGAGTAAAAGGAAGAAATCTGATCAACATAAAATGGTATTTCATTTTACCGCGAAAAAGTGCTGGCGGGCGGAAATTACGTCACACCAAAGCGCAAAGGGAACGGAAGTGGTCATTCTTCCTGTTACTGAGTTTCTATTGGCTGTTGAATATTTACGATTTCAAACACCAATTGAACAGCCTACCGTCGGCAGAACACAGTCGGACTGACAGTCGGCTCTCGTCTCGCCGAGTTCGTCAAATAAAACCAAAGAACGTCTCTGATAAAAACCCCCAAAACTCCCGAACCCACCAACCCGACTAGAGTGTACGTTCTGCGCATGTGCGAGGCGTAATACACCTCCATAACTGCAGGTGGCGCTATTCTGTGACGCCATCCAAAAAGAAAAGGGAAGAAAACAACCGAGCCACTATCCAGTATCAAACCAAGAGGGAAGCAACAGTTTATATCTCATCTGAAATACAAATACATTTTATTTAGATCTATCCTCAAACAGTGATAAATCACAATAACATATGGTGTAACATTAACTTATTTCTTCACCACTGTCTTTAAACATGTATTATACAGTTTTTACAATACAAACATCAGTCTAAATAACAAAAATGTTTTCATATCTGAAATGCCTCCATAGCCAGAACAAAACGCTTTCAGGAAACCCACAGACGTCTTCAGATTTCAGTTCTGGTCGGCTCATTACTCTCAAGATGTGCCTCTATCTGTTGAAACAATAAAATTGAGATAGATTATACCTTAAAAAAACAGGTAGCGGTGCAAAGCAAAAACCCCACAAACCTGTGCATTGTAGCACCTGCCCGAGGGAACGAATTTCCATGATGTCGCTCTCAACAGAGATTCACGGAGGGAGGCTAGTAATTCATGAGTGTCATGCACCTGATAAACACAAACATGTAACTGTGTCTTATTTTTGTGACACATTCAGCACCATTACTGCATTTGTGAAGGGTTCAGTATTTACAATGTAGCACAAGATAGAGCCAAATCTATTTAAATGATGAGATGTAAAAGAAAAATACGTTTTTATTTTTGAATGAATTACAAATGTAACAAATGTAAAAGATATGTTGTTTCACACCTTCATGCGGTTCAAGCAGGTGTTTCTGAAGTCCATGTTACTGCTGCAGCTCACGATACTAATGGTGGAAGTGAGAATCACCTCAGCTGAAAGCAGCTTCTCTTGTTGCTTCTGTCAACACAAAATATAATTAATGAACGTCATGAGGATCAATATGTTGATTTATTTTAATTGATTATTCTTATTTTACAAATGATACACTGTGGTTGGGGAAAACCTGAACATTTTTACATATCTGACTCTTCAACCATGCATCCTGTTTATGGTGTATTAAAGTGAAAGAACACATAATCTGTAGGCTGTGGGAGGGCTGTTAGCGCTTGACCTTGCCTGTTTTCTCTGATTTTGGGGTTTCAGTGTGTTCCCAAGCTCAGTCTGCAGGGCTGTTGTCATTGCCTGCCTGTTGTTGTTCAGAATATCCTCCAGGTGGTGCTCTATCAACACCTCTGTGTCTGAGATCACAGCAATACCAATTACTGTTGTAAATAGGGCCGCACATCCTGCTTTTATTTAGTTGAAACAAAACAAGTAAAAGGGGGACGTGTTCAACATCAAGTTTTGTGTTTACTCTAGCTGCAGTGACTTCTTACCCATTAAATCACTAATCTGGGAGATGAAGGGGTCCCTATGGTGTAAGAAAAGGAAGAGTTGGAGACGCTGCTGCACTGGTGGATAACTTGATTCTTGCTCTGCACCATCCATATTTTCTTGCTCTACTCTGTAAACAGTGCCAGAGCTTTGCACAAGATCTGCAGGGAAGACTGAGACATCAAAAAAGACATAAAAAAACGGAAATATGAGTGTTCAAGATGACATCCTCGTAACTACACTGAGTTATACTTCAATAAGAGCCGACGGTTTACTAATGGGGTGTAATCACTCAATGTACCTACTTTGGACGTAACAGAGGGCACACCTTTGGGTTGGGCAAATAACAGAACATTTGGTTTTACGACTTGAGTTCAAGCCTTTCCTTGTATATAAATGAGAAAATGTAGAACCTCATGTCTCTCCGTTTTCGGAACAAATCAAACTTTGCTCCTATGAATGAGAAACTGGGTTGTTTGTCTGGCAACCAGAGTATGCCGAAGAAGTCAATATCATGTTCGGTGAGAATAAGTGAGTTACTGGTAATTTTGTAGAAGCGGTTCTCCTTTTGGTTTTGATTCACCATGTTAGGAGGAAAAAGAAAAATCCTTGGTATTATGAAAGACCTCTTTCTGAAAAATGAGAGATTTTTTTCTTATCACGATGTGAGTGTACTTGATTTTAGAGAAGTATATTGCACCATACACTAATTGGAAAACAGTAATTAGTGACTGAAGTTTTAAAGTTACAGTGTTGGTTCACATATTTGTTAAGTTAAATAGACTCTACCAAGTAAGAGTCATGGATAAATTATTTTCTACTATTTGCATGACAGTAAATATTATTGTTGTTCGTCACTAGAGAATAATCTCTAAATGAGTCAGATTTTCCCACCAGTTGTCACTGCCAATTGTCAGTCATGTTCTCAAAAGCACTGGTTCGACTGCAATAACATCACCACCCACAAGATGACTACAAAAAACTTTGGAATTCCCCTGAACTTTTAATTTTACACTATCAATATGTACTCTTTCCAGCATTTTCCTTTATGACTAAGTATCTAAAAATAAATGAATGCAGATGTTCAGATCTTCGTTCAAACATTTTTGTTATGATGATGCGGTTTTGTTGAAGTTATAATTTAGCCAACTGAAACGTTGATCATCACTACAGTATTAAAACTTTTCTCTTCCCATTTCCTAAAAGTCTCATATTTTATGTATTCACCATATTCAGCAGTTTAAACTAACAAGGATAACTTTTTCTTCATGATCTCTGACCTTGTGATAATTTTACATTAGTACAAGGTCACAGTGGACTGCATGAACGTTCTCTGCGGATGTAACACCAAGTCTTGCACTAGAGCCAGAGGTGCAGATCAGCTACACATGGATATGATTCACATGAAACCGTTTTTCAAATTAAATTTGCAGTAAATATGCACAACTGTCGGTATTCTCTTCATTTCCTGTCACTTCAAGTTTTCTTATTTATTTGTCAAAGTTTTGTTTTTATTTATTAATTTATTTTCCACCCTTCCGTTGTTGCCGGATTTAGTTACGCACTTCTGGCATACATTAAAGTTTTTCTTCTGGAGCTCGAGGGCCTAGCTCCGTACTCATTTTCTCACAAACATAAACATTTGGTTGAATTTAATCCTTATCAAATAGGCCCTCTAGTCAAGGGAAAACAAATCAGTGCTTTAATTGTATCGGAAAGAATCTTTACAAGGCAGGATTTAATGTCCTGGACGGCAGACCTGCCTCAGCCTTACATTCCAGGTTTTTATTGAAAGCCCAGCACCTCTAGCTACAGACCTACAGCATATCCTGGTCTTCAGTACATGTTGTTCCTAGTTGTGGTTGCTGTTTACCTTTGACGGAGGAACAATAAAGTTTGTGGACACCCAGCTGCTGACAGTCCAGAGAAGCCGCAATGGTTTGGAAGAAACCAGATGGTCCTGGCAGAGGGATATTACTCGGGCTGTATACCAACACGTGGAAACATGCCATGTTAAGGACACTTAATTTACTTCAGATGTCCCATCAACTCAGTCAACAAAGAAAAGCAGCAGGCCTACTCTCAGTTCTTACCAGATGTCTGAGCTCCATACCCGGCTCACTCTTAGTGCCTGTTGTTTTACTTATTGCTTAAATTACTGGTTTATTTGTCTTGGTCATTCTCAGAGCAGGAATTAAGGCCTACAATACAGACTGAGAGGTGATGCCGAGTATGGGGCACTACACTCTGTCTAAAAAAACCATGGGGATAGTTGTGACAACCCCCCCACACACTGCTTTTCTGATATCAGACAGCCATTTCACACTGGGACTGGACAGCTGTGCGGGGGCAAGAAAGTATGCTAGGTTTCAACTTTTGCAAATATCTGTGGTCATTCTTATGAGTTAAACTGAAACTCTTCCCTGTATTTTAATTGTACTGTGTCTCCCTTTTCTGTGACAGCAGCTGTTCTTGAGTAAAAGGAACAGCTGGGGAAGACTTTTTGGAACTGCTTTAACATGATTTCACATTTCATAAACTACTTTTCGTGAATAATCCAAAAATAGCCCTCATTCATGACCGTAAACTGTAAAACTGCTTCTCTCGGGACTGAATCTAAGGCAACAATCCACCATTTTCTGGCCATAGCCTTGGAGGTGGCCACTCATTCCTGTTTTTTCTCTTTTACACAAACTAGTGTAGCATCAATCACTATCGGATTAAAGAAGCAAATCAGTGACATTTGTTTTAAGTAGGAGCTAAGTTAAATCTCCTCTAGGCACTCTACACCAATTTCCTAAAACAGTAGCAGAATTAAAAAGTGATTTATGATTAAAAATAAGACAAAAAAAAGGATATTTGTATGTCTCTCAGCTCTGTAAGCAGGTTGGGGTACTGCAGCACACAGGGGCTCAGGAGCGTAACCATCTGGACACTAAGCTCTCCGAACAAGCCTCGGTTCATGGCTTGTGGTGGGATGCTGAGTGGCAGCCTTACTCCGACGACAGGATGTACTCCCTGACACCAGGATCCTCTCTTCACAACCCTTGGAGGCCTTTAAATGAGAGATCATCACTCTTCTGAAGGACATAATTAAAAATACTGCACTATTTTCAAAATGTGTAGAATATTTATGGATGAGCATCAAATACATTTATGTAGATGTTCATACCTAAAACAACAGATCAAAAATATTAAAACATATTTACTGACTCTGCGTAATGAGATAAATCCAACATCAGTGACAGTTGGTCTGCCAGTGAAATTTTCTTCTTGATCCCAACTCTGCAGGGATACAAACTTAAAATTTAAACTTTACTACAATAAAAGCTGATATTCCCCATAGTGATGTACATTTTATGAAATGCAACCATATTCGACCCAAGGAGATTTCACTGCAACAAAATGTCTTTCTTATTATCTTTTCAGTACTGGAAATAGCTTATAACCCTCTAATGTCAGATGTATCATAATTGATATGCTAATTTCTAAGATCTCTGCACCAGCTCCATAATCAGATACTGTACAATAAATCAATGCAATAAAAAATGCCCAGAATTAAAACAAAGGAAAAAAGGAAAATAAATGAAATTACCAAATGTTATAATAATGGTTGAAATTAAGAAACTGTTTAAAGAAAAAATGAGGGGTGTTTTTAATTTCAATATATAATAAAAACTTTAAATGAAAAAACAAGAAAAAGGTTTTTCTGTGTTTTATGTTATATGCCATCAATTTTGCTACTTTGTCTTTGTTAGATTAACTTTTACCATTAAAGTTTTAACTAGGTTTATAAAACAAATTCAACTAACAAGCTAAACGTTGGTAATTCCAACAAGAAAATTACAGAAAGTGTTGTGGTGTTATTCAAGATTATCAAACCAGAACTGGCCTCTGGCAAATGAAATCAAAACTCACATCAAAAGTCGTGGGCTTACCTAAATTCTTGTTGTGAGGTCCGTTCATTGAATTTCAATTTGAGGTGGATTTTTATCTGTGAAAATGTATTTTAAAAAAAAGGTCAGCTTATTGATCAGTAAATACGCACATAACTGAAAGGAGAAGCAGATGTTTTCATACCCCTGCATTGGTCAAACTGAATGTCTTAAAAAATCCCTCAATATGAGCTTGGCAGTCTGCAGACCAAAGTCTTGCATCACTCATCTGCAACAGAGATGACACATCATTCACAAACTAAAAGGCCTTCCAGATGTGGTATTCTCTGCACTTGCCGCTCAGGTTGGTGTGGAACACAGGAGAAAAAGGGCACACCTTTCCAAATCACATCCATGTGAAATACTAGTTGCTAGGCTGCCAAAATGTTTTCCAAGAAGTGGTTAGAAAATATGAACTAGTTTTTTGAGCTGCAGAGATGAATGCAACCTGTATCTTTCTAATTATCACCAAAAAACACACTGGCTTCAGATGTATTGATGAAGAGGAGGAGACCAGCTCTGGCAAAGATGACGGGGGTGTGGGTCCATGATATCACCAAACACAGACTGGAGTTGTGAGAGCTCCAGGCTCGTCCAGGAGCTGCAGCTGTGCACTGACGTTTTTCATGTGGGGTCAAGTCGGGATAAGTTTGACAGCCCGCTGGGACTCACACGCATGCATCAAGTCTCACGAAACAGATTTTGGAGCTGCAGGGGCGAATGATCACGCCAGAAGAACATTTTGCAGTGAAAGTAGAAACAAAAATGCTGCTTTTTAAATATAACTGTTAAACCCATGTCTTTATTTTCCTCTTTATACTCCTATTGTACAGTAAAGGAAAGTGGGCTATCATCAAAACCAGCTTCCCCTTCACTGTCTTTGTGGTCTGTCAGATTATCTGTAATTTGATGCGTTGAGGTGCAGTCGCTACACTCAGCCTAGCTCACTGCCTGGCTGTTCTTGCGCTACGTAAACATAGACATGAACTGGGTTCCAAAGAAAAACACACAAAACAACTCTGATATTGTTTTCAGAGCTTTTAATTTGTGTATTGATGATAATGAAATGCAAATAAAGGGTCACCTGAAAAGACAGCAGTAATCTGAGTGAACCGTAGAGATCTGCAAAGGCGCTCAGTTCCTCAGGATTGGGTTCAGGACATGACGAATCACAGGGGAACAAGCTGTTCTTCAACTCTGTGAGGACAAATGCAACATAAAGCACAGTAATGCATTCGGAAAGCAAAACAAGATAATTATGTGCATGTGTGTGTATTTACATACCAGACTGAAGTGTTTCCATTTCAACCCCTGCACACCAGGGGCCGGCAGCTGCAACTGCACCACAAGAGACTGCTATAACAACTGTCTTCCTTTAATTCTTTATTATAAGAAAGGTGATTGAGACCATAAACGTATATACATAGATGCCTCATCCACCGCTGCTGCCTAATGGCGCTGACGAGCCGTAGGGCCGCCATCGTGGACCAGTCACCCGCTCCACTCAGTGTCATCTGTCTGGCTGGCACAATTAAGTGTCAGCGCATTTAATCAGTCATAACTCGCAGAATGCAAAAGTGATTTTCACAGGGTTTTTTTTTCTCCTGCAAACATGATTCGGCATATTTTAATATTCCTAGTAGGCTTAACAGTAATAGAATAATCTGTAGTGAGTATGATAGGTAGGCTATTTTTGGTTGACACACAATATATATATATATATATATATATATATATATATAAAATATACACACACATACATGTACAAACACGACTATATGATAGAGAAGCAGAAGCAGATTGTGTAAAACTCAGCTATTTTAATAATATGAAGAAACAATACATGTATCCATATACAGTCAGTCCGGAAAGTATTCAGAACGCTTCACTTTTCCCACATTCTTTTATGTTACAGCCCTATTGATAATTGGAATAAATTCATTTTTTTTCTCAGAATTCTACACAAAACAACCCATAATGACAACATGAAAGAAGTTTTTATGCGACTTTTGTAAATGTATTAAAAATAAAAATAACAAGAAATCATATGAGCACAAGTATTCATAACGTTTGCTTAATACTTCGTAGAAGCTCCTCTGGCAGCAATTACAGCCTCAAGTCTTTTTGAATAGGTTGCTACAAGTTTGGCACACCTATTCTTGGGCAGTTTTGCCCATTCTTCCTTACAGACCCTCTCAAGCTCCATCAGGTTGGATGGTGAGCGTCGGTGTACAGCCATTTTCAGATCTCTCCAGAGATGTTGATGGGATTCAGGTCTGGGCTCTGGCTGGGCCACTCAAGGACATTGACATGGTTGTTCTGAAGCCACTCCTTTGATATTTTGGCTGTGTGCTTTGGGTCGTTGTCCTGCTGAAAGATGAAGCGTCGTCCTAGTCTGAGGTCAACAGCCTTCTGGATCAGGTTTTCATCCAAGATGTCTCTGTACATGGCTGCATTCATCTTTCCCTCAATCCTGACTAGTCGCCCTGGTCCTGCTGATGAAAAACACCCCCACAGCATGATGCTGCCACCACCATGCTTCACTGTAGGGATGGTGTTCTCCAGGTGATGAGCGGTGCCTGGTCTCCTCCAAACACGACGCGTGGAATTCATGCCAAATAGTTCAATCTTTGTCTCATCAGACCAGAGGATTTGTTTTCTCATGGTCTGAGAGTCCTCCAGGTGCCTCTTGGAAAACTCCAATCGGGCTGCCATGTGCTTTTTAGTAAGGAGGGGCTTGCGCCTGGCCACTCTACCATACAAGCCTGATTGGTGGATTGCTGCAGAGATGGTTGTCCTTCTTGAAGTTTCTCCTCTCTCCACAGAGGAACGCTGGAGTTCTGACAGAGTGACCGTCGGGTCCTTGGTCACCTCTCTGACTAAGGCCCTTCTCCCCCGATTGCTCAGCTTAGGCGGGCGGCCAGCTCTAGGGAGATTCCTGGTGGTTCCAAACTTCTTCCATTTAAGGATGATGCAGGCCACAGTGCTCACTGGGACCTTCAAAGCAGCAGAAATGTTTCTGTACCCTTCCCCAGATTTGTGCCTCGAAACAATCCTGTTTCGGAGGTCTGAAGACAATTCTTTTAACTTCATGTTTGGTTTGTGTTGCAACATGCACTGCCAACTGTGAGAGCTTATATAGACAGGTGTGTGTCTTTCCAAATCAAGTCCAATCAACTGAATTCACCACAGGTGGACTCCGATTAAGCTGTAGAAACAACTTGAGAGAGATCAGTGGAAACAGAATGAACCAGAGCTCAATTTTGAGCTTCATGGCAAACGTTCTGAATACTTATGCACAGGTGATATTTATAGTTTTTTATTTTTTATAAATTTACAAAAATCATAACAAAACTTCTTTCATGTTGTCATTATGGGGTATTTTGTGTAGAATTCTGAGAAAAAAAAAAGAATTTATTCCTATTATCAATAGGGCTGTAACATAAAAGAATGTGGGAAAAGTGAAGCGTTCTGAATACTTTCCGGACTGACTGTATATATCCATAAACATCTCCATATATATATAAGTATACATATATATATACATATATATATATATATATATATATATATATATATATATATATATATATATATAACAAACCATATTTACACATATGCTAAAAGCCCTGAAAGAGGACTGCTTTGCAGAGCTTCTTTCTCATGCTCCCTTTCTGCAGGTCAAAAGAGGTGAGTTTGGCAATGTGGTGTAGCCTTATTTGTAGATTTTTTATTTTTATATTTTTAATGTATTATTTTTATCCCTGGTCGCAATTGTTCGCCTATTTGTCCAGGAACAGGGTTCACACACATTTTAACCAACAAATTTCCATGACTTTTCCATGACTATACATGACCTCTAAAACATCAATGTATGAATGAAATGTAGGAATACACTGCAAAAACTCAAAATCTTACCAGGAATATTTGTCTTATTTCTAGTTAATATGTCTCATTTTTAGTAAAAAAATCTCATTACACTTAAAACAGGAGTCATTACCAGAAAAATAACTTGTTATTTGACAATTTTCACCTGTTTCAAGTAAATTTTCACTTGAAATAAGTAGAAAATATATATTGTTATATATATTGTTATATATATTGTTCCACTGGCAGATTTTTCTACTTATTTTAAGTGAAAATCTACTTGAAACAGGTGAAAATTGTTGTTTTTTCCAGTGATGAGTCTTGTTTTAAGTGTAATGAGATTTTTTCGACTAAAAATTAGACATTTTAACTAGAAATAAGACAAATATTCTTGTTAAGATTTTGAGTTTTTGCAGTGTAAAACTATGTAAAAAGTCACTACAGTGGAGATCTAATGACAATTATGGTTTTATACAAAATAAACATTTGTTTAAACTAACACTGATATACCAGCACTATGTTGTAGTATATGGTGTATAGTAATCTAATATAACTGTAATAACTGTATTAATAACCGATCTGCATGAGGCGCAAGATGCTAGGCACGTGACGCGTGAGAACGCGCAAGACTTTTCTATACGAAATATTTATTGATCAATTTTAAATCTTACCTTATAGGCTGTTATTACTAAATGTTATCATTAAGTGAAAAAAATAAATTCCATGACTTTTACAAAACTTTTGGGGTGAACTTATGTTTCCAAACCTTTTCCAGGACTTGAAAATGACATTTTCAAATTCCATAACTTTTCCAGGTTTTTTCAACTTGTATGAACCCTGTAGGAATGTGCGTCCTGTTCTGTCTTATGCTGTCGTATGGCTAAGATCATAGATACAGGACTGTCTCAGAAAATTAGAATATTGTGATAAAGTTCTTTATTTTCTGTAATGCAATTAAAAAAACAAAAATGTCATACATTCTGGATTCATTACAAATCAACTGAAATATTGCAAGCCTTTTATTATTTTTAATATTGCTGATTATGGCCTACATTTTAAGATTAAGATTCCCAGAATATTCTAATTTTTTTTTTTAACTTTATTGTCTGTATGCACATAATGGGTGACAATTGACAATTGAGACAAAAAAAAACAAAAAAAAAAACAACAAACAAGAACAAAAACAATAACACATCCTGAGATTGGGTCATACGTGTCAAGCATAAATAGGTCTTGCATATATACATTACACTGCATACCTTGCTGGCTCACTATTCAAACAGCAGCATATAGACATATAGATAGAAGCAACTCACATAGCACTAATGGTTAGCTAAATGCAAAGTAACCCGTTAAGAATCTTAGGGTAGGTAGTCAGTAACTGGGGCCCATCTTCTCATAAAAGTAGGTACTTAAAGCTGTAACTGGGCAGTCATATATTCCATCTGGTATACAAGTTTTACCCTCTGCATCCATTGAGCAATTGTAGGGGGGTCAGGTTTCATCCAGTTAATAGTAATCATTTTTCTTGCAATAATTAATAATACATGCAATAAATAACGCTGATCTGTCATTAACAGGTGGTCAGGGAACACATCCAACAGAAACAACAAAGAGTCCATGGGGAGGTCCACTCTCACAATCCTTTCCAGTTCCGCTTTAATTTTCTAATTCTTCCTAATTCCTAATTCTCACATTTTTTGAGATAGGATATTTGAGTTTTCTTAACCTGTAAACCATGATCAGCAATATTAAAATAATGAAAGGCTTGCAATATTTCAGTTGATTTGTAATGAATCCAGAATCTATGACATTTTTGTTTTTGTAATTGCATTACAGAAAATCACAATATAATTTTCATAATAATTTTCTGAGACAGTCCTGTATAATATAAAGCCTATATATATATATATATATATATATATATATACACACACACACACACACACACACACACACACACACACACACACACACACACACACACACACACACACACACACACACACACACACACACACACACACACACACACACACACACACACACACACACACACACACACACGGTAGGATGACCGCTCCAAGATGGCGGCCGTATTTCTGGCCCCCCAGTGGTCGATGTGGCGTCTATGTATATATGTCTTATGATTGAGACAATGTTCAAATATAGATGAGAATGAAGAAGTACTAAAAGTACAGCATAGCCTTTCATTTCTATCAGGGTGACTTTATTTTGCTTGAATCTTGAGGGACATTTCCAACTCAGTGTCCCCACTACACACTTCCTGAGAGCATGTCATAAAGTTAGAGCTTACCAGTACAGTTTAACCTTGGAGACGCCTTTGTTTCAGCCCACAGAACCACCAGCAGCCCCCCAGCAGCCGCTGAGGCGGGTTGGTGTGGTTCTTGTCTTTCCTTGCCCATTAGCATCAGCAGCCGCAGCACCTGGACAGGTGCAGGTACAACTCAAGGCCTATTTATGGTTCCGCGTTACACCAACGCAGACTTACGACGTAGGGTACGCGGCGACACGCGCCGTACGGTCCGCGTCGCTGCGCACCCTACGCCGTAGGCTCTGCGTCGATTTAACGCGGAGCATAATTCAGGCTTCAGCTCCCACGGATAGCATTTAGCTCAGTAGGCTAACTAAACGATAACTACTTTAATCTGTTTAAACTAATACGAGCGGGACTTTAAAATTAGGTCATTCTAGCCAAAAAATAAATGAACAAAGACCTTACTTTTCGTATTTCTCTGAGCATTTCCCCCTTAGTCTCCACAATTTTCACATAGACTTGAGATGACGTGCAGGTGCTGTGGTTAAATTACAGGTTAAATTACCCAAATATCTATCTAATATTGCAGATGTATTGATGATTTCTTTTGGAATTACGATTTTTGTATTAAGGCACTTTAAAAAAATATTGAGAGGAAAAAAAAGAATTTGGATTAAAGTGTTTCAAAAGAAATTTGTTGACAATGTGTTATATTCAATGATGATGTGAACATTGTGAATGAGAACATTTTGCACATTTTGCAAAAAAACAACATTTTGACATGGAGTTTAGTCTTGAGATTGAAGAAAAGGAAAAAAAAAAAGTAAATAAAGTCTGACAAAACAACACATTGTTAAACATGTTGCTCTTAATGAACTCAGTTACTTCCCTGCATGCTGATGAATAAGAAAAGGAGGAAGAGACCTTTGATTTTTGAAGACTTTAACCTTGCCAAGAGCCAACTGGGGCTTTGCCTAGTGCAGTGTTGTTCATGTGCACGGCCCACCATACCCTCTGCATAATGCAATTACCATGAATCTGTCTGCAGCTGCAGTGACTATACTAATGTTTTTGTTTTTTTGCATGGAGAAATAAGTGTTAGTTACAGTGCAGCAATGTACCAGTACATTACATTGTTTTCCTCAGTTTACCTGCCTGCCAAACATTTGGATGTGTAATTAAACCACTTAAAATAAAGATGGCATATTTTTTTCTTTTTGCATATATGAGATTGCAATCTCTGAAATGATCCCAAAAAAAGACACAAATTCAGAGTAAATAAGATGCTTTATTTCATACATATATAAAAGAGCAAAGTACTGCATGAAAAGCAATATCAATAGGTTTATCAATGTTGCTTATCTAGGTGTCTCAGTTAGAAAGCCATTTACAGTGATTTACATGAAGCAGCATTTTCAAATTATATCAATTTCCTCCTTTCTCAGACCATTCCTTGAACCCACCGCTATAATTACAAGCACTAAAACAGAAGAAAGAAACACAGAAAGTAAGAGTTACCATTGTTACACTTTCAGAGTCACTCACATCCATCACACACCTCCATCATGTATTGCAATAAAAGACACATAACATAACATGATGCTTTTGTACAGGCACAACATAGTGGTATAGTAGTAAGGACAGTGTAATAAAGTAGAAAACACACAAAAAAAGAAAACTTACTTCACATATCCAAGTTGAAGGGCCTTATTCGTGGCCACTCCTCCTCGCCTCCCCATCTGGCAGTGAAACACTACGTCGGGTGCATCCAGTACTGGTTTGGTCACTCCATACTTGGCCTTGAATTCTTCTGGATTCATTGCAAGAGCAGTTTCTACTGTATCAACTGATGGAATAAAAATCAGAAAAGGTTTAAAATAAAACTTCAAAAGCGTAGATAAATGACAATGAGATGAACACCTGATCCAAATGGTGCTGAACTGAAAAACCAGACTACGGTACTGTTCATCAGAGGCCACCCACCATGACACATTCACTATGCACAATGGCTCACCTAGATGACAAATCAGTCTAAATGTATATTATATTTTCCCCCTTTCATTTACAGTATAAAATGGAAATAGCAGGTTCACCTGGAATGTGAATTGAACCTGGAATATGTCCTTTATCCACCTCCTCTTTAGTGCGTACATCCACCAGGAAGAGATTTTGGCTTTTTCCCAGAAGTGCCTTCAGATCCTCATAAGAGATTTCCTTAGTGACTAGAATTAAGATAAGAAAAGCACTGAATGTTTTTAAAGGCTTCAGCAAATACTTACATAAAACTGTACCAAACAAAAACAGCATGGGGTTAAAGTAATAAATCAACTTGAGTCAGTTCTTTTCAAAGAAAATCAGCCAGCTTCCATGTGACGGGATATATGTAATATGACACCTGCTTTATGGAAGTCTTGCACACAGAGGTGCATGCAGGGGGGTTGACCGGTTAATATAATACATCCATGGGGTTGACATATCAAAAAATAACATGTTGTGACTGTTACACATTATAGTTTTTAGCCCATATCATTTTGAAAAATCATTGTTTTTGCTATCAGCAAAAAAGCTACGGACTTCAAGTACAGGGTCAAACGAATCTCTGAATTGCAATAATATTTACATGTAACTTACTGGACGAATCTGTTGATTCTTACATGATGTAAGAATCGACAGTCGTCCAGACTCTCACACAGGGGCGTCAATTCAGTATGGCAAGGTATGGCAGCCGCCACACCTTGGCTTCAAGGAAAAATGTAAATGTTTGTTTTTTTAATACATTTATGGAATTACTCTGTGTCTATTTGTATTGATTATTCTATTATTTAATACATATAGAATAACTACAAATGCAAATCAGAACAACATGATCGATTTCACTAGTTATTATACACTGCAAAAACTGAAAATCTTAACAAGAATATTTATCTTATTTCTAGTTAAAATGTCTAATTTTTAGTAAAAAAAAATCTCATTTCATTTAAGACAAGACTCAAAAACAACCATTTTCACCTGTTTCAAGTAGATTTTCGCTTAAAATAAGTGGAAAAATCTGCCAGTGGAACAATATTTTTTTGCTTGTAATGAGAAGATAAATCTTTTTTCTGGTGATGACTCTTGTTTTAAGTGTAATGAGATTTTTTGACTAAAAATTAGACATTTTAACTAGAAATAAGACAAATATTCCTGGTAAGATCTTGAGTTTTTGCAGTGAGCGAGACTGCATTTGAAAAAGTTCCAATTTTCTTGACCACACAGATAAGCTACATATCAGACTTCTGTGATGAGTATTTGCTGGACGTGTTGATTGATACTCTAGTTAAGTTCTGTGACTCGTAACCTTGCCATACCTTAGCTTCCACTGAATTGACGCCACTGCTCTCACATGTATGTATTCATATTTGATCCAACTGTTGAAAACTGTCAGAGACTCTGTTGATTATTTGAGATATATTAGATATAGTAGGTGTGATGAAAAATCAAACCTTGCATCCACCTGCAGTTCCAGCAACAGATTCTTTTAAAAAATGTTTTATTTTTTACCAGATATGGTGAATTATTATTATATATAAATATTATGAGATTACACATGTTCTTAAATACAAATAAGGAGTAGCCTAATATTACAACGCTATTGTGTGCCTATGATTAAACAGGATATGGAGGAGTAATCATAATGTGAATGTGGTGTGTTGTAACCGGCTGCATAGCTATTTCCAAGAAGACAGTATGTTGTAAAGCCTGCTGAGTCACTCTGAATTAAGCATAAAAGACAAGCGCAATTAACCATCCCGAGAACAATAAGCTGCTATTCATTTAACTTTAATGAGATGGAGAACTAACTGTGCATTGCAAATAAATCTGCAAATCTGATAGATACCAATCAACCCGATTTTTCAACAAACTATTATATTATTGTTACTTGCAAGACTTTTCTCGTATTAAACAAACAGGTGTTTGAGAACTTTTGGATCTTAAAAATAATTTTCAATTCAGTTTTTAACCTAAAATAGTTAGTTATGGTATACGGATAAATGAAACATTTTCCAGGTGAGTGAAATAGTCACCTGGGTTCGCCATCCTGGATTGAAGTTGCAACAATGAGCAGTAATTTTACGTCAATAAGCTACGGTGCAACTTCTTCCTCATATTGTTTGGTGACAAATCATTGGTTTAGAAACCGGCAGTGGGTGGGACAAACCGAAGTCGTCTTCTGCAGTTAGCCAATAAAATCAACTTCCCAAGTTCAAGGCTATTATGACTTTCAAAATAAAAGTGGGTGTTGTAAAGCAGTGGGCAGAGAAAAAGCAGGTCATGTTTTTGGAAATTATACACGAGAAAACTTCCTGTTTGTAATTTAATATCAAGTTAAACTAGTTCTGCGAATAATTGACTTCGCAGAACTAGTTTAAAAAAAGCAAATCGTCCAGCCAACACAGATTTTATTTGGTTATTATAACTTAAAATATATGCCTTTTTTTATCAAAAAAATATTTGGCATTTATATGCATCATTAAAAATATGATTAAGCGGTTAAATCCTAAAAATGAACGTTTGATTAAATCAGCAGTGTTTGAATATTCCCTGCAGATCTTGTGCACAGCTGCAGTACTGTATAGTACAGAAAGAAAATAGGGATGATGCGGACAAGAATCAAATCATCCTGTTATGCAGCAACATTACTACATTACTATTGGGGAAGGTGGCTCAGTTGGTAGAGCCTGAAGGTCAGTGGTTCGAACCCTAGTTCCTCCTGTGTCCACCAAAGTGGAACTGGTGTGTGAATGTGTGCGTGTGTGGGTGAATGCCTACAGTGTAAAGCGCTTTGGGGCTGTAGGAGTACAGCTGGAAAGCGCTATATAAGTGTAAGCCATTTACCATTTACCATTGCAAGATCAGTTTTATACTGTATCAACTGGTGGAATTAAAATCCGAAAAGTCAAGAAAAGAAAAATCACATGTTAAGAGAGGAACCCCTGATGCAAATGGTGTAAAACTAAAAAAAACATACTACAGTTGGACAGGCCACCCACCATGACTTATTCATCTTGCACAACACATCCGCATGGTTTGAGTGGAAATCATACTCCCCCTTTCAATTACTGTGAATATAGGAAATAGCAGGTTCAACTGGAATGTGATTTGAACCTGGAATATGTCCTCGATCCACCTCATCTTTAGTGCGTATAACCAGGAAGAGATTTTGGCTTTTTCCCAGAAGAGCCTTCAGATCCTCATAAGAGATTTCCTTAGTGACTGGAGTTAAGATAAGAAAAACATTAAAAGTTTTGAAAGCCTTTAGCACATAAAACCACACCAGAAAAGCACAGCGTTAAAGTAATAAATCAAATTTAGTCAATCCTTTTCAAAGAAAATCATTCACTTTTCCTGTGATAGGTTGTATGTGACACCTGCTATATGAAAGTCCTGAGCACAGAAGTACAAGCAGGTGGTTGATAAACATATATCAAATGACAAGGCATCAGGATTCAGCTGTGTCTTAACTATGTTGTATTTTAAAATTTTATGTTTCTGCTATCAGTGAAAGAGCTAATGTCTCTGCACTGCGATAACTTATATTTATATTTTATTCAGCTGCTAAAAGCTATCACACACTCTGGTGAATATTGCAGAGATATGGAAATAGATGTGATGATAAATCCAACCCTGCATCCTCCTGCAGTTCCAGGAACAGGTTTTCAGCAGATATGGTTAATTATTAAATGTATTATTAGACAGTGTGGGTGTGTGATATATAGATATGAGAAGAAAGGTTACAATGCCCGGAATGCCTTTGATGAAACAGGTTAGGGAGGTATGATCATAATGTCCTAAACATTTGATGTGATTTGTTGTAACCTGTTGAATAGTTAGAAACAGGTATCTTCCAAATGGATCTTATCATGACTGCTAAGTCACTCTAAATTAAACAGAAAAAGACAAAATCAGTTAAACATCTTGAGCACAATTAGCTGGTTCATTGGACATGTATAAGATTAAGAATATTGCGTAAACAAATTGCTTCCTGTAGACCTGAGGTCTGCTCCAACTGTCAGCTCCTTTAAATCAGGGTTAAAAACATTACTGTTTACTGAAGCATACTCCTAAATTAAATACTTACCTGCTGTACTCTACTGCCCTTACTTTTAACAGCTTGTGCTTTTTATTATTTTACTTCTTTTCTTATCATCTTATTCAATCTTATTTGTTATTTACTGTCTTATTATGTCTTGCCGCTTTTAATGTCAATGTAAAGCACTTTGAATTACCTTGTGTTGAATTGTGCTATATAAATAAATTTGCCTTGCCTTGCCTTGCCTAAGTGATTCAAAGCCATCAACGAGATTTTCCACCAAAGTACAACTACTATTCATTTTTGTATCTTTTTCCTGACCTGACACCTTACAGAAACAGGTGTTGGACAACTAGATATTATATCTTTTCTTATCTTATATCTTAGATATTATGTTTTAGTTCAGTCATTCAACGTAAAATACTTTGTTACTGTACACTGTTACAGTTCAATTGTACCTATTACAGGTGAGTGAAAGACTCACCGGTGTTCGCCATCCTTGAGGGAAGCTGTAAATATGAATCCTAATTTCATGTTAATTATTTACTGCACATCTTCTTCATTACGTCTCTGTTTAGTGACAAAACATTGGTTTAGATACGGTGGGCCTAATTTAGATTTCGACAGGTAGCCAAGTTCTCAAGTTCAACACTATTATGAATTTCAAAATAAAAGTAGATGTTGTGCAACAATTGTTGAGGGAGCCCTACAGTCGATCCATATGGACTGCACAAAGCAGGTAAAGTTTTTGAAAATGATACACAAGAAAATCTCATGTTTGTGTAATTCATTTTTGAATACATGTGGCTTTCCTGTTTCCTTGGTTTGCACCTCGGAGAGGATCTGACATAAATAGTCCATGCAGAGTGCTGACTGAAGAGGCTCAACATGAGCCCCCTCATCCTCAGGTGCTTCCATAGGCTGTGCTCTTGTGCCACTGAGATCATCTTTACTCGATGCATCACCACATGGAGTGGCAACAGCACATCCTACACCCGTAAAGCTGTGCAGAGAGTGGCACCTGAGAAAAGTGGGAACGTTTTTTTTTCAAGTTTGCATTCACAAACTTGAATTTAGGCAGACAGGAAATCCTGTTTTGCAGAGGACCTATTGTAAAAAGTATATTGTCAAATGTTTATCATCTGCACTCATACTCTTATCTTTATTACTACTTATTTTAATTTAAAACTCTGTACTTGTGTACCAGTAATGTGATGGGACAATAAAAGAGATATGATGCAAACAATTCAGCCAATACGGTTTTAATTTACTTTATTACAACTAAAAATATATGCATTTTCTATTACAAAATTATTGTAATTTTATTTACTTTTTGAGAAAACATGATTCTGTAGTTAAATCCTAAAAATGAATATGTACAAGTATATTGAGCAGTGACAGAATTAAAAAAAAAAGATAAAAAAGGTTAATTCGCCAGCAAACAAACCCGTAGTTCAAAATCCCAAATAACATATTACAAAGTTTGTTAATATTATTCAATGAGTTGCTGCACTTTGTTTGATTATGTGTACTGACTCCTTGAAACAGGAGTTTTAACATCTTATTTTATTCTATAATCAATTAAACAAAGCGCTCAAAAACTGTTGGTGTTTTGTTCCTGATCAGACAGCTGCTCTTCGTCACAGACCAAGCAGCTCGTTCTGTGTTTGAACCGCCCTTACTCCACTGCTCTGCATCACAGTGTTCGCTCAGTACTGTAAGAGGGGTTCCCTAGTCCATCAGCTGAGTGTCTCTTTGCCCTCTGACACATTTGATATCTCCACAGAATCACAGATGTTATGACGAGAAGCAAAAGGAGGGCAACTCCTCCTACGATGACCCAGACCAGCAGGTTATGACCAGAAGATGCGGTGTGCTCATATCGCTTGCAGGAGAACTCTGACGAACCGCTGAGTCCTGCACTGTTCACTGCTTCCACACACACTCTCGTACCAACCTCCAAAGATCCCAGATAACCTCTTCGTGAATCATTCCCGTACTCCACAGCATCAGTGCTTGCTCCCTCTACCACCACTTTGTAAGACGTCACCACAGAAGATGGAGCACACCACTGCACCTCTATCTTCCCGATGTTATTCCCTTCACTGACTGCCGTCAGAGCTTGGATGCGTGGTGGATGAGGAGGCTCATCGGATCCACTCATGCCGGGGCAGAGGCAGCCAGTTTCTGCAGAGAGACGTTCACAGGGGTCCTGTTTCTCCAAGCAGGGGTTGTACACGCAGAGCATGGGTTTTGAGCGGAGAAGGGGAGTCTTCACAGAGGCAAACACCTTAGGGGGAGGGCTGTGGATGCCGTAGTCGTCCTCATCGTAGTCATCATCTGAGCCAAAGGCAGTCATGATTATGGTCCGTTTGTGAGTGACGGGTGGAGACGTAGAGGCAGCATGAATGAAGAGGTGGAAGTGGATGACAAGCGAGGCAAAAAGGAGAAGTGCAGCCTGGTTTTTGGGTAATGATGCCATGTCTGTGAATAGAAATGACAAGAGTGATGATAATGAGATCTACAGTGGTACTGTAACCAAAAATGGATAACTCAGATGAGACACTATTAATTGTATAGAGTAAATCAAACTTCACTGGTCCTTGTTTAACTTTTGGTCATGAAATCTAGATCACATCTGCAGACCAGTTTCAGAAAGGAATTTAAAACGTAAATGAAGCGGAACAAAAGACACAAAACTTAAACACAGAGACTGAATATAATACTAAATATTTACAAGAACGGCACCAAAAATGCTGAGTGAAGATATAGATTTGGTGTGAAATCTTCACATTTGCTTTGTTCATAATTAGGACCAAAGCTTGGCGGCTTCTTTGGCCCTTTTTCTTGATTTTTCTTTGTATTTCAAACTTTTTACAACTTAAAAATGCCTATACTCAATCATTTGTTGTGTTCTAGTTTGAGTTCTGCAAACACCATAATGTAAATAAATTGTTAGCGCTGGGAGCTATTGGGGTGACTCCATCAGGACTTCCATTTTCCCCTGGCAGCATGCCAGGTGAGTTCTGTGGGAACCCAAAGCAGGACAAGCCATATATTACCGTGTCTACTTTGGCTCAATTTTAAGTTAACCACAATGGACAAAGAAAAACTTTTCTCATGCTCTCAATCTTTTTTTTTTGTTTTTACAGATGACTTAATGTCTAAAAATAGAGCCGGGCTCACCCCATCATTTTGCATCTGGTTCACACATGATATTATAGTTAAACAACGAATGAAAAGTGCTGAAAATGTACCTGTTTAATGCTGATGGATGAGTGTGGTCTTTACTCTCTCTGTCTGTTGTTCCCACTGTGGCTGCTCTCTCCGTGTGCTCATGGCAGGCTGGAGTTCTCACTGTTTTAAGTTGTTTCTCAGACTCTCCTCCTCCTCCTCCAACACCCCCTCACGTTCTCCCCTCCATGCTTCTCTTTTCCATGCTCTGTCTGTTTTTTTTCATGCTGCCTCCTTTTCTCTAAACCACCAACCACTGCCCTCTCCTTCTTCTTTATTGTCTGGAATTTGTGTGTAAATGTGAAGATTGGGGGTGTGGGGTATGTGTGCAGGGTATTGGGGGTGGAGTCACCCAGCGAATGCATGCTGTTCTGCATGTAAAAGAAGCAGCGGGAAGGCAAGCTTGTGCTTGTTGAAGTATGTGCTTTTATAATCAACAGAAGTATAGGTGTCATTTTTTTATACCATGTTTTAATAGCTAAACTTCCTGCAAACTCCGCAGGTGTTCTTGTAGAAAAGAGCAGGAAACACAAGGTCAGATAAGGTCACTTCAAGTGTGTGTTTAAGTGTGTCTTTGAGAGAGGGGGGTTAGGAATGCATGCATGTGTGTTCGTTATACACTCCCTCCACCCCTCCAACGTGCCCATGGTGACAGAGGAGCAGAATGAGAGGCTTTCTCTCTTCTCATCCTTTTATGGGGTAAAGCTGGATAAGTATGCAGTTCTAGCATCAACAAAAGAAAAACTACCGGGGACGGCATCTTCCATCAGCTTAAAACCATTTACTCAGACTACAGCTATAAAAATCTGAAAGGTTTCTCTGGCGCCTTCACTGTGTCGGCGGTTAAAGCGATGAAGAAAATGATCAAATAAATACTTTTTCTACATCTGGAGAAAATTTCTTTACAAGAAGACCAACTCTGAAAATATTACAGATTGTGTGTGAAACAAGAAAGTTTATCCCCATGCCTTCTGATGCCCTGTAATCATAGCTTTAATTTGTGTGTGTGGTTTTTAATCTTTTATTGAGGTCACATGGAATCAATCGATTTATTGTTAGTTTGTTTACATATACAAGGGCATTGTTCAACTTTTTGTTGTACCAGGACAGACTCACATGTTGCCTTGTGCAAGACCCTGACCCCCCCCACCACCATACTCATCTGTTTGTGTTTTAAGAATTTGCGCTTAAATGTTTAAACTTAATCTTGTGTTTACATTAAAACAGATTTATCTTATACAAAGATAAAGGCAAAAAAAAATAATCTTAATCATAAACAAATTAACACATTTACAAATTACACAGTTTAAAAATGTAAGAAAAGGTACATTAACTTTAAACTTAGGTGTAAATTGTAGTTTTTGGGAACAACTATCTTCATCCTGATTCATGAACTTGAAGAGTCATTATTCAGGATTCTTCCTTATTATGTCCACATCTGGAAAGGAAACATGAGACTGTCAGCACTCGTGAGATCTTTATAAAAAGGTCTTTGTTGAACCGAGTCGTAGACAAGTTTTTGGGGTTTTAGGCTGGATTAGTGCTCAAAAAAGGCGGTGCCTGGATTAAGAAGTATTAGTCATTACGTGCAAAGTCTCAGTTCTTGTGATTGTGCAAAGGTACACTATATCCAAAGGATCTTTTCTTTCAGATAAATGACACAACCTTTTTTTAAGGAGCTTAGAGCATCCATCTGAGGGGAAGCTAAAGGTGGAAAAGTAAAATTAGACCCCTTGAAACGGTCCATATATCATAACTCTAGATAAAGTAGTAAGTAATTCTCATTATTCCATGTTAATGGAAAATCATGAAATACAACCAAAACACAACATAAACATTCTCCAGGTTAATTTTATTTCTTAGTTTCTTTACTTTATAATAACTATATTTTACTTGAAGATGTGTTTTCGTGCCTGAGCCATGTTTTGTGTTTTGAGTTGTCTGGAGATGTGGCAGCATCTGTTTCCCCAGTAATCTAGGAAAGGGTTAGGGCTGGTTTTCATTTATTTAAATAAGCAGATGTCTTAACCTTGCCAACGATATTTTAATTCACAAAACTAAAACAGTTGTTTTTGTGCTGAAATCAAATCAAGCATTTGTTTTTTAATTGTTATTGGTGATAGGAGCCTTGTTACTGCTTTAGTTAGAAAGTACAACTGGAAATCATGACAAATTGTGTTAGTATGGAAAATGTAAATTTAAACAGATTCAGTGCATCTTAAATACATGTTGACTTATTACTTTACAGATATAAACCCAAACTGCATGTTTTTAATTATCACCTTCTTTTTTCTCTACATGTCAGCCCTGCAATACATTAGAAAAAAGTAGACACAGGAAAGCTTCTAATACTTTGTAATGATTTCAATTTTTGCGACACTTAAAAGGAATTCTACATTGAGGAAGCCAAACGATGAAGAAGTTGAGTTGTTATTTTGTCCCATTCTTCCTGAAAAACATGTCTTAAGTAATACAACAACACAGGCATCATTTTCCCTTTGTTTTTTTAACATCTCAAGTAGGGACTATCTCAAGCCAGTTCAGTTCCTGCAGCCTCTACTCCCTCTTTAGCATTGTTTTGTTGAAAAATCTGTTAATTCCCCTGCCCCGAAGGTAGGGTATTGCCGTAAAAGATTAAAATGCTTTTCTGCTTTCGTGCCTCAGACAGCACAAATGATCTTTATCGCTCAACAACTCCATACCACCACACAGTCTGGCTTTTGGCGTTTGTTAGCGTTTACGCGCTAGATGATCCTTTTCGTCTTTGGTCTGGAGCACATGGCAACCATTCCTTCCAAAAAGATGTGGAATGCTGATCTTTCTGACCTATAGCTGATTACAGAGGTCCCAGAGCTCGGACATATTAATACTGCGTCCGAAAAAGGTTAACATACGTTTTGTTTTCTTTAGACCCAAAGATTTAAAAAAAGAAAAAAAGGTATTTGCCTTTTTCACATGGTTACTATCAGCTTTTGATGAATGCTGATTCTTGATGCTGTGCTGTCAGAAGGATCAAAGATCATGGTTGTCCAGCTGGCACACTTGCTCTTTACTTGCTGAAATTCCTCCAAACTCCCTGAGTGATTTAATGGCATCATGCACTGTATTAGGAAAATCATGCAAATACTTTCCAATCTTTATTTGAGACGCATTGTTTTTAAATATTTCATTGATTTTCTCAATCATTTGGAGACAGAGGAGAGACCTTTTTCCCCTCTGCCACCATGCAGGGGTGGATTTGTCCATCCACTATGAGAAATAAATGGACTCAGATTTATTGTTGTTATTGTGTTAATAAAACAATACTGAAGTCAGAGTGAAGTGGAAACTCAAGTGTTAGGTCATGTTTGTATCCTCAAATATTTGTTGGTCAGTAACCACTTTGGACCTTCCGCATTTGTGGTTTAAGGCAATTAATTACACATGACTGGGTTTAAGTGGTCTGAGTAACAGCTCATTTGTACTTTTTTGTTTTTCTGGACTTCTCCTCCAGGGTAAACAAGTAAAAAAGGTTCTGGCAACATAATAAAGATATGATAGACTAAATCACTCCAATTACTCTAAACTTAAATTAACAAGCTTAATTCCCAGTCGGCTCACAGCGGATACATTAAAAAAGGTAACCAAATGTTGTTGTTTTTCTTGTTTTCTATAAATAAACTGAATCAATCAGTCAAATTTTTTTTGAAAAGCACTTTTCATCCAACATGTTTAACACAATGTAGTTTACAGGTTTAATGGAGAAGCAACATAAAATAGTAAAAGCAAAACAAAACAAAACAAAGAAACAAAACCTCCCTACCTCTACCAACAAAATGAATAAAATGTTTGTGTTGACCCGCTTAAAATCACTTATAATAGTTTGACGCTAGTTTTTAGTTCAAAGCGCCGCTGTGGAAACCTCAGTTGAACATTCCTCTGTTCAGACTCCTCCAGGTCTCCCTCATCACTACTGTTTTTTCAGCTTTACGCATCAGAATGTTTTGACTATGAGACAACCATCTCCTCCATTTCCCCAGAATGTCCCCAAGTTTTCATTGTCAGAAACTGATAAGGTTCAGTGAGTACATTTACAGGCTGGTACAGGTTGGAGTACTTGTGAATTTTATGACAATATTTTACTGTCAAGTGACATGGTGAAGCAATGGCAATGAAACATACGTAGACACTCAGGCAAATATGCGTAGTATTTCTGTGAGTGATCCCATACTTGTGTTGGTAATAAAAAGAAATGGATACAAACAATGTGGGTTCATGTGACAGCCGTGAAGCAACTTTTTTTCCTGTGATCCCACGATCAGGAAAAGGCGGATCATTGCCAAACAAATGTCTCAACTCACCTTTCAGGTGACGGCAAGCACGGCACAGAATGCAGACTCATAGTTTTGTACAGATTGTACCTCTGATTAAGTTCACTGTTGTGTCTTGGTCGGTTGCCCAACATGTGCTCATATACCGATGAGTTCACTTCTCAATGGCTTGTTGAACATGGGCAACATCAATATGGACAGCGTTTATAATTCTCTTTTGTTGGTGGCAGGCCAATGTGCTGAGGTATCAAATAAAATATAGTTAGGAGGTCCCTCAGGAATAAAGAAAGCCGCAGAGCGTGACTCATACTTCTCGAGATAATGACTTGCCTGCAAGAGCAGATTCCTCTCCCACCACCATCGCCTGTAGCCTGTTTGAGCAGGCAGAGGGATACGGATCAGACAACCTGCATGTATCACTGGCTCCATGAGGAAAACAGGATTTGATAAGAGAATTTAAAAATCCTTACAGAAGCAGAACACCTTTATTTCTCCTTAAAAGACAAAAAAATCAGTCTATCACAGCAGAAATTCCCCTCAAAGCTTGCCAAGCAAGCTCAAATGAAACTGCATTTCTTTTACATTTACTCACAATTCAGTTTACTTTATCCATCTTGCAAAATGTGTGGGCCTCAGTCTGCTCCTGCTCACACCTCTCTAAGGATTTCAGCTATTTCACTTTAAACAGGAAGCACTACAATTGTGTAGATGGTGTCATCTTTGACCCCCAGTTCATTCAAAAGGAATCCTAAAGCATTCTTATACCCACATTCTGTGAGGCTGAGTGAGCTCCTAATTTTAGTTGAAAGACACTGTGGAGCCTGTTGTGTAACTTATCCTCGAGAGGCTAAGTGAAAACAGTTGTGAGTTGATGCAGTAGTCTGAAATGATGATGGGGACATGCATTGCTAACTATACTACATTCTTCTGTGGTTATAAATATCTATTATTTTAAATCATTTGCTTAAATTGTGAACATTTTACAGTACAACTGCTATAATCTTTGGCAGATTTTAATGGCTGCTATCTAAGAAAACCTCGAAACTGTGGGAGTTTTTCCTTCCACTTTGATTAAATCATTCTACTGGGGAAAATGAGGCGTTATGAAAACAAATGTCAAATGTTGAGATTTCCCAACTTTGAATATTTTTGAGAAACACCATAGTGTGTTATCAGTCCCATGGTGCGAGTGGGATGTGAGCATATTATTGATATGGCTGCATAACTGGTGGTCTGAGATATATTAAGTATCTATTTATAATACACAATATTGCCCAATTCTGTCAATATATCTCAAGGCTATCACACACACCTATTTTACTTAAAAACTGCTCTCTTGGCAGTGGATTCAAATATTTTTTCTTTCTGGCCTTCAGCTGTATCTACTGTAATCAATACGACTATGGTAATGCTATATTTTTCTGACGGTTGTCATCGGAGTAGGAAGAGTGCAGATACAACATTGTTACCAGGAAGATGACGCAACTAATGCCATTAAGCCATGACAAATGTTATTATTTAAACCTATGCTTCTACTACTGTTATGTTTAAATGTTTGCAATTCTTTGACTTATGCATGTGTTAAAATTTGATGGGACTTAAAAAACCCCCACAAAAAACAAAATAAAATAAACAACAAAAAAAGCAACAAACAATAAAATGTGTTAGATTATAGTCGTTTGTACTGTTACATATTTTAAAACTATGTTTTTACTCTTTATCTGCTATGTTTTGTTTCTGCAGAAATGACCACTTACACTTAGTTGGAGCTCCCCCTAGTGGTAAATTCACGTTGGGGTCACTTGATATATTCTCAAAATGAGTTTCTTTCTTTTTCTTGTTTCCGTTTTAAAATCAGTCCATCAGTTTCAGTCTGCTTGATATAGTGAGGTTGGGGTCTGGGGTGGGGTGAAGTATACCCCAGCTGTCAATGAGTGACAGCCACCAAACACACCAGTCCATCACAGGGTTAAACAGAGACCTGCAAGAGTAGTAGTTGTAATAGTCTTAGTAGTTTTGAGTGGCTACAACTCCACAGATAGAGCAGCTGAGCCAGTAATCATAATTTTAGTGAACTGAATACAAGATTCTCCTTTCCAGGAGTCCTTGCCAAAGATATTACTCCCCAGTTTACCTCTCATAAATTGGCCTGCATGTGGATTTCATAGACAGGTGAGTTCAAATGGATCTTAAACAATGGACAATCTGATTCTGATTTTGATTTTGATTTATTGGTCCCATAGGACTGAGGGCTGAATTATTTCTGAGGGTGGGTAGGTGTCATGCTCGAGTGGCTGTGATAACAGAAGGATGGAAAGGAAAAAGATGACCATTAAGAAAGAATCAACTTTAAGCATCAAAGTAAAGGCTGTGCAAGACAAACTGGGCATTGAGACAACTCAACTGGCTGGTGTTTAAATAGGAGCAGTAACTAAAGAGACATCTGCATTGTGACCGGCAGAAGTGATCAAAATCTGAGATTATTATAAGTGCATAATGGATAACTCCACTACTCATACATCAGTAAATGTGTGTAAGCAGTGTCAGTAGAGGGCAGGACTGGCATCAGCTGCATGAGGCCTTTGAAATGTACAAGGGAACAATGTAACGTTTTCAAATATTGCGTAATAACATAATTACATTGATGAATGCATGTTTTAGAGTTAAGGAGTTGAGGAAGGGTTGCTGCAAATAACCTTAAAGGTATTCTGAATGACCACCTTTAACCTTTAACCTACAATCAAAGGCCTTTGTTCTCACGTGAGTGGTCTTTTCCTGGATGACCCACAACCCTGACCCATAACGGACAACACTGGTAACTCTTCCTTGTACAGTGAACAGAGTCAGGCCTGTTGCTCTGCAGACCGCTGCAGATCTCTTCCTGCCTACAACAATAATGTACTACAGTAAGTTTATAAAGTGACAGATTTAGAGAAATATGACATTTCATTTCAGGGATTAATTAAATATTATTGAATTTAACGGAATGAAACTGTTTGTGTTACATGTGTCTGATGTACCATTAGTGTTCACAGTAACTACATCTCAAATCCACTTCCAGTCAAGTACTTTTTCTCCATTTCACTTATAACAGCAACTGCTTTTGTTTTTTGCTTTTCTCACTCACAGCATGGCTTTCACTTTTTTTAACACACATATGAACAAGTGATATGAACAATTTATAAAAAGCAAAAGTAACTCCTTACCACTTCATGATAAAACCTTTATACTGATGCAGTGTGTATGTGAAAGAGAAGTAAATAAGCATATGATGTGAGCCTCTATAGGTAATACCGGGAAACACACCACAAGTGTTTACTGTAGACACCTCAAAAAGCCTGAATTTTCATAGTTTTTTCATATTCATATTCAGATTCAGACGACTTTATTCATCCCTTTGGGAGGTTCCCTTGGGGAAATTGACATCTCCATCTCACACACACACTGTCATTTACAAATCAAACACCCTAAAAGCCAAACACCCATATAAAGATAAAAAGATAAGAAAATTAAAAATAAAGATACAAATACAAATAAAAGTAAAAGGTAAAACAATAAAATAAAAATAGAAAATGGGGTGCCATAAAAAGAATTATAAGGATAGAAAAAGTGTCGTGTAATATTGCACAAAGTTATTGCACTGTCCTGGTAATTGCACAGTCCGGTTTTCCCTGCTTATACACAATTGGTAACTAATAACAACACAATTACCAGAAAATGAGACATAGTTAAGGCCATGTTGAACAAACTGAAGGACATAATTGCCAGAAAATTAGATTAGTTACTTACTATTAAAAAAGAAAAGATACTCATTCTAGCCACAGGATGTCGTTAACTCGTATTTCCAGTTCACACCCTTCGGGTATTTCCGTGAAGTGGCACAAAACACAGCGTCGATACAGGGCCGAGCGCGGCCGAGCGCTCCGCCATTGGCTCCGGCTTTATCCACCGGGGGTCGGAGGCGGGGGCGACCCGCTCAATGACGGCGGGGCTGTGCTGACAGTTGAGAGCCGACGCGACACAGCTCACGGCTGGCATTCACACGGGCCTTTCCAAACCTTCACTAGCAACGGCGTGAAGATGACAGAGGAAAGAGAAGGAGGGCCGAGTCATTTCCATTAACGCCGCCCGCGGGATGTTCCGACGCGGGTTGCGGACTGCGTTACCGGACAACGCGGTGTGGAGGTGAAACGGACCCACCGAGCGCGGCGCCGGCGCAAGTAAATGTGCTGCGTTCCATTTACCTCGGAAGTCGGAACTCGGAACTGGGAATGACGTAACAGCCGAGTTATCAGCGTTCCAGTTACAAAGTAGGTAAACAAGTTTGTAGTTCGCATATACCACATGAAAAATGTAAATGACACTATAGCAGCATATATATGCCGAACAAAACTTGTATACGACTGATTTAGTGTGACCAAAACTAGAATGAAGTGCTACGAATTATTACAGAGCTCTCTTCTACTGTTTACAATCGGGGCAGCCATCTTGGAATGTGAACTCGGGGGTGGTGAAGACTCTCCCACTTTCCCAGTGGGAAATCCCACTTCGAGGGGCCTTCCAGTTGAAAAATCCAACTGGTAACTGGGAAATCCCCACTTCCGAGGATAAATGGAACGCGGCAAAACATGTGAACTCGGGGGTGGTGAAGACTCTCCCACTTTCCCAGTGGGAAATCCCACTTCGAGGGGCGTTCCAGTTGAAAATTCCGACTGGGAACTGGGAAATCCCCACTTCCGAGGACAAATGGAACGCGGCATAAATAAACACATGATGCGAGCCTCTATAGGTAGTCCGCGGCAACACATGCTTGTATTAAAACCCATATACGAGTGAATTCCTGGAAATACAGGACGATACATGGACTGTTTTGCAGGTTGGGGTTTATTCGGGGGGAAGTTGCAGCTCAGACTTTCGGGGCTTGTATGCCAGTAAAAGAGTGCACATTTGACAGATAGCCAATCAAATCTGTTATTCAAATCGGTGTGTTCTGTTCTGACTTCTTCAGTGACCTATATTCCATGCTTGTGCGCCCAAATCCCAGAGTAACCACCACCACCTCTCGTCCGGACCAGGCAGCAGCATGGGGACCAACGGGTTAGACAATCCGGCGCATTCGTCCGGCGAGGTTTCTGGGACGGAGCAGCCGAGCTTAGAGCCGCAGATGGAGCAGAGAGATGCGGGGGACGCGGAGAGCAGCAAGGAGCTGCACACCGAGATCCACGGAGACTGCAAGCCTCCCGGGGTCCAAATGGAGATGCATGAAGAGGGATTCGTCCCCCCCGAAGGAGGCTGGGGCTGGCTCGTAGTTTTTGCTGCAACCTGGTGCAATGGCTCGATCTTTGGGATTCAGAATTCCTTCGGCATCCTGCACATGATGCTGGTGAAGGAGCACACCAGCCCGGACGACCCCACGTCCCAGTTCAAAGTGGGTGAGTAGTACGGAACAACAGGTGGACAAACAGGGGGGCAACTTTGTCCAGGGCGAGACTCTTGCAACCATTATGCAATAATCTGAAAGAATAGAAACAAAATCTGACATCTTAAACCTGGATTTTGCTTCCGCGTTAAATCGACGCAGACCTACGGCGTAGGGTACGCTGCGCGTCGCCGCGTACCCTACGCCGTAGGTCTGCGTTGGTGTTACGCGGACCCATAAATCAGCCTTTACCTTTTCATGTAGCACTATTTTTAATAGCAGTTTGTGATGCATATGCAAGCTAGGGATGGGCGGTATGGACTAAAACATGTATCACGATAATTTCTGGCATTTATCCCGATAATGATAAAGATGACGATAAAAAAAATACTAATTCAACTCCACCTTTGTAACTATAAACCTATCTCATCATCATTTCTTTCTTTCTTTCTTTCTTTCTTTCTTTCTTTCTTTCTTTCTTTCTTTCTTTCTTTCTTTCTTTCTTTCTTTCTTTCTTTCTTTCTTTCTTTCTTTCTTTCTGGCTCATTTCTTTCTTTCTTTCTTTCTTTCTTTCTTTCTTTCTTTCTTTCTATCTTTCTTTCTTTCTTTCTTCCTCGCTCATTTCTTTCTTTCTGGCTCATTTCTTTCTTTCTGGCTCATTTCTTTCTTTCTTTCTTTCTTTCTTTCTTTCTTTCTTTCTTTCTTTCTTTCTTTCTTTCTTTCTTTCTTTCTTTCTTTCTTTCTTTCTTTCTTTCTTTCTTTCTTTCTTTCTTTCTTTCTTTCTTTTTCTTTCTTTCTTTCTTTCTTTCTGGCTCATTTCTTTCTTTCATCTTCCTTCCTTCCTTTATCGTTTTTACCGCGAGATGGCAATTTCTTACCGTGGGGAATTTTTTTGACGGTTTATCGTGAACGGTAAAATATCGCCCATTCCTAATGCAAGCTCCTTTATTATAGCTCAGATTTCCAGTCAACACTAAACTTGAAGAACGCCTGCACCTCGTCAATATTTTAACATGCTGTTTTTAACTACCTTCCAGTATACATGCGGTATAGACATGCTCCAAGGAGCATGTTACTACTTGTTTGGTAAACACCATTATTGATTTTATTTAGGTCACATTTTAATGAGTAACAGCCAAATCAATAACTCGTACACATTCACACCACTGTTATAGTAACTTAATTTACAACCATGGGTAAACCTAATTATTTTGTGACAGAGGGCTTTTTGGCGAAATCTTTTACCTGCAGGTGGCTCGAAATTACAGTTAACACAACAAAATAAACTAACCATCTCTTTCTTATAACTGACATACTTAGGGAGGAATATGATGTGGCAGTATTTTCTCTATAATGCACACATGAGATATTGTTACCACATATTTGAGCTTCTGAAGCATAGCCCAAAATATATCTATATGCTTTTCTTATAAGAATGTCACAATGACACCACTTATAGACACTAGTTGTGGTGTCATACCACCAGTTTCCTGCTTCCTTACAGGAAATCCATTCTGGTTAGGACTATATCACATGCTTTCAGCAGAAAACGTTTAGATTAGTTCTTATCACATAGGGAATGCTTCATTTTTTATGTATAGGAGACAAAAAGGAGACAAAAAAGTTAATCTTGACACAGAAGTCCCTGGAATGAAGCTGTTCAGTCTTGTTTGAAACAGAGAAACACATTTTCACAGAAGCTGTGACAAAGACATGTTCTTTTGTTGAATGACTTTTCCTTTTAACAGTATCCTGGAAGTGTTTAATGAGGCTCTAGGCTCCTGACTCTTTTGTTACAAAGTAACTGTGGTACATGCACAATATGGTTTGGCATCGTCTTGCTGAAAAAACACTGAAATAGATAGTAGGCTGAATGGCAGCACGCAGAGATCCAAAACCTTTATATATTGTTCAGCACTGGAGATGCAGGTTATTCATATCATATTCACTAATGTACTCGCATCACCAGTGCTGGTTCTTTAACTCTGTAATGACAACCGGCTATATGTTGACTTTACTGTTTGGCTGGAAGATGTAATGTTTATGATAAAAAAAAAAAAAAAGAATCATTCCAAAGATACGCTGGTCACAAAGCAACAGCATGTCTTGATCTTCTTTATATATTCTTTGCTTTTTGCATAATTGAGTTTTTACTGGCATTTTTTAAAGGTTGACAAGTGTTGCTGTTTACATACAGTGATTTCCACTACAGAATAGTTTCTGCTCTAATGCAGCGCTACATAAGGGCCTGATGGTAACTTACAGCCCTACAGTGTTGGGTTTCTCAGTTGTCATCAAGAGATTTCTTTGGATTCTCTGAACCTTTTATGAAATAAAAGCATGGTAAAATCATCACAATTCTTACAATTTTACATTGACAATTAGGTTTTGAATTTATGAACAGTTGTCCGAGCAGGTTTTCATCACGTGGTGAACCCATTCTTATTCTGTACGTTAGAAAGAGTCTGGTTCTTTAGCATTCTCCTTTAATACAGAGTCATGCTAAGGATAATTTACTGCAGCATGCATGTTATGTCACATGAGAAAGGGAGTCAATCCCCTTTCAGTTTGAATTAGTCTTATCATAAGTTTTAAAATTAGGTAAATTCGGCCTCAAATGAACAACAGTGCAGGATATATATTACAGCTTGTCATTGCTTGTTTAAGTCAAAATGTAAAAACGTGCAAGAAAAAATATAGATAAGTTGAAGTGGGGTCATGCAACAGGACAATGATCCCAAGCACGCTAGCAAATCTACAACAGAATGACTGGAAATGCTCAAAGTCCAGACCTCGGCAGATTGACTTTAAAAGAGCCACTTATAAACAATTGTCCACAAATGTCAATGAAGGTAAACAATTTTGTGAACAAAAGCGGGCTGAAATTCCTCCATAACAACAAATACATTAGGCAGTGACAATGTCGTACAGGAATCTGTTACCCCTTATTCTTGCTGCTGATGGTGGTGGTCCAACTGGATCATGATGTGTACTTTGTTTTTCACACGATGCTTCTGCATCTTGGCCTGATTTCTCGTCAAACAATGACACTGTAATACTTCACCCGTTGTTGTTCAAACTGCATAAAACGGATTAAATATTTGCTATCGATGGGCGAAACGCCTATCTAACTCCTATCGGAATAATGCGTTCTCCTTAGATTGTTCTCAATGATATTTCTTATACTTACTGTGGTAAATGTTTGACTGTTTTTGGACAAGATTACTTTACGATAAGTTAACTAAATCGACTGGGTCTTAATGAGTTGTGAAGTGGCTATTATAAGATTTCACTACAATTTTTTGATCATTTTGCAGATAGGAGCTTTCGTGTTTTGGCCATCAATATGTTTTCTTTGTGGTATCTTACTGGCCATTATTGTTAATAGTGAGGCAGGTCGGGGGGGGGGGTTACATTTTGGGATGTCATTTACATAAAGTACAGGCCAGTACAGAAGATTTTGTAAATGTTATTATTCGATATTTATATAAATGCACACACATTTAGCAGAATACACACTTTAAAAGTTGCTCCACGTTACAACCGTGGCCTCCAGTTTTTAATCACTTCGGTAACTACTCAGTAAATGAGTAATACTGGGAGCTCAGTTTTTGGGACTGGGCTGCTCCCTTCATTTTCTACCATCTTTCTCTTTCTCAATTCAAGATAAAGGAAGTTTGTATTACTGTATTGACAATTCTGTGGCCACAGGAATGGGTATCTTTCTTGGACTCTTGTGAAGTTCCACAATCACCAGTGAAGATTAAGGTCACTATGTGGGAGGAGATTAAACCTTTCCCTGGAACAAATTCCCCCCTTTATTATTATCTGTGTTAAGACAGGAAGAAAGAAAACAAACCAAAGCCTATCAATTGCACCTTTTTATGTAAGTGTAGATACTTTTATAGTGCTGTGCACCTTGTCACCTCCATTTTATTTTGAGAAAATGGTGGTGACAGCAGGTGTTATGTTACAGTAAGCCTGTGAATTATGAAGTTGTTGGGCTTGTTGTGTTGTTCATTTTCACAAGCCATCTGACAGTTTTTTTTATTTTCTTGTAGGCAGCAAATAAGGCACTTCTGTTTCAGCATCTTTAGACTTGATTTTTCTCTCCAGTGGATCACTGGATTTAATTCTTGGATGTGCTCACGAGTAAAAGGATTAAGTTAATAGACTGAGTCCAGACCCCGACCCCCTCCCCACCTAAGCAACAGATAGCAAACAGCCTTTGTTATATAGGTTTCTTTTAGACTATAAAGTGAGTAAAAGCTCATTTCACATTTATAAAACATTTTTCAACACGTGAACCTGGTTGATAACCAAAACAAAGACCAAAAAAAACAGCTTGGATATGACTTGCTGAGTTTATTTGTGCTGGATAGTTATTAAACCTTCAGGGATAAAAAAGAGATTTGAAAATACCTTAGGAGCATCACAGTAGGGATCAGGTCTGGCCTTTTTTTTTGTCTTTATAGACGAATAGTTTAAACTGGGCGAGGTTACGATTCCCAGATGGTGTTGTTTTGTCCAGTGATTACTGCATGATACCATGTAATTTGTGTTGTAGCCGCACATCCAAATATGTCCAGAGGTCATTGTTCTGAAATGTAAAACATAAAACGTGCTGTTTTAACAGTCAGTGGGGAGGGAGCCCCTTGTGAAGTGGCTCTGGAGAAAACTTTGAAATGCAGTTCAGCTCTGACAGCTGCAGCAGAGTTTGCAAAGCAGGGAAATGTGTGAGGGGGCAGAAGAAAGGGGCTGCATGAGAGAGGAATTAATTTTTCATTGATTCCTGAAATGATTTTCATCTATATGTCAAGAATTTGAAACAGAGCAAAGGGATGGCTGTAAGAACAGCCATTGAAGTAGAGAAGTAGAGATGTAAGTAAGAAGTAGAGATGATGTTGAAAATGACATGAACCTACCAGAAATGGCCACATTGGCCAGATTTATTACATGAGAGAAACCTCTCCTTTAAATGGCAGGGAAATAATAACATTGCAAAGATTGCATTAATCTATACACAATGCCAATGTTAATGCCCTGTTTCTTAATGCAGTTTTTTTTACATAAAAAATATGAAACCATTATATTAAAATCATTTTTAGACCGTCTTAGTATTAGGCAAATACAACCTCAGGTATTCAACAACATTTTACTTTTTTTCATTGTGCCATTATTTATTGAAGAAAAAAAAGAAGCAAAAATGATTAAACACAAATATATAAATGTAAGTACCCCCTTACTGTTTCAGTAGGATTTATGAGGGTAACAGCCAGGTGGTTTTCATCATCAGCCCGTGATTTAATCAGCAGGCCCAGAATTTTATGAAAGTAAATATTTTGGTAGTCTTCTGGTCTTGAGCATTCAGGTGTGTTTTAAAGAGAAGACAAGAAAAAACATATTTAATGATTTTATGAAAACGCAACTGCTTCTCAACATCAAATCATTTGGAGTTCAAAGTGTGAAAAAAGATTGTTCAGCATAGGAAGACAATGAAGTCGTAAAAAAAATAAAGTAGATCCATCCATCCATCCATCCATCCATCCATCCATCCATCCATCCATCCATCCATCCATCCCTCCATCCCTCCATCCATCCATCCATCCATCCATCCATCCATAGGAGCTGTTAACAGAAAGTCTTGCCATTTGGCATTGTTTGGCGTTGATATCCAGTGCCATGTTTGTAGAAAACTATGCATAACTTTTCAGAAAAAAAAACAAAACACCTCACACCCACTGTCAAGCATCATTATGGATTTGTGGTCGTTTTGCTGCAACAAGACTAGGGCACATTGGAGTCGTTAAGTTAACCATGAACTAATCTGTATACAAGAGTGTTTTAGAATCAAATGTGAGATTGTCTCACAGTTAAAGCTGGATCAATGCGAGCTCATGCGGCACAACAATAATCCAAAGCACAACAGCAAATCCGCATAAGAATTCCTGAAAAGTAAAAGAGTACAGTACATTGTTTGGAAATCCCCAAACCGTTTGAAATGCAGCAACTGACTGATAAAGTCATACAGAAACAACTACTATTGCTCCTAAAGGGGAAATAAAAATAAAAACTCATAGTTCTTTTTTTTTTTCTTAAAACAAAAATCAAATAAACCTAAAGTGACATAATCAAACAGAAGAAACTGAAGAAATAAAACTAGGGCTGTCAGTTTAGTGCGTTAATTAGATTAATTAATTACACTGCTAATTAATGCATTATGAAAATTAAAACAATTAATTATGAGTGGCAAAATGCGCGAGTATTTTAAATTTGGCCCATTGAGGGACCCATAGGCCACTTGGCAGTGGCAGGTCACTTCCCACCTGCGTTGCTAGTCAAACTAACAAAGCAGGTGACAGACATGGACGCGACTCAGGGGAGCAAGGCGGGAAAATCTTTGCTAGGGCCTTTGAACGGAAAGTCTATGTATAAAAAGAAAGAAGATGGGACTATCAACAAGAACGTGGTGATTTGTACATTTTGTAAAAAAGAATTTTCCTATCACTGCAGCTGCTCCAGCCTGAATTATCATTTAAACGATAAACATGTCTGGAAAGGTCCACTGTAAACGTTACAGCTACTAGTACTTGAACTGCTGTATTGAGTCAATTTTGAATTGAGTCTGCCTAAGTGCCTATTTGAGACTCAGCATTATTTTATTTCTGAATTTTATTTATTTAACTGTATTTGTATTGCATTTTTGAATAATGCACCTGGCGTAATTGGTTTGCTGATGTCCTTGAGCTTTTTATTTTGAATTTCATTTATGAAACACACTTCACCAATAAAAATGTGGATTTCAAATCTTCTCTTCTTAGTGTATTCAATTGATTAGTCATGCACTGCAATTTTGTAATGTCCTAGATTTTGAATTCTTTATTTGGGGACCTTTAGCAGATATGAGATTAAAATGCAATTAATTAGATTAATTAATTATAAATCCTGTAATTAATTAGATTATTTTTTTTTAATCACCTGACAGCACTAAATAAAACTATTAACTATTAACCATTTTAAACAATAATCACTCTTTCTCAGACTCATTTAATCTTCTTTTGAATAAACCACTCCAATCAGAGTAGTCAACACACAAGTTAAAACTGTTCACAGTTGGGGATGCACTCTAAAAATGTTCCAAAATTGCATAAGTCTCACTTCAAGGATCTATTCTTCTTGATAATCTCTCGATTGTTGTCTTTCTGTGACCATGATCTGCTATTGGACTTGGCCAGTGTTATCAGTAAGGTAAAATGTAACTGCTTAATTCCCCATTAGACGATTTCACAAAAAGCAAATAACACTCTGTTCATCATTTTATAGGATTTCCAAACATTTTTGCACACCAACCAACCAGCGCACACAGGATATACAGCACTTATCCAAAAGTGGAGTCAAAGTGGTTTCTGTGCTCCCAAAAGAAGTTACCCATTGATTGGCGTGTTGTTGTGCTCCGTACGCTGCATGGTGTTTTGTACCTCTGCTGCCCTGGATGTCTCCACCATCTCCAGGGCAGCTGGAAGTCTAAGGTTGGCGGATTGGGGTGCCCTGTGGCATTTTTGGCATTCCAGAGGGAAGGGGAAAGGGTTCAGGTTGGATCAGCCTCAAGAGGCTCTGCATGCTGAAAAGCAGGTACATACAGATGAGTGGAAAAACGTGTTCTTTGAACGTGAGTTCCTCTCTTGCCAACTCAGTTTACATTGTTCACTTATGGGCAGAGACAGTGAAGATTTGTGTTAAAGGAGAGAGGAGCTCAGCATTCAGGAAATGTCCAAGGACCCCTTGACCAACAAGTTCTCTAAAGGGGTTCATTTTAAGATGAGTAAATTAACACAGTAATAGTAACATGTTTATTTATGTTCAAATTTAAAAATTATATACAAGATCTTCCTTCTTCTTTTCATAATTTCTTTTATGTTAATTCCGATATTCATTCTTGTGCCACAAGGCACAAAGATGATTTTAATTTACCGTGTAGAACTGGTAAACATCAATCTTTCATCACTTACAGAGGCCCCCACTTGTGGAATTCACTCAATAAATCTCTTAAATCATCACCATCCTTGCCAATATTCAAAAAACATTTAAAGAACTTTCTTATTGTTTCATCTTTGTAATGTTTTTTTCTTGTGTTTTTTTGTTTTTTTTTTACTCTTCCTTGTGTATCTTTGTTTTGTGTTTTATTCATATATGGAAAGGATTCTATATAAGCCACCAGGCTTCTTCCTTTCCTTGCATGTTATTTCATTTTTTTTCATTTTTTTGTTCATATTTGTCTTATATTGCTAAATAAATAAACTAAACTAAACTAAACTAAACTAAACTAAACTAAACTAAACTTCTGCAATAGAGAGTGAAACAAACAGTTATTGAAAACAAAGCAAAGTCAATTTTTGTGGTTCAGAGGAGATCATGTCATATGTCCAATTATGTGAAAAAGAAAGTTTATGGGCATTCAAAAAAGGCCTCAGATGAACAACAACACATGGCATATTATACCCTTATCATTATTTCATTATTTCCAAAATGAAGCCAAAGTGCTGATGCAGTGTGCAAATAACTAAGTACACTCTTGCTGCTACCAAAGGATTTTATAGCAGCCAAATAGCCAAGCTAATCAAATGCACATGATTAGCTTGGCAATGCAAGTGTAAGTACCTGGAGCATCAAGGTTTCCATCACATGCAAAATGGCAAAAACATCAAAAATGACCTAAGAGAAAGAAATGTTGCTGTCAGTCAATCTGTACAAATGATAGACATTTTCAAGCAATTTAGAGTAAGTAATTCCATAATGAGAACGTTGAAGATAGTTGCAAGTCTTTCCAGGAAGAGACTTCCTCGCAATTTCAATACAAGGTCAGTCAGTGTATGTCCCAGAGGGATAAAAAATCACACTCTACATCCCTTATGTATTATTTTAAATATTGAAATTCTTGACATTGCAGTTTGAGAAAATGAGGCTTGCTTGGATGGGGCGCCAGGAGACCTCCTCTTCTTTCTCAAAAGAACATGGAAGCACAACTTTGGTTTAAAATGTATGCGTGAATAAACCACAAGACTTCTGGAACAACATTCTTTTGACAGACAAGACTTAAGTCCTGTTGAAAAAAAACGAACTGCGACTCAAACTTGCTTTCTACTTTGGAAACAAAGTGTGTTTCTCTTTTGATGGAAGGAAGAGACTTGTTCCTGCACTGCAACATTTTTGCCCCCTTTGGACTATGGGGACCTCTTATATATCCATGTTCCTGCCCATGTATTGTATAAGCTTGTCTCAGTTTACCACACCTCTATTTGCTGGAAAATGAAGTGGAAACGTGGGACACACCATTGCAAACTTTATTTTGTTATTATTAGTATTTTTTATGTCATTGGAAGTTAATGCTAATTTAAGAATAATAATGATTGCAGTTTTCTTATTGTAGTAGTAGTAGTAGTAGTAGTGTTTATTTCGAATATGAATCATATAAAAAAAGAAAGAAAATAAGACAATCGTCTTAACATGAGACATAACAAAGTACATATTCGGAAGGGAGTGAGAAGAAGTAAAACTTATAAACTCTCACCCCCTCTCCTTAAATATGACTAGCTAACACATGCGAACATAACATTATGCAAACATAATTAAAAAAAAAAATAAAAAAACAAAAACAATCAAAACAAGACAATAAAAACATTGTAGCAACATAAGCTACTGACTAGTGTAAGAAAATAAGGATAAAAATAGATAAATAAAAAATAAACACTGTATCATTGCACCCAAGCATTTTGCTCATCCCTGTACCTCTGAAAAATAATATCTTTGTATTTTATTTTAAACGGTTTAATATTTGGACATTGCTTTAATTCCATTGAAAACTTGTTCCATAGCCTCACCCCGCTGACTGAAACACAAAAACCTTTCCTGTTTGTGCGTATTAATGTGACATTAAAATTACTTTTGCCCCTTAAACCATATCTTCCCTCATGAATACTAAATAATTTCTGTATATTTGTTGGTAACAGATCATTTTTTGCTTTGAACCTTATTTGCGCTGTTTGATAGCCCACAATATCCATAAATTTGAGTATTTTGGACTTCAGGAATAATGGGTTTGTGTGTTCCTTGTAGTCAGCATTGTGGATTATTCTTATTGCTCTTTTTTGCATTATGGTTAATGGCTGTAGAGATGTTTTGTAATTGTTGCCCCAGATTTCTGCACAGTATTGAAAATATGGTGAGACCAGGGAACAATAAAGAGTGTGGAGTGATTTCTGATCCAAGACCTTTTTAACTTTATTTATAATGGCAATGGTTCTTGATACTTTACTTTGTACATGTTTGATGTGTGATTTCCAGTTGACTTTATCATCTATATGAGTTGAGACATACAGTATAACTTAACTCATGCACGTTTTTTAGTTAACTAAGTCATGGAGCAGAGAGAGCACGTCAGTTTTTGACTGTGTTTGCACTGTATTACTATTGTTTTGTTCACTTACTGTACAGTTTTTTATTTTGTATCAACAAGGAAGTTTCTCTGGGAAACATTTTAAGTGAAGTATATGGACTGTGGAAATTTTCTTTCGAAACACGCGTCAGCTGCATGCTCGGGCTCTCCAGCTTTAGTGGGCTTTCGTAGGCAGTATAGGCAGAGTCACACTGACACTGTCAATGCTTTAATTTCCCTATCACATTGATTAGTTTTATGTTCTCTGCTGTTATTGTAACTATGATTTTCAACTGTAACTGTCTGGTGTCTGTGGGATGTGCGGCTCCTGCTTGCTGGCCAAGACTGGCCAAGAAAACGAGATCTGATCTTAATGAGACCTTCCTGGTTAATGAATGGCAAAAAAGAAGTAGAAATATTTGGTCTTAATGCTCAGTGTCAAAAACCAAACACAGGACATCAGCACGGACATGTGGTATCAACTGTCAAGCACGGTGGTGGAGAGGTGGTGATTTGGGCTTGTTTTGCAGCCACAGGACCTGGGAACGTTGCAGGCATTCAGTCAGTCATGAATTCCTCTGTTTAATCCAGGTTCAAATGTTGGGCCACCTGTTTAACAGGTCCCAACGACACCTGTAAGTCTTCAGGTGGAGTTTTTTTTACTGTTCCTAATACTATAAACCTTTGGAATTGAAAGAGGGGCTGTGTGCTTTCAGCATCATCCTCACAAATGGATATTCCTGCCAGCGGCAGTGACGGAAAAGCAATTTGGTTATGGTGGCATTCATTAGCATTCATGAAAATGTTTGATTTTGAAAAATGATAAACTTAGCCTCTTGAGTTTTGATAGTCATTGAATGCACAACTCAACGTTTTCATCTTCTCACAGCTTTGAGTATTTAATGATCTGTACATCAGAAGTGGTTTTGAGTATGCCAACAAGTAAACAAGTCTCAGAGTATCCAGAGATTTCTGCTGTCAAAGCTTGTTTGTGGAGTGAAGCTGTTTGAAGATAGTCCTCTGTACTGTACAAGTATAGACATTTGGTTCCCCAGATGTTTATATTTGTACAGTATGCACAGCCCTGCATAAGCTTTTAATCCAGACCTAGTATGTATTTATGGGAAGCAGTCTCTGATTCTGAAACAAGAAAACATGATCAAAGTAGTCTTGTTTGAAGCACTATTTAAGTGGCTGAAAACAAAACCCCCGTCTTCCTTATATTTCTTTATTATCTTAGGATTTAAGACATTGCTACTTGTACTGTGTATCTGGTAGCTACTCCAGCAGCATTCTTCCCCCCCCCTTGCTGTAGGTCCATACAGTGAGTAACAGGGCCATGACATATAAGTGCATCGCTCAATATGGCCAGCTGAGGACAGATGAGCTGAAAAGCTAAATAAAGATACAACCAAATATCTGCTGGTATACACTTCCCTCTGTTCCTGTGCATTTTCCACGAAATGAAGGTTCTGAGAAACAGCAGTTAAAACTCATCATTCCTTTTACAAAAAATTAGCTTTCTATCTTTTAACACTTAAATATGGAAAAGCCAATCATTGTTCAATGGTATATTGTTACATGTAGATGCCAAAATGCTGAATTGAACCTCCTAGATCCTCTTGGATCTGTGCACTCGATGGTATTATTTTGTTTCTGCGAGTTTCAGTCAAGACAAGCTTTTAGGTAGTATAACAGCATATGTTTCCGTTTGACCACCTGCATTTTATGTTGCCTTAAGGGAAGTGTTTTCCATATCAGGTCTATGTTCCTGTGCCTCCTTGTTTCCGTTCATAGTGCAAAAATATGTATGACTATTGTTTCTTTTACAGCGAGAACATAAGACAATAGTCTGTTGCCTTGTGTTGTTGAAGGAAGATTTCCCGTTGTGTTTGCATCGACACGTCATCTGATAGCATTTGGGCAGTGATGTGTTTTTTTTTTATATATTTTTTTGGCACGCAGAATTTGAACTGAAACAATAGTTATGCGTCATAAGAGGCTGGTGTTTTGTATGCACTGAATAAGGTCATGTTACCACTACTCAGACAAATGGAAAACAAAGTCAACAGCAACACATCTTTCTTTAAAATTCTGTGTAATCATCTGAAAACACTGAACAAATATGTTGAAAAGTATATGCAACTTTGCTTTTTTAAACAAATGCTGAGGTGACACTTTAATGTCATTTTTTTTATTGTATATCCATGCCATGCCTTGTGCTTGTGCTACCCTTTTTAAACAGCGGTGTTGAGGTGCACATTTCCACATCAGAGTTGTTTTGAGAGTAGTCAGAGGAATTTAGTGGCATAAATGACCGTGTGTTCATACACTCACAGCAGGTGATTCGTTTGGCATGCAGGATGCTTATGAAGCTGCAGCTGAGTACTCACATTACCTAGATCAAAGAAGACATGTAATATGTGTGTGTGGGAATACATCCAATATAAGCTCATGTTTTGTTTGTTCCTTTTCCGTTTTTAAGAGAAAATTACACAGAAATACTTGTAGCTCCCAAAAAGGAAGGCAGGAATGATTTTTCCCTCTCAGAAATGAATCTGCATAATCCAGAAGAAGGTATTATTCTTACCATCTAAAGAGTCTACATAGTTTCCCAGATAGAAGATGTTCATTAAATGGAGACACAAACACACATCTATTCGTTTTGCTTCAATTCTCGCTCATTTGTGTTCTTTTTACTCTATTTCAAAGTGTTTAGTGCTAATCCTCTCTAATGAGGACCCTGAATTCCTGACTATTCACAGAGCTCTGCTTATGTCAGAGGCAGGTTTGGTAGGGCTGTGGGTGGATAGTGCCTTGACTAGAATTGAGAGGAGACAATGACGCATTCAGACATGGGTCCGTGGTTTTGATCCTTTAATTAACAGTGGCCCTTGTATTTGGTCTTCCTCAAAAAGCAGTGAAAACATGTAGGTTTTGATAAAAACCTCTGGCTTCCTGAAGAAATACTGTGCCTCATAAAAATGGAAAGTCTTTTTAATGAAAGTATTGATTACATTTATACAGCCCACTTAACCTAAGAAAGAAAACGAGCCTTTGATAATGATAATGCCTGTATCTAGTATTGTATTTCCCAAATAGGAAAAAAGACTACTTGTTGGAATTTTCTTTGATTTTTTTTTTCTTTTTTAATTTGGCATCATTACTGCAAAGCTAAAGAAGCACATTTTAAGTATTAGTGAGATGACAGGAAGCCAAAGGATTTTAATGTCTATAAGTGACAATTATGACATGATTTTGTTTACTTTTGGCATATGCTGCGTGGAAGTGGAGGGATTCGTTACACACTTAAAAACTGGCAACAGTGAAGAAATGTTTAAATACATGATTAAAAAGAGTGCTTTGGTTATCTATAAACTGTGTTATGTTCAGATAAAAACTCCAGACTTGGGTGAACACATGGCCTAAAGCTGAAGGGGTAAGGCATCAACCTCTGCAGCTTAGTCGGAAGATTCCTTATATTTTTTTCCAGTATCTTTACAGATGAAAGTGAACGATACAGTCAGTTGACTTTCCAGATGTAGGAATTGTTGCAACATGTAAATAAATCATATTCATATCACATTCTCACATGGCTATGAGCAACTCCACAATGTAGATTTTGTCTGTTTTTTTATATTTATTCTTTATCTCCACTTTGGCTGTATGATTTAGGTCCTTGGGATTATTGTTGTCCTATAAAGCTGCACACAGCCAAGCTTTTCCGCAGGCTACAAAATACTGTTATTCTTACTCTAGACTCCCACCTGGTGAGTCAGCATCCAGTGATCATCACCATGGTCACCTGATGAATGTGAGCAGTCCTTGTGCCAGCATCTCTACGGGAGCCGTCCACAAGGCTGGTCTCCATGGATGCCAACCAAGGACAGACAAACGCACAAAAGCTCATTTGGCCTTTTCAAAATCTGGAAAAAAGACAAAAGCGTTTAGTGATCGATTCATGAGATGTAAACGGTGTTGTTGTGACTTTGGGATGCTTTTGTTTTGTTAAAAGGAAAAATAGGATGAACTACAGTTGATGTAGTTCTGTGAATATGGCTTGTAGTATGAAAGTGCTTTGAGAGATGAAGAAGATGAGAAAAAGTTATATAAATTTATTCCATTCACCTTGTCTTTGCTGTGTGTGTTTCTTTTTTTTACTAAATTGCTTTTCTACAGTCTATCTATTTTTTTATACCTCCTTTATGCTTTTTGGGGTCATGGGCACTGGATTCCATCACAAGCACACTCACATTCACTCAGGCAATTTTGATAAATAAATGAAATAAATGAATGAAATTCACAGGGCGATGTCTTGTTTTGGATCTGAAATGAAAAGTTCACTGCAAATCAAACAACAGAAAATCCTCCCTCCTCTTATGTCTGGAAAAATATTAATAGGAAGCAAAAGTAAAATGCAGAACAATGATGAGTATCCGGTTCAATGAGTACAGTAACATTTCTTTTGAGTCTTATATCCAGTGGGCTGTTGGATCAGCGTGACTCACAGCCCAGATACTACGGTAGAATCATAGCTACCTTTGCTCTCTTACAGACTGGACCCAGATTTGTGTTTGTTCTGTCGAGCACTGAGTGTCTCTTTAGGAGCATTTTGGCTCATTATGAACATAATGCATTAATATTGTGCTACAGACCTCAGTTATCCCCTTCATTTCAGTTTGTGGGCTGTGTCTGATCTTGCTGGTGTACATGAACACACATATGGAGTAACTTAAAGTGAGTAAAGAAACAAAAAGAGGTTTCTAACAAATTAGTGTAGTGCATGCCACGGCTTGTAGTTTTCAAAGGTTTCGCCGAAGTATTCATGTGTTAGCCGAGCAATACCTGCGAGGCAGTCGGCGATTCAACTTGAAGCACAGCAAAAACAAAAATACATACAGCTACATGCAGAGAAGGGTATATTTCAAAGCTTTGCAGGATTTTCTGTTTTCACATGCTTACTTTTCATTTCAATCTCTCTGTTATGTGATACATGAAATGTGTCCTGCCACGAGGACTCTGAGCTTTGATCTGTGTACAGTGTCTTATTTACTTTTGGTGATTGCCACAATACTTGCGGTTTCAACATGTTTCTAATGACGATTCTGTTCCCTCTGCTGTCTCTCTAGCTTGGGTCGGGGCCCTCTCCATGGGCATGATCTTCTTCTGTTCTCCTGTGGTCAGCATGTTCACTGACCACTTCGGCTGTAGGAAGACAGCTGTCAGCGGGGCAACACTGGCTTTTATAGGGTTACTCAGTACATCATTTGCAAAGTAAGACATTTGGTACAGATGTAAGTTATGAAAGTGTCACTGCAGCTAAAATTATTATATTGTTAAGACCACTCACAACATGTACTGTATGTACTGTATTTTAGGACAATATGCACAGTCAGGTTGCATGAATTAATAACCCACATACGAGTGTTTTCCAGCACTATATCTCAAAACTGAAGTGTGAAGATCACTCACATAATATGATAAGTCACTTTGAAGAGTACTTGATCAATTTAGCATTGCACTATTAATATAAAAAAAGATAAAAACTGACATTGCATCTCTAGAGATATTCGTTTTTTCAGTGTATATTCTGCGATACTTAGTGCAACTTGTGCACTGCTGCCTGTGGATGCACCCAGTCAATACTGGTATAGTTTATCTGGTCTGATCTTGTCTAAATATCTGTATTTGGTATCTGATAATGGGACAGATTCATGAGGTTGATCATGGAAAAAGTATGTGGAGCCCTTGGCTATCTGCATAAGTTTACCATAAAATGTGAACTATAAGTTATAAGTTACAAGAGTAGACAAACACGGTAGTCTCAAGATGATAACACACAAATCATTTTAATTTTATTGTGTCTTCACTGACAACCAACCACCCAAAAAAGCAAATAAATTCAAAGATCTGTTGGAAAAAGTAAGTGAATCCACAGACTAATACAGATTAATGGATAAAAAAGGGAAAACTATTTTACCCACTCTTTCTTGACACTGTATTTTTATAATTTGCTTCATTTGCATCTCTTTCATAATGTATTCAAATTCATTTTACAAAGTTAGGAGAGTGATGTTTATGTGAAGTCTGATACCTTCAGTCTCCTTTACACATCAGGAGACATGTCAGATTGGTATCGACCGGCCGATATATGAAGCCTGGGTATTGGCACCGGAGTAGAGACTTAAAAAGGTGGTTCTTCTGCCAGTTAACTCTGAAATCTGTTATGCTGTGCTCATAGAAGCTAATCTTTCAAATTGAACGCAGCTTTTTGGTGAACTTTTTATTATAAACTTTTGCATCAGTTTGGTGAGCCACAAAAGACTCCTGCACTGGCTTTAAACATCCATATAGTTTGGATTTGCATCAGTTGTTTTTTAAAGGGGACCTATTAGGAAAAACCTGTTTTTTTCTTGCTTTAACATATACAGTGGTCTCCCCTCAGCCTGCCAACTCAGAGAAGGAGGAAAGCAACCAAATGTTGCAGTGTCTGTACAGCCGCCCGGATGAGCCATCCAGTGTGATGTGGCTTCTACGAGCCGTTCAGATTCTGATTTACATAGGTTGGCCTCCGATGCGTGAAACCACGCCCACAACTAACTCCGCCGGCCGGAGCTTCTGCCCTTTTTTTCGTAGCGGTGTATGGCATCATTCAGGCAGCCAATCAGCACAGTGCCTCATTATCATAGCCCTCCGCCCACTCAGAATCCCTCATAGATAATGAGGTTAGAGAATGGGATGATAAAGATATGGCTCAGAGGCTGAATTTCTAATTTATTTAGCAAAAACAATCAAAAGCTTGTTTTTAAGACATTCAAGGCCTGTTTAAAATAGGTATTAGATGCCATAATAGGTCCCCTTTAAATGATCTTTGTAGTTTATATGAATACTATATATCCATTCCTCTCTGTACATTCTTAATTTTCCTGTACCTTCTCTTTTTATCTTCATTTGCAGCTCTTTAATCCTTCGCTACTTCACATATGGCGTGTTGTTCGGCTGCGGCTCCTCCTTTGCCTTCCAGCCTTCTCTGGTGATTCTGGGCCACTACTTCCGCCAGCGCCTGGGTCTGGCCAACGGAGTGGTGACGGCTGGGGCCAGCCTCTTCTCCATGGGCCTACCCATTTTACTCAAAAAAATGGTTGAACCTCTGGGCCTCAGAAGAACATTCCAGGTTCTCAGCCTCTTCATGCTGGTCCAGGCCCTGCTGGCCTTATTGTTTAAGCCTTTGCTCCCCGTTGGGGGAGGTATGGGCCCGATGGGCATGGGGCCTGCCCATGCTGACTCCCAAACCCAGGCCTCCGCTGCGGGTGGAAGCAAGTGGAACATAGCCATGGCCACCATTAGGAAGTACTTCAACCTACGTGTGTTTCACGTTGTGACTTACCGGATTTGGGCATTTGGAGTCGCCACGGCGGTCTTAGGCTACTTTGTGCCATACGTCCATCTGGTAAGAAAATTGTTTTTGTCAGTGTTGTGTAGGGATGGGCGGTATGGGCAAAAACATTTATCACGATAATTTCTGGCATTTATCCCAATAACGATAAAAAAAATACCAATACAAAAAGTGTCATCAACGGGAATCTTTCTTTCTTTCTTTCTTTCTTTCTTTCTTTCTTTCTTTCTTTCTTTCTTTCTTTCTTTCTTTCTTTCTTTCTTTCTTTCTTTCTTTCTTTCTTTCTTTCTTTCTTTCTTTCTTTCTTTCTTTCTGGCATTTATCCAAATAACGATAGTCGTTTCTTTCTTTCTTTCTTTCTTTCTTTCTTTCTTTCTGGCATTTATCCAAATAACGATAGTCGTTTCTTTCTTTCTTTCTTTCTTTCTTTCTTTCTTTCTTTCTTTCTTTCTTTCTTTCTTTCTTTCTTTCTTTCTTTCTTTCTTTCTTTCTTTCTTTCTTTCTTTCTTTCTTTCTTTCTTTCATCCAAATAACGATAGTCGTTTCTTTCTTTCTTTCTTTCCTTCTTTCTTTTTGGCATTTATCCCAATAACGATAGTCGTTTCTTTCTTTCTTTCTTTCTTTCTTTCTTTCTTTCTTTCTTTCTTTCTTTCTTTCTTTCTTTCTTTCTTTCTTTCTTTCTTTCTTTCTTTCTTTCTTTCTTTCTTTCTTTTTGGCATTTATCCCAATAACCTTAATGACCATCTGAACAGGCTTCCAGAGATAGAAGGATCGAATAAATAGTAGTTGATAGGCTTTTTTGCTTCAATTATAAGGGATTGAACTCCTCTGAGTGCATGATGACAATGTTAGATGTGCTTTTCTCAATGTTTCTCCTGCTAAAACACACATGACTGATTCCTTTAAAGGAAAAGGATGTAAAATAGTGATATTAATGATGGTGATAGTAAGAGCACTCACTACATATACATGGAATATTGCTCACATTTTCTTAAACTGTAGTAGCAATAACCTCAACATCCTGACTTCCTCGCATCTCCCCCTGCTGGGTCTCAGCAGCTCATGCCACGCCCTGACACTCTGACATGAATAGGTCTGATATTTAGCCCAGTTCATGTTTCTACTTTTACCGTTTTAAAACAATTGACAATAAATTCAACACTTACACTTTTTTTTTTGATCGAATGGGAATGATTTTTCTGTGCAGCTGGACCGTAACAGTGTAATCACAAAGAACTTAACTCACCTCCAAATCAAGGAGTGCAGTTTAGCTCTCTGCAACAGTTACAGTTCAGACTTTGAGGCTGAAAATCTTCACCTGATTGCAGGATAGTGAGACTGTGAAGGATGAGAGTGAAGTGCATTTGCTGCAGCGTCGAGCTGTGAAGTTGATCTCCCTCTATCCAGATGTCGGATGTTCCAGCTCCGGCCTCCCTCTGTCAGACCTGTTGTTTCAGGCCCGAGCCCAGATGTAAACACAGCCCCGGCCTTTGTATCGGCTCCACCACCTCAGGAAACCTCTCCTGTATGGCCTCTCCGTATCCCTAAACATGCCTATCCTATGGCCATTGATGAATGTAGAGCTCTTCAAAGCAGAGCAAATATTTCACAAGGAGCAGGAGGCTCAGGAAAGACTTCACAGGGCGATGTCTTGTTTTGGATCTGAAATGAGAGAGTAATGGCTGAGCGGAGTGGGAGAGTCTGACCTATATGTGTTGGGTCTTCCTGTGCTGCAGTTCCAGAGGTCTGTGGATTAAGACATGTGGTTTTTATAAGACAGGGATGAATTATTTCAGTCCACCAAAGAGCACTACCTGTCTTAACTGTCTGCCTTTTTGTCTATGTGGATAAAGTTGATCTTTAGCAACATTGAGAAGAAAAAACAAAGCTTGTACATTATTCTGCTTTTTTGTATGTGTATTTCTCTTAGATGAACTTTGTACAGGAGAAATTCACAAACACAGAAAAAGAATGGGTGTTGCTGGTTTGCATTGGAGCTTCATCTGGGGTGGGACGCCTTGCCTTCGGCAAGATTGGGGACCTCATTCCTGGTCTGAAGAAGATCTACTTGCAGGTGGGAGAATGACTGAACACATAAAAGGTTGCCTAACCCTTTGTTCTTAATATGCAAGTCCATGCTTGTGCAGTAAAGATGTGTTTTTTTCTTTTGTCTAGCAGAACAAAGATCTAATCCACAGGTTTTTTATACTTGCATATGAAGATTTATTCTCTATCACTTCCATGAAAATATGATGTTATCATTTGTCATTAGCAGGAGTTGTTTTTCATTATTGGGAGCTTTTAAACATGCCAGAGTGCTAATTTTTCACAGACTTGCAACGGTTGCAAGAACAAAAGCAGCTTTACTGTTAACAAAGAATTTCATGGCTGGTTAATAGATGGGATGATTCATTTCCAAGAAAACTGAGGGGTGTAAAGTATGTGTAATTCCCAAGAATGTGTGCGGATTGGAAGTGAAATGTCAGACACATTCATGCTTATTCTTGTAAAACATAAAAATCCCCAAATATTAGCCTTGAGCAACTTTGCACTTGGTTTGCTATTGGTTAGCTCGAGTGTGTTCTTGATCTTGATCTGTGCACTCTAATCCTGTAATGTAGCAGGAAGCATGCTGGTAATTCTGTTTACTGTAACATTTAAAAAATGATTAACATATATAATGAACATGATAGTTTTTTTGTTTTGATTAATTCAAATGCTTGTCAGTGTCACATTAAATCCTAAAATTATTTACTTTAAAGGTTCCTTGGCAGTGTTATCCATTTAGATTTTGCAGAAATAATGTTTTGTCATTGATTAAGATATTTGCAATATAAAATAACACTGTGCATAATATAGATGGAAAACTTTGCTCTTTACTTCATCCACTCCTCAACCCTGCTAAGAGTTGGTTTTTGTACAAGAAGCAACACACACAGCTCACAGATGCTCAAGCCATTGATAATAATACCTCACAAGCAGTACATCACGTGAGTTGATTAAGATGAGTAAAAACTTCTCAACTTTATATGATGTCCAGTCACACAGCACTTTTACACCTCTAACCATAGTTAGGGTGCACCACCTTCCAGCTAGCTCAAGAGTTAGCAGTAATGCTTGAATACAGCTTGCATTTTGGTCTGATTTACATGGAAAGTACCTGTCTAAAAACAGGCTGTGCACGCTCTGTTTTCTGTTTCACATAAAGAGGTTGAAAACAGGAAGTGGCTGCACATTAGTTTTCAGTAAGAATCAGAACAGTTTTGAGAGAGGATCAAGAAGAAAGTGTGTTAATGTGTCCATGCCGTCTGTCACAGGTGGGGTCCTTCATGGCTCTGGGCCTAATGTCCATGATGATACCCCAGTGTGCAGTGTTCGAGGGGCTGATAGTAGTGTGTGTTTTCCTGGGTCTTTGTGACGGCTGCTTCCTCACCATGATGGCCCCCATAGCTTTTGAGCTGGTTGGGCCCATGCAGGCCTCGCAGGCCATAGGATACCTCCTAGGCCTCATGTCTGTCCCCATGACAGCAGGTCCTCCCATTGCTGGTGAGAAGCACGCTTTTTTTGTTTCTTATTATTCACATATTCCTGATTTGTAATGTTTATTCCAGAGTGAATTTACTGCGATTTGGCTCCGCCTGCAGAATTAAGTATGCTGACCACAATGACGCAAAAAAATATTTGGCGGAGTAAAGAAAAAGTAAGACAAATGCACAGCAGGGTAGACTATGCAGTGGTTTTAACTACACGTTTGGGCTTGTGGCCAACTGCAGGCTGTATCCATGGCTTTGTTTTCAGGGAAAAAAAGACATGCAGGGTCAAATCTCTGCACTCAGTTCCCTTTAGGTCACCTGTTCTCCCCTCCATCTCTCTAACAACAGAAGTGCACATTGGGAGACCAATCACAGAGCCTGAACCTGATCATTCAGACGAAGCAATATGCCAAAGGTTTAAAGTATCTGCTCTCAGTTGTTCTTAAATATGCTGATGCTTAGCAACAAACGGACATGTTATGACTGCACATTCAAAGTAATGTTGGAAGTATTCATGCCGTATAAGAACCAGAGTTGTCAATATTTTTGGGAAAAGATGCTTGTTTTCTTTGTCTCTGGGAGTTAAATTGAAACCACTCACGCGTTTTTATTTAAAACAGGAGTGGAGCAAAGTGATGGTTTCCCAGGACAAGAATATGTTTTTGAACAGCGAGAGGTTTAGACTGCAGGGAGACCATTTCAGCACCTGGGCCCTTTAATCACACGCCCACACTGTTGTAACAGTGCAGGATGTGCTTTAGTATTGTCCTGCTAAGACTTTAAAAAGATGCTGTCTGGATGCCAGCCTATAGTATGTTGCTTCAAAGCTTTTGAATATTGTTTGGTATCGTGTACGTGTGCAAATCACACATGCCATGTGCACTAATGCACCCCCATAACATCTTTGGTGCTGGCTTTGCAGCTAACACGCAGCTGTTGTCTTTTTTGACTGAAAACAGCTGTTGCTACAGCACCATCAAGACACGTTTACAGACAAGACAATGCCAACAGTTATATTACTAAGATGCTGCATGCATGTTCAGTGCAGAGGGCTTAACTGTTGTCTGTCAAGGAATACCTTACAGCTGTAGATGTGTGAGTTTAGATGTGTTGGTATGGCAGGTGTATTCTAAAACTCTGGACTAGTTGTTTTCCTCCTCTAAACAAAGCTCAGCTCATTGGCTGCCATGTCCAGCTCTGCGATTAAAAAGGCCTGTGCTATTCCCTTCTTACAGCACATTCTCAAAGCGCAGGAAATAAGCTGTCATAAAACATTTACAGTTCTTTAATAGTCCATCCTCCAATGTGTGTCATACCCATCACCTGTCATGGTGCATTACAGTTTAAAATTAGTTAAGGATGTGCATGTGGATGACTGCATGTGCATATGGAGATGGGCAGACATGTTCATGCATATATTAAAGTAAAAGACAGTATGGGTATTGTAGATAAGCCTCGTTGATGTAGACATAACCCCTTATAGTGGTATCCCTGATTCAAGATGAACTGAAACGTTCTCACTTGTCCCAATGCGCAGGTCTCCTACATGGTCGCTTTAAAAACTACACACTGGCTTTCTCTCTGGCCGGGGTGCCTCCCATGGTGGGGGCCGTGGTGCTGTTCATGGTGCCCCTGATCCACAGCAGGCTCCAGCGAGGCCAAGCGTCATCAGAAGAGGTGTCGACGACTGCCCACATGCTGCCCGCACCCCCGTCGGCTGGGGAACCCAAGAGCTGCTCCAATGGAGACATGCTGCCAGGCTACACCGACATAGAGACGCATATCTGAGTCGCATCTTGCAAAGGTTCAACAAATGTCCAGATATTAAGCATAGTTCTTCATGATGCAGACATGTCTGTAGTTCATTTTGTCATATCTGTTTCACCTGTTTTCCAGGGATTCAACCCACCAGCACTTTTCTTATCCTTCGATCGCCTGCCTCCCAAGATGAAGTCTCAACCGTGGACTTCCTGTTGGCTTACCCTGTAATCTCTCACCCCTCTGAATTTCTGCTGGCTTTTTTTTGTTTGTTTTGTCCATGCAAAGAGAAGGTGAGAAATGCACCCTGGCTAAAAGCCACTGAGAGGAAGAAAAGAAGACACCGCAGTCTTCGATGATGGAGATTATAAGCACAAATTATCTTTCGGCTAGAATCAGAACTTTAAGACTGGTCAAGACGAGAGGATTTGAGACTGAAGAGTTTCCGTGTTTATTTTCATAGCATTTATCTTGCTGCAATAGCTTCAAAGCTGCAAAAATACCATTTTGTTTTCAGATTGTAAAAAAAAAAAAAGAAATTAAAAAATAACACATTTCAAGATGAAGAGGCATATAAAGTACGCTAGGGAAGGGATCAATCAAAAATGTCTTCATGTAGTACCTCAGACATTTAGGATTTTAACAAAAATGCATTTCATTTAATTTACTTCATGTAGCTGAAACAAAGTCTTATCTTGATTGATATGCCGGTTTAATGCATTTAACTTTATTCTACTGCCTGTGCTACCTGCTGAGACAGCTACAAGAGAAACAAACACATCTTTTGTAAATGTCACAGGCGGTAACTGTTTTTTCTGATAAATGAGCCACCAGACACAATCACCTCAGCTCGTCTGCACGCACGTTTTAGACTCTGGCTACATTTTGTACTGACAGCCAGGATCAGAAAGTTCAGTCGGATTACCTTAATCACTTCAGGAGTCTGTCTGCAAAGGGGGCACACATGTGTGACTGTGGCAGCTGTTGAGTCCAAAAATACAGTATGCAATGGTCCTTGTCTGCTCGATCTTTTCATTTTTCTCTATTTAGGTCAGTAACTCTTTAAAATGTATCGCATTAAGTTATGTTGTCAAAGTTACAAAAGAGAGCATCTCTAGCCTCAGTTAGTGAAAAATGGATTTAAAGGCTTTTTTGTAAATCTATACTTTTTTGTAGATTTACATTTTTATTGGATTTTTAAAGTTATTGGAGGGTGCTAGACAAATCCACGTGAACTAAGCTTGTTATGGCTTTAAGAGTAATTGGTCTTAACTGTGTGGACACAGCAGAAAACCAGTAAATTATAGTCTAGGTTGTCTTCCATCCAACTTCCATCCACGGGCCAGATACTGAGCTCCCATGTTACCCATAAGAGAGAGAGAGACGGGGGGGGGGGGGGGGGGGGGCAGAGTGTGTGTTTCGTGTGCTTTGTGTGAATAAACAAATGAGAAACACATTGTAAAAAGCTTTGTTGAACCTCAGCAAGGTTAAAAAGGTGCCACACATTGTAAACCTTGTGCCAAGTGAGGACCATTTCAGTTTCTGCAGGAGGAGTTGGAACCCTGTGGTTGATGCAGCAGCTTGATAGCTTGATGGAAGCTTGATAGAACCTGCACCACTGGTATTTTTCTGTTGTTGCAGTTGACCCCCCCCCCCCCCCGAATATGTGTGTGTGTGTGTGTGTGTGTGTGTTTATGTTATTTTTTACTGCATTTATGCATCTGTATTTCGATGCGAGAGACAGTTGATATGATCAGCCACAATATTAAAACCACCACCAGGTCAAGTAAATAACACTGATGCTCGCTAGTAATTGTCAAGGGCCATGGTACATCAAGCAACAAGTGATGGGTGGGTCTTGGGATCTCTGGTCAAACTGCTTCTCTTGGGAGTATGTCTCTTATAAGTGGCAGAAAATTGATGGATGGATGGTCTTTTTGAGTCTGAATTTCGAAAAGTTATCGTGGTATGGGTTTGAGAAACTGGTTCGCAACGGTCCCAGGGAGCCACGATTCAGCTCAGAACTTGCATAGTGTAGAAGATCTGATGTTAATATCTTGGTTACTGATTGCACAGGACACCCAGCCTAACGGGTTTAGGTGGGATGATGGGGTATGATGCAGTATTTTATGCAAGTGATTTAATGTTGTGGCTGATAAGTATATGCATCATGTTGATAAGAGGGAACTACTGAGATTAAAACCTCCACCTGCTCCAAATGCTCATGAGTCCACCTCAGAGAAAATCCTGTCCATTTGCTGCTTTGGTTTAAACTCACTTGAGGGCATCGCTCAGTTTCTGCAGAAATTAAACAAAACCTCACGGTAATGTTGACTTCGACATGGCATTTAGCAGTTATTTTTCATAAATATTCAGAGCATTTACCTTTGCACTCTTAGTTACAAGTTCTTCTTAATCTACTTTAATAAACATATGTGAAGTAGCGTTGATGTACTGTATGAGTTATATTACTAATGTGAATATAGCAAAGGAGAAACTGGGAAAAGAGAACATCTTAGTGCTCAGTTGGTTATCTTTTTCCTTTTCATATGTGCTTTCACAACTATCATTCAGTCTGCTCCTCCTTTGTAACCTCGTGGAACATGTTCACGTTCTCTGTTAATCAGCAGTTTTCATGTTCTGTTTGTTTGGTGGTTCCTTGTTGTGATAAGTGAGCCACAGATCTGCCAAATACTTGTTTTCAATCCGATTTGCTTCCTCTAGGGCTTCATTTGTGTCTGTTTAGGTAAACAAACAAACAAACAACAAAGCAACCAAAAAACCGAGGAAATGTTAAACTTTTATATACCCAAACATCTGGCGCATAATTAGTTTCACTCTTCCTCCCTACCTTGTCGTTGTCTGCTTGGTTGAGGTTTGTCTACATCATTCCTACTTTACCTCTTCCTATAAAAGGACAGATCTTCATTATTGCAATGATTCTATACAGTGGCCTGTTTTCTGGCTTTGTAACCATGTTTGATAGCCCTAACTATAGCCAGAGGAGACTCTAGAGTCTAGACTAAGCAGAGAATCCATACATCATGTCCGACTAAGGTCTTCTTATATCTTGTAGCAGTGCAGCTAGTGTTAACACTTTCAGCACATGCTATTTGTATATGAAAAGTACATACAAGTAATTAAAATAAATAAGGGCGTCTGAGTTGCTGGGTAACAGTTTCATATGTCCGGCAACAGATTTTATTATTTTATGATATCAAGGGTTACTGGAGATGCTTTTCAATAAAGAGGCAAAACTATAAGAAGTGTACATGAATTTCCAATTTATGAAAAGTATTATACGCTTACACGTATACCCACGTGTAAGCGTTACAATTTATTATAAATTCAAAAACATAGATAACGTTTCACTTGATATCCTGCTTCTGTTACTGCTGTAATGAAAATTGGCACTAGTTTCCTACAATCAAATTAGGAACCCATGTAAAGACAATCTCACAATTTTGCAAATTAATGAGCTGATTAATTTTTTACTGAAGAGCCTAATTCTCCAGCAACCGTTTTGGAGGAAAAGGCAAGAAAATATAATATAAAAACAAAATAATTTCATTAGAAAAGTGGAATAATTTTTTTGTCGTGTCTTTATGTTTTATGTTTTTATTGATATATATATATATATATATATATATATATATATATATATATATATATATATATATATATATATATATATTTAATTACAATTATTTTTTAAATGTACTCTTATAGACATTCTTTTTTGCAGTACCACTTACGACCACATGGGGGCCAGTCAATCTCCATTAACTCCCATGTTACAATGTCCAACTTTAGAGCAGAAATAAACATCTACAGCCTGGTTAAAAAAAAAAAACATTTTCGTCTCAATAATTTAATTTCACACCCATGACAAATCTGAGTACATTTTTTTGTAACACACCAGGAGAATTTAAATCAAGCAATATATTTATTTATAATATGATTGAATGACCGTCGGCTCAGCAAATGTCTAGCCCTTATCACTTCCTAATCTGTAAACGTCATGCTTCTGCGCTTACCGCAGCAACTAGCTGTTTTATAACCCAGTATTGGCTAAACGCAGCTGTAATTTTTGGTTTTGCGGTCGAGCCGATATGTTAAACGGTATAATCTACTGTAAACGTCTGACAGCACCTCTGCAGATATTTCTGTGGAGTTCGGCTGAAGGAGCTGGGACCAAAGCTAATTTCTATTGACATGCAGTGGGCTTGTTCTTGTCTGCTTCTTGAGCATCATGGCTGCACCCCATAGGGCTGCCAGCCTGCCACTAACAATTATTTTCTTGTTTATTAATCCATCGTTAATTTGTTTGATAAATCAATTAATCTAACGATTATTTTTCTATTAATCAAAAGTGCTAAAACTGTTCAGCGCTCTAATGGTTGTGCGGCTGTGATATGCCACTTCGGTTTTACAGAGCGGTCTTCAGAAACCAATGGGTCAAGGGACCTACTGCTTCGTCCATTGTTTTATGAATGTTTATGTTCATACAATTTACATGTATGACACCACTGAAATGGACCTCTAGTGCTATTACAAGACGTGCTGGACTTTTGTGAACACAGCAGGTCTGGATGCCCCCGTGTGGCCAGATGTGGTACTGCTGCATAGAGTGGTTTTAATGATGGGTGCTATATAAAACTCGAGCCATTCTGTTGTGTGGAAAGATGGCTACCTGTCGATTGTGAAAACATGTACTTTAGACTCCTAAAGTCTGTGAAGAATGGTCCACCACGCTCCATCTGAAAATTTGCTTCTCCTTCCTGATCTTTGCATTAGGCAATCTGTTCATCAGTTGCATTGGACCTCCTCCCCATACCACTTTCTTTTTTATGTCTGCATGTTCCATTTATCCCAGTTCAGAGTTACGTGCATCTGTCTTTTTTCCATTCAGATATTAATTTTCTGTTCTTAAATTGTGAACTTCCTTGTACTTCTCTCGTGAATGACTCAGCTTCACGTTCGATGAAATTGCACTTCTTTGCTACTACAATCATTCTCCTGTTTATTTAATTGTTGCTAAAGACAGGACTGATATTAGGTTTGGGCATCTGCCTACAATTCAATAGAGAATGGGCTTTATAAAAGCAAACCATACATATGCACATCTTTGTGAATCTGGTGGAGAAAAAAAAGTGAATTTATTTTCTTTTGTGCACACACAGTTTGACTCTTGAAACTGGACGCCTGCTTGCAAAAAACGTATCCGTCTCACCAACATTTATTAATGTTGTACAGATGTTGTACTTTATTGACTGTGAACATGTATATTTGTGACTTTTCTTTAACTTTAGTGTGTTGTCACTTTTGTTAGTAAGAAGCTTTACATCCCCCTCATCTTGAAACGGACTAAAAGCAAGGCACTTGATTTGCAAATCGGCCTTACATTTACTCACACAGTAGCGGGAAACCACGCTGTACTCTCTTGACTCTAGATTTTTCTCTTCCTGGTCTCAGTACTGACTTTATTCTGTCCCAGTTTCTGGTCAGAACCAGCTGGGTGCTTCTTTTGATGAGCTACTGTAGATTATAAACAGGAAATGGACATATTAATACATTTACAACGATTTTTAAATAAAAATAAGTAATTTTATTTCTATATCCTTGTTTGTGTTGTAGCTATTCTACTGGCAAGCACATTTCTGCAGTGGTTTCCATGTTTAACTTGATAATATAGTATATAAAGTTGAAGGAGCTGAATGGATGGATGGTTGCATGGTGTCTGCTGAACCAGCGTTTGAGCTTGACAAAGTCTTTTCGTTTCGTCTATGCAGCATCACTGGGCTCGTGGTCCTCTTCCTGTGACCGCTTTGCTTTCTGAAGTCTGAACACAACAGTCTCTTGAGGATAAATATTTACTTTGGGTGTGCATTTTTCTCCTACCACACACAAAGCTGTTGTTCGAGGAGGTTCAGGGTGACTGCACCTACAGTAGTGCCCTGTGTGTTTCAACTAAAAGTGCTATAACACTACTACTTCTTATACTTTGTAACTTTTGGTGTCTTGTTTTTGTAATCAGGAGGAGTGTGTGCTGTTGTCTGACTTCTTGCTGTTACCCTGGTAAAAACCAAAAAAAAAAACCCCAACTAATTTATATTCCCCCCGGTGTCTTTATCATCTGCTACGTACGTGTGTTACTCAGTACACAGGTCAGAGCTTAGGCAGGCACATTCAAAGTGAATTTTCTAGAAATAAAGTGTTAGTGTTACTGTTACGTAATCAGCCAGAGTCTGTCCTCCTCAGTCTCTTCTAGTAGAAAGATCCTAGAGGTTTCGAGGCCTCCTAGACCAAACTGCTGCAGTATGAAGTCTTGTTTGCAGTGCAGTGTGCCATTCCTGTGCTCCTCCGACTTCAGTCTGCGCACAGTTTAACTCTGAAACTGCACAAACAAGGTAGCTGAAGGTCTGTTGGTAAGAAAGCTTACGACAAGCCAACTTCTCAAACTGCCAGACTGCCAGTAGGAATACACTTTATGGCTGTTGCCTGTAAAAGTCATCATTCTCAATTTTGTTAAGGACTTCCTTTAACATTTCTTTTTGTTTTTGGTTACACAGGACTTATATACAGTATAGACCTATCTGTACGTTCTAGAAACTGCTTTACGTATGTTATTAATCTCTCACCTGTAGGCATTATGTATCCACAGTTATTGTTTAATGTCTTTTGGTAGTCATATAATCTCTTCATGGCCCTGCAGCTATGTTCAGTCCAGCCTTACATGGTGAAATATGCATAATATTTTCATACAGAAGTCTGCTAAAGCTTCTCTACCCTGTAGGGTGCTGCAGTTAAACCTCGATTGCCTCGCCTCACTTCTTAAAGCTGCAAGCGTCTGTCCCACACCAACTCTACTTTTTAACATGAATACATATTTCAGTTTACTTCATTTACAACTAACACGACCAATGACATAAGATTTAAAATTAAGTCATGCTGCTGCTAGAAAAAATGTATGTAATTGATTTGTTTCTGTTGTTATTTTGAATCTGCATCAAAAGTGTCACTTTTTTTTCTATTAAACCAACAATAAAGATCTAATATGACAAATTATGTTTTTGTTTCGATTCATTCTTTTGTTAGGTGTGTGTGCTCTGTTCAGATCTTTCTTTAGTTGTGATAGAGATTAACTCAGACCCTTTAAAATACATGAAGATCTAGAGAGAGATTTAAAACCCTGCTCTTGCTTGGAGAGACATTGAATTCGCCTTCTCTTGTATCGTTTGCTCATCATCACCACAGCAATAAGTCTGAGCTCATTCAGGCATTAAGTCCAGGTTCCTCTTCAACATTTCACACCCAGCCAGTTTTACCGGATCGGCTCCTTGAAGCGAGGGTCTTTACATACACACTAGTGTGAACAAGTAATAAGTAAAGAGCAAACCTGTTGTTGAGCCCAGTTCCGATTCTGTTGTCATGTTGTTTTTTTAAATTATTCTTTAATTGTGTATGGATGCAAATACTGAAGATTGATTTTTCTGTGTCGCATATCAGCTTCAATGTCTATGCAGCCTAAAGTTTTCACAAACCATCATACTACTCTTGTAAACTTTCATAACTATATAAGCTCACATATTTCATTCACTTATATTTACCACTAAACAGCAGAGAGGCACAAGGTTGACTTTTCTACTTCACTGCATCTATCTGGCAGCTGTAACTACATTAACATTTAACCCATAAAACGTGTGAATGATTGAAAAGGGGGAATGTCATAAATTAAACCAGTGATTCTTGAGTTTAAGGTTCAAAAAGGCACAGTTTGGTCTTCTCATGAGGTAAGATGATAACTCAGTGTTATCTCAACTGGCAGATGCCCAAACTAAAAAGGTTTGAAAACATTTAAAAAAAACAACCTGTGCTTAAAGTAAATAAAGTTTATTTAATCAGTGACAGGAATGCAGGGAGATTTTTTTTAACCATTAAAGCTACTCAATGTAGCAGTACCACGTCTGACCGCATGGGGGCATATATGAGGGACAGGAGATACATAATAATAATGACAATGGGCTGGCTTTTCCATCAATTCATGAGTATGTCAGTCTAAAGATCTGATTTATTCATGAAGATTTTATTAAAGAAAAGTTTTGCCCGATTTAATTGCTTAAGTATTTCAGTATTTTGTGGTAGGCTACTACTCACCTTTACTGAGGTGATTTCATTGCATCATTGCAAAGCTTGAAGAGTATTTTAATGGTTTGGTAGTAATATTTTTTCTTCATATGAACAAATCCTAGGATTTAGGATTGTGCCATTTAAAAAACAAACAAATAATAATAAAAAGCTTAATTAATTAACAGTCTCCCTATCTTCAAATGTGCGTGAAAAAACTATTTAATACTTATTCTCTACACTTGTTTACATCTAAAAGAAGTTCAGCTACTTGTTAAGAAATGAGTCCTCAATGTGTAAAACTCCTAATTTCTAAATTTTCCATCCAACCATTTTCTATACCCGCTTTATCCTTTGCAGGGTCAAGGGGGTCTGCTAATTTCAGGCGAGAGGCAGAAGTTCACTCTGGACAGTTTGCCAGTCAAAAGTAAAATCAGGTTCAACAAACCTTCTTCAGTAGAGTGTAACACTGAAGATCGTCCAGGAGGGGTCTCTACTCTCATTTCTTAGAGAAAAAAATGTCTTACAGAAATGAGGTATTTCTGAAAATAATTACATTTCAACATGTCCTTCATGGCTGTGTCTCGTTTCAGAAAACATCTTTTTATGAATTCAGCAATAATTAATCTACATGTTTACTGTGGTATCAGCGGAGAGGAAGGCAGTGCAGTTTGATTCCATTAAGCTTTTCTCACATTTTATATGAAATTTGAGAAACTGAGTCCCATGATGACCTTTGAATCGAGGAAAGTGCAATACATGTGGATTCCTGCAGACACACACACACACACACACACACACACACACACACACACACACACACACACACACACACACACACACACACACACACACACACACACACACACACACAGAGGCACAAAATCCAGTATTTAGTCCATTTAAATAATTAAGTGTTAAATTAGTCTTAAAATTATCATTATCATCCAATAATTAAATTTAATTGCCACATTTAATACACTTATTCATATCTTGATTTCCATGATGATGATGATGATGATGATGAATATTGGTGTTGTCATGGAACGCTTCTGCTATCAGGATTTCCTTTTGGGAGTCTTGTGTCGTCATAACAGAAACTTTGTTTCTTTGTAATTTTGAGTAATACGTTCATGGACATGGTCCCAACAGATGCAGAAATGATTAATTTTCCAGAATCCAAAAATCTTAAGGAAGTTAAATTTCCAATGAAGGATTCTTACGACACATGCACACAAACATGTTTCCACCTTCAACTAGGAACTATCCCCAAGACAAAGTGCTTCTGTTTTTCTCATCTGTGTGTGGGTCTTCTGAGGCCTCAGTATCTGGGCAGGAAGTGATGTAAAGGAGGATGATAAAACTGTGGTAATTTCTTCAGTTGTGTCACACTGTTTTTTCTTCCTTCCACTTTATAAGAACCAACTAATAGAGAAGCAAATTCTCTACGATCTTGTAACAAAAGAAAATGCAACTTCCCATTGGCATCCAGAGTGAAAGCAAAAAAAACACACATCTGCACTTCATAGATTATTCATGTTTGGAAATTCTAAAACTGAGACATTATGGGTTTTTTTTAGGCAAATGACAGTGGTGGGGATTTTGTTGTTGATTTGACTGCAATATTTCAGAGTTAATGGGTTCACTTTGTAGAAGAAGAAGAAGAAGAAGAAGAAGAAGAAGAAGAAGAAGAAGAAGAAGAAGAAGAAGAAGAAGAAGAAGAAGAAGAAGAAGAAGAAGAAGAAGAAGAAGAAGAAGAAGAAGAAGAAGAAGAAGAAGAAGAAGAAGAAGCAGCAGCTGCAGGGACCCTGTCGTCGAGGAATTTGCATGTTTTTCATTACCTAATATCAACGCCACTCCGAAAGATTTTAGATTTATGTCCCCTGACTAGAAGCAGGAAAAAAATGAATTAACATCATTGATAATATAGTAACTCTTTAAATGATATATGAACCACTTTGGACATTTAGGTGCTCTGACTTCCTCCCACAATCCAGGCTGATTGGTGATTCTAAATTGTCCACAGGTATCTGGCTGTTTGTCTCTATGCGGCTTTGTGATAGGCTGGAGCCTCTTGCCCAAACCCAGTTGTAATAAGTCCCTGGACAGGACGGAGTGATCATTAGTGGTTGGATGAATAGTTGCAACTTCTCCAATGTGACTGAATGGTGTGTTTATCTTTGTTTTTTGTTATTATGAGAACATGTCTTCAGTGTTGGTTGGAAGAAAAGCATAAACCTCATGAGCTTGATTCATAAACCGCCTGCATTTTCATTCCTGAGAGCAAACTGAAACCAGATGCAGCCATGACAGTAAAATTTGTGACTGGTTTGAATTTGTTGTCCTTTCTGCTTCCACACGCTATGAACACAATCCCGCCGTCTGATAGGTGATCGCACCTGGGCCGTGGGCCACTGCCTCTGCTCTCCTGTGCTTCATCATGCTCGCCGTTGTGTTTCCAAGCGGGAACTGAATTCAGGTGATCTATCTGTTTTTGAGGTTCCACACGGTATGTTATTGTTTTCAGAGAGATAAAGTGTTGCCGCCAGGCACAGTGTGCTACTGCCACATCTCTGCCAGCGTACGTATGTCCTGTCCAGCATCATGCCGTCCTCCAAGCAAAACACAGCCTTGTCCTTCTCCTCCCCTGGAAACTTCCTGACTGATAACGGGGTGATACATTTTAGATGGACCTACAATACAAACATGCAACCATCACACACTCAAAAGCACGAAGATACGACACCAACAGAGGCACAGACATACCTTGTTGATCATACCGTTTCCCTCTGAGCCGGTCGTTTTTGTCTGTGAACCAACTCGCTCTTCCTTTGTTTAACACAAGAGCATATTTAAGCTTTTCACAGAACAATGCTGGAGCTCAGCTATTAATTATTTTCTTTCTGCCAGGAGAGCCTGGTGGAGGCGGATAAGCCAAAACAACAGTACAGGAATGTGATTGCCTGAAGACACATGGAAGGAAAAAAGAACAGGGAAAATATCCTGACACGACGGGGAAAAAAAGAAGGAGGGTGCTGGGAATGCATCTTTGCAAGTGCGTGTGTGTGTTTCGATGGAGAGCAGTTTAAAGTCATCATTAAAGAAAAGCAACTTGCACTCTATTAGATTCACAGTTTATAAGATCTCAAATAAAGCACACAAAATACAAACTTTTCCAGTGATATACAGCCAGTCAGACAAAAATAATTGATCTCAATCTGAAATATTTACACGGTTACATTCAAAAGGTTTTCTCTGCTCTAAGAACAGCTCTGTGCTGCACAAGTAGTCATGGTTTCCTCAAAGATATTATATCAATTCTGATATGACCTCAGATGTAACTATGCCCTTCATAAGTCAAAAACTATTTCCCAACTCCAAGTTTACGATGGTGAAACAGTCACATATTTTACTGATAAAAACAAAGTGAAAATGTAAACAAAGTTGTGGCTACAGAGAATATCCCATTAGACAGTTTAGATATAACTTAAGTGCTCTACATAATAATATCTCATTTTTTATTTCTTGCCAAACTCCAGAAGAAAAACCAGCTAAGTTGATTGCTACAAAATGCCATCAGATTCCCTGCTGCGTGTTACAGCCCAGCACCTCCAGGCGGAGGGCGATGTCGTTGATCCAACCCCGCGGGTGGATGCGAATGTAGCGGCCGAACAGCGGGGGGTCAAAGACGGTGATGGCTTCATCATCTGCATCGTTGTTTCCTGTAAATATCTGAGGGTGACAACAGGAGAAAAGTAAAAAAGAAGCTTTGAATGATCCTTCAAAGATTGCAGGAATGTGTTTCTACTCCATGGCAACACTCCCTGGGACCTGATCTTACTGAAATAAAATGTGTTGATTTACTTTACCTTTTCTCCTTGGGAGTCCTCCTCCAGCACACTGCTCCACGAGTGCCCGTCATGACTGAAGGTGACTGAGAACTCTGTCACCATCATTTGGGTCAGGTAGGATGTGGCTCCCTGGGTGATGATCCCTGTGATGCGTTTGATGGTTCCCAGGTCGACCTGCAGCCACTCATTGGGGTTGTTGTTCTGAGGTGGGAAGGACAGAGAAAACATTTTTAGACATCTGACAGAGAATCATCTACACAGAGAAAGTAGGGCATTTTTTTGTTTGTTTTGTGTGATAATGAAGGAAAGATGGGAGGTTATCTACAGTAAGTGCATTTTCTCAAAAACAGTCCTATGATGGAGTCAGCATTCACACAGTTTAAAGTTTGAGGAGTATGAGTATGAGGAGCCTGGAACAGATCCATGCACTAACATCTGGCTATGATCATTGATGTTGCTACGGGAAACTATAAACTCACTTGTTACATTACTTTTTTATGTTTACTGACAGAAAGCAATAATTTGCAAAAGTGAAGGCATCAAATACACAAATGTTTAATTTAATCAGATACAGAAACAGGGGGTTTTCCCTGTAATGTGAAAGTGAACCCAAAGCAGAGAACAAATAATATGGAGTTGAGTAACAGGACACCACAACACTTTCCCAAACCTATTATAACATTCTGACTAATTGTCCAATAAATGATAAAAATGCATCTGGCAGTGCAGCTTTTTCCACTGCTCTCCTCTGGCAATGACACAGCAACACTTTTATGTGGGTACTAATTTCTATTTCGATTCCTTCATTCGTCGTTCTCAGAATATGTCGAGCGTTAACTAACATTGAAAGAGGAAACGCTGGAAGAAGTAAAATTTCAGCAGAAATGAAGACTATGGTAGAGCCAAACCCCACCTTTTTTTTCTCCTTTTTACAGGCTTTAAGTTTAAAAGTCATATATCCATTTGTGTTCTGAAGCACATTTGATGATTTTGTTGTTGATTTGACTGCAATACTATTTCAGAGTTAATGGATTACGGTAATTTTGTTTTTGATAACATGCGATTTGTAATACTTTAGTGGTAACTTCCAGTTTGTTTTGATGCAAACTCAAAGAAGAAGAAGAAAGAGGAAGCTGCGGGGACACTGTCTTCAAGGAACTTGCATGTTTTTCATTGTTAACTAAAAAAATGCTGCAGAGGAAGATTTTAGATTTATATCCTTCAAGGAAACCACTGCTCTCTGATTTGTTCTGTGTTTGACTAGAAGCAGTCATTCATGTCTGAGAATCAGTTTGTTTTATCAAGAGAAGATCAATTGATAACATCTTTGATAATATAGTAAATCCTTAAATGATCTATGAACCAATTAAATAGACATTTAGGTGCTCTGACTTCCTCCCACAATCCAGGCTGATTGGTGATTCTAAATTGCTGTTTGGTTGTTTGTCTCTGTGTGTCTCTGTGATAGGCTGGAGCCTCTTGTCCTGTCCAGGGACAGGACGGAGTGATCACAAATAAGGATGGATGAATAGTTGCAGCTTCTCAAATGGGACTGAATCATGTGTTTATCTTTGTTTTGTGAAATTATAAGAACAGGTCTTCAGTGTGGTTGGAGGAGAGGCACAAACCTCATGAATTTGACTCAAAAACCGCCTGCATTTTCATTCCTGAGAGCAAACTGAAACCAGATGCTGCCATGACAGTAAAATCTGTGACTGGTTTGAATTTGTTGTCCTTTCTGCTTCCGCACGCTATGAACACAATCCAGCTGTCTGATCGCACCAGCAGGTTACGATTATTTTTAATCCATTTGATTCAAATAACTTATTGAAACTAGTTCAGACTCCGTATGTATGTTCACGTTGACAAGTATGTCTTTACAAATACACTGCAAATACTCAGATGGTGCTGAACCAAGCCAAGTCAACTCTATCTTTAAAGTACTTTGAAAACATCAACCACTTTCCAAAGTGCTGAAACCTGTCAGAAAACTGAGTGTGGTTGGCTGAATATTTCGTACAGTCAACCCAGGCTGTACACAGATCAATTGATCTGATTTCATACTCTTTCGTGACTGTTCATCTGGGGGAGCAATTTAGCTCCTCCAGATGTTCCTTTTGGGTTTGACTCATCTACTGAGTCAAGTGCCTACTGATCTTGGTTGTTTTGATGTCTGCCAGGAGCTTTCGTGTCACCCAGAAGCACGTTATTGGCCAGTTGTTGGTTAAATGTGCCCCCTTTCTGGGATCCTTGGGAAACAGTAGCATCATGCCAGGTCCTGATACTGTCCAACTCCTCATGCTTGAGACACTTGGATGGCTGCTATTGTGATAGCCACCGGTTCTTGTTCTGGGAGATTACCCCATTAGGTAGGAGGCTCAGCCTCAGCCTTAAGTGGGTTTATTGTCATCTTATTAACCTGCCACTGAGAGTGCAATTTTGATAATTCGGTGGTGAAGATCCTGTTTATTCTATTAGCCTCCACCTCCATAGTATACCTTTTCAGCAGGGTAGCCAGACCTTTGGCAGTTCAAATGCAACAAACTACAAAAAGTCTTTCCCATGAAGACGAGGGCAGTAATCTAGGAGCACAGCTAGACTGAGAATAGGCATGGGACGATATGAAAATTTCATATCACGATATTAGTGGACAAAAATATCACGATTACGATATTATCACGATATTAGCGTGTCGGAAAGGAAAAAGGAAAAACACTAACCGTGGATCCACTGGTTCCTTCAGAACATTTATTCTCAAATCATTCTCAACACAGTGACACTTGAGGTAGAGAACAAATAGTGTACTGTAAATGTTATGCATTACAAAGTGTAAACTATAGTACCGGTACTTATTTGAACTTTCTTTTTTTGTAAGAAAATACTTCCCTGAGAGTCGAAAGAAATAAGCGACAAATAGAAATAAAGTGACAAAGTAGAGCCAAATGCACACTGATTGTATTACTCTCTGAAACTTTAACAGTGGCTGGCTGCCTGCTACTTAGTACGGCTCTCTGGAAAAATAATAAAATAAAGGCACTGCTCTGTAGTATACAAAACAAAAGCTGCATGGCCAACACAAAGATTGAGTGAAAATAAAGTGCCACAGTAGTCAAATGCACACGGATTGTACTACTCTCTGAAAAAATATTAAATAAATAATAATAATAAATAATATTAATAAAATACATGAAAAAAATAACACTGGCTTCTACCTGGCTGGTAGCCTTGTGTGACCAAAAAAAAAAAAAAAAAATTTGGCGATAATTACAGTACCCCACGATAACGTTATTGCGGCCGTTTTTTATCGCGATATACGATAATATCGTATATCGCCCCATGCCTAACTGAGAAACACGAGCGACATGCCCAGTTGAAAGTGCAATGAAGGAAGAAGTTCCAGAGAAATACATGGGCACTGCTCCATGTAAAAGCTGACCTGTGGTGGTTGACCTCTGTCCACCGCTCATGAGTGTAGTGTGCAGTCTTTAATATTAGCTCAACAGTCTTTCACCTAGTCGGCTCACACCTCCAAAGTTCAGTGCTTCAGTGAAGTGTGTAAATGATAAGCTAAAGAGGAGGAAAGAAGAAATCACAGCCAAGTATGATAACAGAGCAGAAAGAGAAGAGGGAAATGTTAAATATAAACACATATGTGTGTTTGTGTGTGTATGTTGTGTTTGAAAACATATATTAATGTGTATAACCAACCGAGTCAAATGTTAAAAAATACAACTCTGTCAATAACTTAAATTTGGACCCAGCCCCTAGAGGTAATTACAGGAACTACAGTTTTCCTTATCTCTTTATTAGCATCAACATGGAAGTTGAAACACTGGCGCTTAGCTTTGACTGACGGGATTCACTCAGTTAGAGTTTAGCTGCCTAAACTTGTCATACCTCCACCAGACAAAGCTAAATACTTGATCTCTTGATCAACTCTCAAAGAAAATCACCCAAATGATCATATCTCATTTAAAAACAAGCTAACCTGCGAGTGACCCCTGAACTGCCATTTTTGTCCAGTTCTTCTTTCAAAGTATATGTTTGAAAGCTAAGAACTAGTACGAAATGAGTCGATTGGAGAGTCAATTGGACTGCCCCTGTACAAGTAAAAATGTACTTCTCGTCCATAATGTTAGCTTAACTGCATAAACAGTTTATTTTCTGTGCATAAACACAAATGAACACACCTTTGGTCTCCAGGCATTGGTGCTGCCGCTCTGGTGCAGGCGGGCGAAGTGAGGGTTCCAGCTCCGCAGCAGATTTGAATAATATGAGGAGGCGCTGAAGCTGTCGTCAGGAACCAGTCTCCGCTGGAGTCCGAGAGGCAGTGAGCAGCCTGGTCCAACATACAGACATATTTGACATTCTTCTTGACTATTGCACAAACCATTCTGCAACAGCTTGAGACACTCACTGTTGAGATCGCATCCCAGCAGCTCCAGGCGGAGAGCCGGCTTCAGCACATAGCGAAAGGGGTGAATTCTGACGTAGCGGGCCACAAAGGGAGGAGAAAAGCTGTTTTCTTTCACCTTGGAGCTGTCCAGGTTACCATGAAAGACCTACAACAGAGCCACAGAATTAGGAGGGCTTTGACTTGAAGGATCAAGCTGATTATTATGGAAAAGAACACGTTTTTAATTTATACTACATCCAATTTGATGGTCTGGAAATGCCTGCTGCCACGGACAGAGGATCAGTCTCTGCTGCAGAACCAGTTTTAACTTTGAATCAACTTAGGCACCGAATGCTATCCCTTACTGTAACAGCTCACAGACATATGGACACACCTTTGTGTTCCTGGGGCTTTTTCCTCTGTAAGTGGTCCATGTATCTTGATCCAGACTGTAAGAGACAGTGAAGAATGTGATGTAATGGTCCCTTAGCCTTGATCTCACTCCCTGTGTTTGGACACCATGCAGCAGGGTGGGCTTCTGAAGATCAACCTGTAGAGACACACACAACCTTAGGCTCACAGTCTTCTGAGAGCTTGCATTAGCAAGACACAGCATGAGGGTTAAGAAAGTGGCATGTCTAACCTGTAGCCATGAATTAGTGTTCCTGCCCATCCAAGCATTGATGTAACCAGACTGCTCCAGTCTGGCCAGCCTCGGCTCCCACTTATCTGGACACAGAAATGTAAACACGGTCACAATATTGAAGTGTTTCAATCATATACTTCAATATATTTTAAACAAATTGAGTTTTTCCAGACTATATCAAGAGTCCTTCTGGTGTGTTTTCACCAACTGTAAACAAAACCACCAACATCTTACCTTTGTGATCCGATGCTGTGATTTGGGAGTCTTCGATCCTTTCTGATTTCAATCCCAAAGGTAAGATGCATCCTGTATGTAAGTATATCAAAATGAAAAAGTGTGTCAGAGCTTAAAGTATTCACAATTAACTTTCAAAATACAGTTCTGATCACATTTTAATAATTTTCTTTTCAATGTTTTGACATATCTACAATTCATGTCACCTTAAAGGAGACCTATTATGAAAAACAGGTTTTCTCTTGCTTTAACATATATAAAGTGGTCTCCCCTCAGCCTGCCAACTCAGAGAAGGAGGAAAGCAACCAAATTCTGCAGTGTCTGTACAGCCGCCCGGATGAGCCGTCCAGTGTGATGTGGCTTCTACGAGCCGTTCAGATTCTGCTCCCGTCGTTACGTAACGACGGGAACGATCTACATAGGTTGGCCTCCGATGCGTGAAACCACGCCCACAACTAACTCCGCCGGCCGGAGCTTCAGCCATTTTTTCGTAGCGGTGTATCGCGTCATTCAGGCAGTCAATCAACACAGTGCCTCATTATCATAGCCCCGCCCACTCAGAATCCCACATAGATAATGAGGTTAGAGAATGGGAAGATAAAGACATGGCTCAGAGGCTGAATATCTAATTTATTTACCAAAAACAATCAAAAGCTTGTTTTTAAGACATTCAAGGCCTGTTTAAAATATGTATTAGATGCCATAATAGTTCCCCTTTAAATATTTTACTTAGCAGTGTGGGAATAGCTGAAAATTCAATGCAGGGTGGACACTGTTGGATTGTCGGCCATAACCGACATGGGTCATCTGTTATTACACTAGTAGCCTTCAAAAGTACTTCTTACAGTAAGGCAACTACAAACGCATGGAGTGCTGCTGGGTGTAAAAAAGAGTATACTTCAGGTGCTCTTCGGCATGGGGATCCAAAAGATTCAAAAGCAAAGACGGTCTTTGCTATCTGCCTTGAGGAAGGCCTACATGGCCGAAACATGTTGGCATTTTAACTTTTTCTAGGCATTTTAACTTTTTCTAAGCCATGATTTAATAAAGGCCTTTTATATTTTTCTAACTTCTTGAGTACTTCTTACAGTCTTCTAACAGCAAAGCTGCATAACAACACAGGGTAATTTAAACCATTTTATCCTCTAAAGACGGTCTTCTGTGCCAAATTTGTGTAGCCTATTCATATGCATTCATTTGGACGTAAGTTAAGGTTCACTGGTTGAAGCTGAAATCGGGTCAAACAGTCCCCTCAAAGGACAAGGGGCCTAAGAAACGTTTTAATAAGCCAATAAAGTATGGCATAGATTTTCTAAACAAGACCTAAGATTCACAAAGTTTTTCAAAATTCAAAAAGCCACAATCTGGGAAAACGCAAACATCTTAAAATCTGAAGATGAAGAACCAAACCAATGAGGGTAAAATAAACGTAAACACAAAATGACGAGTAAGAAATGCCAAAGAGTCACAGAGACACAAAATCATATTTGATGTGTGAAACTACAGATGTTCAAAATATACAAAGAAGAAAAAGACTGCTATAAAATACACATAACTATGTCCTCAATGACAAGAAAGATAAAATGACCAGAAAGTAAGGGGACCAAAAGGGAAAAAAGAAAAATTAAATCCAATTAAATCCAACTGAATGCAAACACAGATAAAACCACCTTTAGGACAGAGAAAAGTACAACAACTAAACGCAACATGCCAAATAAATGGTGCAGGGAAACCCTTGGCAACAAAGATACCCAAGACAATGACATTGGCTACCAGCGCAACGAGACACCAACGGGCTGATCAAACACTTAAAAAAAATATTATTATAATTCATTATATGATAAGCAATATAATGTACGGTACTAACTTGGATTATAGACCAGAAGTTTAGCCCTCATGCCAGCCAGCTGGTAGTCTCCTATGGTGCACTCCACCAGCCACGTGCCCACGGTGGGGGGTCTCATCTCGATGGTCCCGTACACACCTGGAGAGGAGGAGGAGGAAGACAAGAATAAGCAAGCAGGGAACGTATGAATGCTATTAAATAAAATGTAGTTTATATGTTTTACCAGGTTTATTAGGTTAGGTTGATTAAAATCAAATCAACGACTTATTTTATATCAAAACATGCTGTCTAAACCTGTTTATATTTTATGTGTTCACATACAGTACAGACCAAAAGTTTGGACACACCTTCTCATTTAAACAAACTTTTGGTCTGTACTGTATTCAAACAGTTTGAAAATGGTTTAAAGAAATGTTTCATGTATAACAATATGTAAACGTGTGCACGGGTCTCGGTGTGTATTTACCCGGAAACAGGTTGAAGACACCCATACGGTGTTCTTGTTGAGTGTGGACAGTGAAAGGTAAGCCATGGAAGTGCACAGCGTGGTACTCTTTGTCACTTCCGACATTCAGAAGGTGCCACCTGACTGGCTGGTGCTGAGCAACCATCAACCCAGGAAGAGTCTCCGCCACGTAGCCATTTATTGCTGAGAAAGAAAACTGGTATTACTTGAGAGAAAAAGAAGAAAAGCCAAAGACAATAGCAGCAAACCTTACTACAGCGATCAAGCCACCTGCAAACTTGTTGTTGGTGTGGTACCAGGGGTCCTCAGTGTTGACCTGACAGGGTGGTGCGCAGTGTCGCTGCAGGTTCTCCTCCAGGTACCAGCTTTTAGTTTCATCAAAGGTGTGGAAGAGCAGAGAGAACTCCTGGATGTCCGGCTGCGTGTTCTGAGGAGTCTGCAGAGTACCGGCCTTACAGATCACCAGTGGACCAATCAGACCTGAGTGAAGGTCCTTCTCCTAGAATAAACAATCCCATATGAATTTAGTGAGAATTTTAAGTTAATACTGTGTATGGAGAATGTTTTTGTGCCTTGAATATAAACTGAATATGGAATGGAGCCTGGTGCAGACCTTATCCACAGTGGAGTAGTAAGCTCCAGTCTTGCAGGCGAATTCAGGGTCAGTGGGTCCTTGTTTCCTGCTTATTCTCCAGTTATAAGTGCGGGCCTCCCCTGGAGGTACAGGCTCTCCAGGAACTCCGGGCGGGGCAAAAGAGGAACTGGTTTCTCCGAACACAGCCCCGTGGCTTCGGTCATAGACTCCATGAAGGTGAAAAGAGTAAGGTCTGTTTGCATTGTTCTTAAATATCACCTAAGTTAGGACAGGAAGGGCAGACAAAGGTTATGAAAGAACAAGATTTTTGTTTCCCACACAGGCAAACAGTTTTGATCTTAACATCACCAGATTTCACATTTATTAAAACCTGAGGTAAACTGAAGGTTATCAGAAAGGAAAGAAACACTTACAGTGAGGAGGTCATTAATCTCGGTTCTGATAATGGGCCCCACAATTCCCAAGTGTTGTTGCAGCTCTCCTCTGCCTTCAGGCTGCAGGAAATCTTTATCCATGTAAGCTCGAAACACCACCTTTTTATATTCAGGCAGGAATTTCCTCATCCCCCGACGCATCTCTCTTGATGGAGGAATTAAGTCAACACTTGGCAAACTTGGTAACAACTAACTGCAGCACAGACTCAACACCCATCTCATGCTTGGTGTCAGACTTAGTTAGGGCTGGGTGATATGGACCAAAAGTCATATCTCGATATTTTCTAGCTGAATGGCGATACTCGATATATATCTCGATATTTTTTCTGTGCCTTAATTGGGGTTTCCCCCAAAGCATTATAGCATAGCATCTCTGTTAGCTTCATTTTTTTCTGAGGCAAACCCTTAAAAAAACAGTCAGTTTTAAGTCAAAGCCTCGTGCCAAATGTCACACAGGTACATTTATTAACAGAGGTCTGCACAATATCAAAATGTATAAAACAAATGAAATAAAAATAAACTGCCTGCATATATAGAATAAAAATGCTTCTTGAATAAAATAAAACAAATATCCCTTTCTGCATAACAATTAAATTAAAATACACTGTGCAATCAATACAATGTAGACAGTAACAGGCAGACTTTTCCACTGAGGTTGACAGTTGTGCAAATAACAAAACATTTGTGCAAATCTCAAATAAAACATTCAAGTCAATGTGTCACAAAATAAGCTATATCAAAATCATTAAAAAAAAAAATGTAAAAAAAAAATAATAATATATATATTTTTTTTTAATCGATATAAACGATATTGTCTCGTACCATATCGTGTTTGAAAATATATCGATATATATTAAAATCTCGATATATCGCCCAGCCCTAGACCTAGTTTTACATTTTCAAATTCATGGGTCTCGTAAATGCAGATAAATCCTAACGTAAAGAAAACTTAATACGACCCAGAGAGATATATCTGACAAAAACAGGTGAATGACAACCAAAATAAAACACAACCTGGCCTCAATCAGACATGGATTGACTACAGTAACGTAAATAATGAGTTGTACACTCCCCCCCCCCCAAAACAAAACAAAAGAATGTGACACTAAACAAGATAAAGGGTAAGTGTGACCATGCCTATAACTTCCTAACAGCAAGCTTGATTATTCCTACCTGGGTTTCATGAGTTGGAGTGGTGTTTTGATACCGTAGTCCCAGGTGATCTCCTCTGCAGCGATGTAGTAATGACGAGGTCGGACTTCTCCAGAGCGTACGTTTATGTAATCTGGACCCAATACACCTGGCGGGCTGTGTACCTGTACGTAAGGTTGAGTATTTATTCCAAAGAAAGGGCGTGTAGCATATGGATCTCTACATGGTGAGACATTCAATACACGGACAGAACTACCTCATTACTGTAGTCATCATACTCGAAGGAGAAATCCAGCTTCGTCGCGTTGCCGTCGTCTGTGAAGTTGTATTCCAGCATATCATCTAAAAGCTCTGCGGGTTCAGTAGGAATTAGCTTTTGTGGTAGTGGGTTTTGCTCTATGGTCTTTAAGGAGATCGATTCTTGAGCTGAGCCCTGCTCTTCACTGTTTAGTGAGACGTTGTTGAACTCTTCATGCTCTTCTGTCGCCCCGTTCTTCTCACTTAGCATCTCACGCCTTTCTTCAGTCTTTACGTCTACATCAATGTCCGTCATGTCTACATCTTCTTCAACTATTTCTATTGTTGCTTCTTCCTCTCCTAAGTCTTCAAAACCTGTGGCTTCCTCTGACCAGTTTCCATTTGCGTGTCTTCTTCGTCTGCTCCCCAGTTGAGTCTGATTCTGAGGAGCTGCCCAATTCCCATTTTGGTCTATTTCTTCCAGAATATCGTCTGGGATTCCTTCATCTGAGGTGGGTTTGGCCCTTTCCAGTGATGACATGGGTACTCTCCTTAAATGACATGCTACGCCAGCACTACCCCCTGTTTTGTCCATAGTGACATTTAGCCCAGTAGTGCTGTTAGCAATGAGTTTCTTGCACACCCGAACCAGCACTGTGCCGTTTCTAGGTCCTGCACCTCTCGGCCGAAGAGCTACATCGTCCAAATAGTCTGTGATATCTTCATCCACATCATGATCAACCAGTGAAAACTCTCCGTTGTTGCAGGGACGAACGGTGTAACGGATGCTCATGCCCCGGCTCTTGAGGCTACTATCAAAGGCGCTGATCTCCCACTCACCTACAAGACGAGAAAAATAGGATTCAACAAAACATCTGTTGGTTTCTACGAAAGCCAAATGAGGAGTCTTGTTATGTAAGAGGAATCCAGATGCCTTGATCTGTCTCATACTGCCACATCCCTACCTGTTTGTCTAAAAGCTTACTAACAACATAACATCAACCCAAAGTTTAGCTTGGAACAACATCCAAATGAAACGTTTGTGCCTCTTTAGCACCTTACATCACGCTCTTTGAGAATATGATGTATACGTTAATCTCACCAATCAGTTCAGTCTCCATGGGAACGGTTACGGCAGTCATGGGGAAAAGCGTGAGGACAGACTGATAGAGGCCTTGGTACTGAAACAGGTTTCCCGTGAAATAGATAGAGAGGAAGTCACTCTGGGTTCCCACGTTGCCCACATGCCAGAAAGGCACGTCAGTCTGACACATGACAAACTGACGCCCACCGAACATGATGCCATTTATACCTAGAGGAGGGGGACAGGAATTCAGTATGTTACTATGCTGAACGGCATGTTGATTCTATTAATTAGTCAATATTAAGATGTAACTCTGAGGTAAACTCACTGTAAATGACATTGGACTCATAAAACTGAGGGTCAGATGAATTGAAGGAGCTGTGGGTGGACTTCTGCATGTTCTCTTTGAAGTACCAACTTTTGTTCTCATCAAACACAGCAAATATCAGGTCCAGCTTCTCATCAGGACCCAACTGCATGGAACAACAGATTTGATGAGAAACAAATGATCAAATAAGAAGGCATTATATTCAAAGTGATTGAAAATGTAAAGAGTTATGTGCTAAAGGACCCAAATGGGGAAGATCGGAAGGCAGGAGAAATAAACAATGCTAATAATTGACATAAATTGCTGCACAGTGCAGGAGATCCAAAACTAAAAGAAACACTTGAGGAGCTGGTAGGAGACAGGATAATCCAACAGCGTTATATAGACACATTCACACACGGATGGCAACAGAAGAACAGAAAAACAGAAAAAAGGTAGAAACTAACTTAACAGAAAACAGATCGGCTAACCTAAAATCCATACACCGTTACAATTAAGATTCACATTCATCTCACCAGTCGTCCTCTGACATCGATGGCGTTGTACTTGCAGATGAGCAAGGTGCCCACCAGTCCAGATGCCAAGTCGGCCTCCGGAGAGATGGTACTCTGATATAGTTGGGTCAGACACTGGGGGTCTCCCTCCAAAGGCCCATCTTCTGTTGTTAGGTGCCAACGGTAGCTAAATGTCCCATTTGGGGGAACGCCCAATGACCGTAAGTCATTCTCTGCAGCTGTAATTACATCAGGGTGAATGTTTGGAGTCAGTGACGATACTGTATGTGCATTAATCAGAATAATAAATTACACACAGAGGCTATTAAGAGTGATGGAAATGCGCATGATAACAAAAATACAGCACAAATCCAAACATCATTTTTTACTCATAGGTTACACTATCACTAGATTCCACGCTACATTTCTGTATTTTTTTCCATTTTTACCTTCACAAAAGATATTAAAATTATAAACTTTGAAATGTTGCACAAGAACAGCAACGTTCAAACTCAGCTAGTTAGTCCTGTTTCACTGAGGGAAGCGCAACGATGTCCGAGATGTGACGTTTACGTGAACATGACTGTTTCACATTAGATGTGCTCTGAACCAGCGATTCTCAACAGGTGGGTTGTGCACCCGTTTCCAGTGGGTTGCAGGTCTTTTTGAAGTGTGTCTTAAATGTTGCACCTTTTTTTTTCTGAGGTTTAAAATTGTCCTCCATTTTTTACTAAGGAGTGATGGTGGGTCCCGCAGCCGGACCAGCAGAGAACAGCTGGTCCAAAGCACATCTGCAAACACCATACAAACATCCCTGCAGGGAGCTGCAGCATCATTAGTTTGTGTGACTGCAGCTTAAATGTGCTGTACTTCTTTTTTTTTTTTTTAAACTTTATTTTTCAATTGGTAACAAAATCAACAGACAGATACAAGAAAAACAACAAAAACAAAAACGGGTGGGGGGGGGGGGGGGGTCACTACTGTCTTACATATTGACACCATTTTGCCCATCTTACAACATATAGCTCTGTTTTGAGTCGTAAACTGTAGGTAATCTGTTCCATTAATCGTATTTCCTCAACAATATCACGCCATTGTCTCAGGTCAGGTGGGTCCATTTTCAGCCAATTTCTTGTAATGGCTTTCTTAGCCGCAAGAAATAGAATCTTAACGATGTATATGTCTTCTTTGCTTATTACATCCCCTGGTATCAGTCCAAGGTACATAACTCGTGGATCCTTAGGGATCTTATATCCCAAAGTTTTCTCCATGGCTGTTAGGATCCCATCCCAAAATGCTTGCATTTTTATACATGCCCAGAAAATGTGAGAGTGGTTGGCACTCAATTGCCCACACTGTCTCCAACAATATTGTCGTTCACCCAATTGTTTATTTTTAATTGTTGGAGTAATAAAAAATCGAATTAAATTTTTCCAACCAAATTCCCTCCATCCTTTGGAGCTTGTTGACGTGTGTTGGGTCTTATTCATGGAGTGCCAATCATCCTCTGACAATTCAATGTTTAATTCCTTTTCCCATTTTGCCTTTACATACATTGTATTTCTCCCCTGTTGCTTCATTAAACCTCTATACAGTTTGGAAACAATTCTTGAAGGAGTTTGCTTATAAGCTCCTGTCAACACCTCAATCACATCATTCCCTTCCAATGACATTTCTGTCTTAATTTCTGTGTCATAGAAGTGTCTTAATTGCAGATATCTGTATAAATCACGATCTTCTAATCCATATTCATCTTTAAGTTGTCTAAATGATTTAAAGTGTTGTTTTTCTGTAAGTGTAAACATAGCTGTTATCCCCTTATCTCTCCACTTTTCAAAGGTCCTATCTGAAATTCCTGGACTGAATCTAGATGTGTATGAAGGCCAAATCAACCGCTTACTCTCTCCAGTCAGCTTGTATTTCTTGATCACAACATACCATGTTTCAAATGTTTCTCTCATTATTGTATTTTCGTCCTTAAAATCCATATGTTCTTTTCCACCTAATCTAGACTGTGGGGGGACCCGGCTCATATTCTTTTCGATGTCCTTCCATCTGGCTTGATAACTCGGGGAGCACCAATATACTATGTATCGTAGCTGTGCAGCGTAATAGTATTCTCTAAGACTTGGCAACGCCAATCCTCCACTTTCTTTGTCCAGTTGAAGGGTTTTAAATCTTATCCTGGGTCTGCCTCCTGCCCCTATGAATCTTGATATCAGCCTGTCCCATGCTGAAAATTGTGAATCTGGTATTTTAACTGGGAGTGATAGGAAGAGATATAGCAACCTAGGCAAGAGATTCATCTTGATCACATCAATTCGTGAACTGAAGTCTAATACTAATGTTGACCACCTTGCTACATCTCTTTGTATTTTATCATTTATATGATTATAGTTTAGCTCGTAAATTTTGTCAAATTCCTTGGTTATTTGAACTCCTAGATATTTTATTGACTTAGTGTTCCAATTTAAGTTATATTGCTTCTTGATTTCATTACTTGGTTTATAATTAAATGTCAATACCTGAGTTTTTGATATATTCAATTTGTAGCCTGACATCAATCCGTATTCTTCCATAGTCTTTACTAATTTGATAAACGTCTTATTTGGGTCCAGAAGGAAGGTAATTATGTCGTCGGCAAACAAGCCTATCCTGTGTTCTTCTTTTGCCATCGTGATTCCCGTCAATTCTTCATCTTGTCTTATTATTTGAGCGAGCGGCTCTAAGAAAATCGCAAAGAGGGCGGGGCTAGCACAACAACCTTGGCGAGTCCCTCTGTACAATTTAAAGGCGTCTGTCAGATGTCCATTTATCTTAATTCTAGCTGATGGGTCAGTATACAATGCCTTTATGCATTTAATGAATTTATCATTGAATCCCATTCTCTCTAATACTTTATACAGGAAGGCCCAGCTGACCCTATCAAAAGCTTTTTCTGCATCAAAGCTGATCAGAGCAGCGCTTATATTGTGTTTATTTATATGTTCTGTAATATGGAGGGTTCGTCTGATATTGTCCTGCGTTTGTCGTCCTTTTATAAAGCCTGTCTGATCTTCATGTATCAAGTCAGGCAGGTAGCGTTCCAGTCGTTTTGTAATGATAGATGTAAATATTTTATAATCCACGTTCAAAACTGATATTGGGCGATATGACTCACAGTACTCTTTATTTTTCCCTTCTTTAGGGATAACCGATATCAACGCATCCCTCCAGGATGGGGGAGTTATAGCTTTTTCAAGCGTCCAGTTAAAAGACTCCAATAGTACCGGGGCGATCTCTTCTTTAAATATTTTGTACCATTCATTTGGGTAACCGTCGCTCCCGGGACTCTTATTAGACTTCAGTTTACCTATGGCTTTATCCAATTCATCTCTTGTAATAGGGGCGGTCAAATATGTATTTTGCTCTGTGCCTAGTGATGGGAGATCCAGTGACGACAGGAAATGTTCTATTTCGTCAACATCAACCCCCTCAGGTTGTGTATATAGGGTCTCATAGTAATTTTTAAAAATCCTATAAATTTCTTCTGGCTCATATTTTATTGTGTTTGTTGCTGTACTTCTTTTTAATATTGCTTCACTGCTTAGTCAGAACTCGACACATCAGAAAAAAAACCCCGCCACAACAAGTCAGCCACAATCTAAATAAATCATTTCAGTTGCTTAAAAGGGAATTAAGGATTTTCATATGTTTGACTGAAACGCAGCTTCATTAGTTTGTAGTTTGATGTCTGTATTCAAGCTTACCATTGGTGGATCTGTCGCGTGGAAAGATTTTGATGAGGCCATTGGGGTAGATATTGAAAGGCCGACTTGCCAGGTTTTTGAAGATAATCTGTACAGAATTAAAACCAATGGAAGGTCAGTAGAAAGCCACATAAAGTCCACTTCTGTCTTGCAGCCGGTGACCTTTCACATAGCTTAATTCAGACATTTTACTGACTCACATGGATCTCATCGTTGACTTTTCCTTTGAGTATTGGACCCAGCAGCGACATCTCCGGGTTTTTCCTCTGAGTGAAAGAGCCATCTGTGTACTCCACATATACAACCTTTTTGTACCTGTAACCAAGGTGATGGGGAGCTGCAGGCAAATGTCTGGACTGCAAGTCACTGACGTAGAAAACACAAAAGAAAACAGCTCACAACCTCACTATTCACTCTTCTTTTTCAAATCCCATCTCCTTTATCACTACCTGTCTGTGGGTTTGAGATGCGGAGCGTAATTCCAGGTGATCTCTTCGGCGGCGATGAAATGTCTCCATTTTTGGGACTTCTGGCCGCTGCTAGATCTGGCTTGCACCTGTGGCCTCTGGGGTTGAATGTTTATGGTGTTGAACATATAATCATAATCTTCATCGCCGCCATTGTGGTTGTCTTCCCTGCTGCCGTGTTTGGCGTTCCGTGTGTCAGGTTCAGGGCATTTCTCCACTGTGAACAAAGCATTCATGCCCTCTGTGGGAGGACGTTGAAATGTGAGCACTTAAAATAACTTCTCAGCTCAAGGAAATTACATTTATGTCATAAGTTAAAGTCATTACTGCAGAACTGGGAGACTGAGTGTATATTTCTTACGATGATGATGAGCATGTATCTGACAGCTGATACTGAAACGGCCGATAGTTGTGGGTTTCATTTCGGCAGTGATGAACGTCATCGGGGTAACTTCCACAGTGATCTTACGTTGGGTCAGAACCTGAAAAAACAATGTCCATTCATTGGATTGAAAAGATGATACTTCTAAATTTTAACAGAAAAACATTTTCCCCATAAAAAAAAATCCATTTGACATTATTTAGTCAGTGAAGTATTCTTTTTTCTTTTTGGTGAGTGCTGTGATCTTTTCCTGTTGTCCCCACTCAGTATGGAGCAGAAAAGAAAAAGCAACCAATTTTTTTTTGGTATTTTTTACTGTTTGACATTGAAAAAAATCTAACATTGTTTTTATCTTATCACTAGATTTAAAATCCATGACAATTGTATGAGGGGTTATATAATATAACTATAACATATGCACAATTAGGGGTATTTTTTGAATAACAGCTCCATTGCAGTCTGGTTTCATCGCCAGCTTTAATCATATTTTTTGCAAATTTAATCTGTGATGTGATTTAAGAGTGAGGGTAGCGAAACCACTCATGCTTTACAATAAAGTACAGCTTGTTGAGGCGGTAACTGTGGTAACAGATCATCACAAACAGGTCTGGGTTGGCCTCAAAGGGTTTGGGAGGGAGACCACCAATCGGAGCCGAGGTGGCAGTAATCCGCCTTCGACCTGTGCTGGGTGAGCCACCTTCACCCTCACACCGTTCAAGATATGTTATGGCTGCCTTGCTCCGTGTGGGGGCCAGGCTTGTTCGTCACCTCCTGCCAACATGGCATCCCTTTACACAGTGGTGCATAAGAAGTTTTTTCTTTTTTTGACATTGCATTTGGATGAAGCTCTCATGGGCAGCTCGCCACTGCTTTGCCACAAAGACACAATGAAAACAAACGTCCTCCTCCAAGCCTTAGATTACCTGTAAAGAGTGATCCTGGAACCGAATGGAGTGGATTTCTGGAGCTGTGCCCATCCCAATCAAATGCCAAAACACAGGATTACGGTCCTGACACACTTTCAAACCTAGAAACATACACACAGAGGTAAAAACGGGGGAAAGTGATAGACCTGTTTCAGCTATAGCAACACTTAACGTTACGACAGGCCTTTAGAGAGCAACCTCTCAGCCAGACTGTTTCTTTACCAGGTAAAGTAGAGTTGACGTATCCATTGATAGTGTGGAATTCCTTCCTTCCGGGGATCCACCTGACCTTCTCTCTGCTTGTCCTCTCTCCCACCGCTCCATACCAGCTTTTAGACTCATCAAACACTGCAAACAAGAGGACAAACGCTGGGAACCTCCTCTGGCCATCTTCCGTGAAGGCACCTGAGCGAACACAGAGAAAATACACTGGATGAAGGATGAGAAAACATTTTGCACATAATTGCGCCACTAAATGTTTCAGTTTCAGTTTCAGTCTTTGCATTGCTTGACTGCAACAGACCATACAAACAAACCAGTTTTAAACTAATCCATTCTGTCTTTCTCTGTCCGTGGGATGATACTGCTGTCAGGATTAGAGCTTCTGTGTGAGACGCAGAGGTCTGAACAAATGCGCTCACTTCCACATGAGTGTTATATTTACATCCCTACAGATCTGAGCAGGAGATTTCACACGCAGAATTCGCAGAATTTCCCAGAAGACCAAATCCAGATCTTATGGGATGTGAGGTTTTTTTCCCCCTTTTTTGTCCTAGAGTATAATATAACTTGATGGCTCTTGTAAAATACTAGAAGAAACAAATGCTGCTATCAATAACTTTTTTTGTCCTTTTTGTTTTCTATGGATGGTTTAGTATTTTCTAATGAAGTCGGTATAAGCCAACACTAACTTAAAGCAAACTAACTGATGAGAGTTTATCATCATATCATCAAAATCATCATTATTTCAATGCAATGAGAAGATGAGACAACAAACCACTGAGAACAAAAAAAATCAAAATTCTTGTATATTTTTTCTGTGTTTGTGAGATTTAAACAATTACAAAAAAAATGCAAAAATAATTGTGCTGCAGCTCACTCACTCGGTTTACAGATGAGGATGGCACCAATGAGTCCTGAGTTCATGTCTCGAACCGTGTCCACCTGGGAAGAGTATGAGTAGGTGAGGCAATCAGGGTCGTTGGCGGTGGGGCCGTCTTTAGGGCTGATGTCCCACACATACTCGTAATATCCTCCGGGAGAGACGGCGTCATCCTCCTTCTCCTGGCCCGCTGTGGAGTCATCGTATCCAGCTCCTGGAAAGTAAAAAATGCAGAATGACTCTTATTTTCCACTTAACTGTTCGGGCAGCCAAAGTGCTTCACAGAAGGGAAAACTGTCGTCACCGTGTGTAAAACAACTTAAAGTGTTTAGTTTCCTTCAATGCTTCTGAAAAAGTGAAAACGAAGTTTAAACAATGTCCTGTTCTCTTACAGGAAATAACTAATCTGTGGCGTGACTTATCATTCAGGGTGCTGTTTAATTTTCCACGGAAAGCACAATCTCACAATAGTATGTTGAAGTGGCTTTATATCAAACCTGCGCAAATACAGGTGCACAGAAGCTTTTCTTTACTCTGTATATCACTGTGATGTGATTAGATCTGCTTCATGACAGCTCGCTTCTGGACGTGACAAGAGCAGCTTTTCAGATTATGATAAACTGAGTTGCTGGAAACTCCACTGTGGCGGGAACACACGAGCCGCGTAAGGAAGTTGCTGCTTGAGATCCATAGCAGCATGAAACTATATGCCTATATGCTCTCTGTCGGAGGGATTAACCACCAAAGGCAGCACGTGTGAGATATTGTCCTTGGGCAGGGATGAGGGGAAAAGAGCTTTGAAAAATGACTGTTTGGCTTTGGCAGACTTCTGAATATCTGCAAGTACAAGATAATGATAACTGCTGCTCTCTTGAATTTCTACAGAAAGAGGGGTGAAATCTCTTGGAGATTTCTTAACAATGGAACACGTGTTTTTTTGGGGCAAATTAAAAATATAATGTCTAAAATGAGATCAGCTAATCAGGTATTTCTGATGAGCAATACAGTCAAATGACCTTTAACATCAGTTGGAGGTAAATTCACTCTAACCATGAGTAAATCTACACGAGAGTAGTGAGGGAATACTGATGCTTTTTAGGAGCTTATTTTTTCCATGCTTTCATCCACCGTGCAACGTTAAAACAGCACCATAAAGCTGCCCATGAGTCAACAACCTGAGTCAAGTTCTTGCTCATTATTTGACCAACGAGAGCAGAATGCAGCTGAGTAATTTTGAGTAATATGGCAGGGCGGATCAGAAGAAGCATGAAAAGCTCATTTTAAGTTGCATTCAGTGTCCCTTACTGTACCTTCAGACTGTTTCCAGTATGTGATCCCCACAGGGCTGATGCTGTAGGGCTGAGACGCTAAGTTCTTGAAGTGGACCACCACCTTGTCGCCAGCCTGGGCGACGATCACTGGGCCTTGAATACCTGCAACCACAGAAGATGATGTTTCTACAGGGCTTAAACATATGAGACACTAATTAGCTGTTTTTTGTGCTTTAAAAAAACAAACAAAAATGACCAACAAAAAAAAAACAAGAAATACTGTTTTGTCTACACCATATTGTGTAATGACTTAAATTAAATTTAAGAAGAGACCTACCTGTCCAGGCTGGTCTTTGTTTGGGGACAGTGTAGGTGGAGTCTGTATATTCCCTATAAATAGCTTTGATAAATTTCTGAGGAATAGCTTTGAATCTCCCCCTGGGAAGAAAAAAAGAATACTAGGATTTGACAGGTAAATTTATTTTTTTTCCATTTTGATTTAATTGCTTACAATCACTTGTTTTTCCGCTGGATTACATGGTCCATTAGTATGGAAGATTATTAGGGCCAGGCAGGAGAAAAATAAAAATAATATTTTAGAGGAGGAAGATTTTTTTTGCATTGCGAGAAAAAAGTCGAAATGTCGAGAAAAAAGTCGAAATGTCGAGAATAATGTTGAAGTACAATTTCAAGAAAAAAGTCGAAATGTCGAGATTAATGTTGAAGTACAATTTCGAGAAAAAAGTCGAAATGTCGAGAATAATGATGAAGTACAATTTCAAGAAAAAAGTCGAAATGTTGAGATTAATGTTGAAGTACAATTTCGAGAAAAAAGTTGAAATGTCGAGAAAAAATTCAAAATTTCGTCAATAAAGTTGAAATGTTGAGAAAAAATAGGAAATTTCGACTTTATTCTTGAAATTATATTTCAACATTATTCGACATTTCGACTTTTTTTCGACATTTCGACTTTTTTCTCGACATTTCGATTTTTTCTCGATATTTCGACTTTTTTCTCGAAGTGCCCAATAAAAACAAATCTTCCCCTCACAAATATTTTTCTCCTGCATGGCCCTGATACTCTTCCGTCCATTAGAGCCTGATCCCCTGAACGCTCACCTCTGATCGGACGCCGGGTCAGCATCCTCCACATGGACGTAGTCCCAGCCGATCTCCACGGCCGCGATGTAGTACTCCCTGACGGCGGCGGAGGGCTGCGCGGCCCCGCGGAGGAGACCGAGGGCCGGCTGCAGCAGCAGCAGCAGGAGCGGCAGGATGGTCGCTGGCATGGCTCTGCGCGCACCTGTCAACTCCACTTCAGGCTTTTAGGGGCTCGACTGCGTCCAGCCAGCCGTGCTCAGACTGTGGCGCTCCTCCTTCGCTCCACAACATTTAAAGGGAGGGTGTAGTAGAGGGAGGTCAAGCAAGTGGAGGGAAGAGTGTAAACACGTGGGACGAGACAGATGACAGCAGATTACATTTACACAGGGCGGGAAAGGGAATGTATTCTGGAGAGGAAATTCTTAAAACAACACTGATGTGGGGATTCAAAATATTCAAATACACTTTACAGGTGTTACAAACCCATTTATAAACGTGAGTTTCTAAAAAAATATATTTTCAAGTGGTTTCATGGTTCACTAACTAACTTCTCTTGATACATCTGCATTTGTATCAAATCCTATGCTCGCGTGTTTTCTGGCTCAAAAAAAGAAAGAAAAAAGAGGTGTAGGTATTTTATAGTAGAACCTACTCCCAGAATTTGAAATTGCTGATAGGTTTAGAAGGATAGAGCAGAATTACCTTATAAGGTCATGGTTTCCGGAGTCCTACAGGAATTTGATCAGGGTGCAAAGCTACAGGCACCAAACATGAAAATATCATTAAAATAATAGGCTTTTTTTTTTTAAGTGTAAGGTCTCTCACCATTAATAGACCATAGTCTACATTATAACGCAGTTTATTAATACTGCACCAATTCAAAACAAAAGTAATCTGAAGACATTTCACCAAGAAATAAACAAAGTCAGCGTAGCCCAATAAAATGGAGTTCGGTTTGATTCATTTAATAAAAGAAATTCTAATTATAAAAAATACATTAATACATTTTAACCCTAATTGTTGTAATCCAAATGGTTGATTTTTAAGGCTGACAATCTGAAATATAAAGTTATCAGCACTGATTAAAAATGGGAAAACCATTGGAACAAAGGTGTAAAATTTTCAATTTTTATCAAATAAGATATTGAAATAATAAATAAAAAACTGCAACATTCAATTCAGTCATTTAATGTCAAGATGTTAGCATTTTCCTGTGGTCGCGTACATATCTATGGTAAAACCAGGGGAAACATAACTTCTTGGACTCTGCTACTGTCTTGTGCAGCAGAACGTGTTCTTCCATCAGATGTAACAAAATGTAACCTGACTCAAAACTTGTTTTTAACGTGATCTTTTATACTAAACAAATCAAACAGCTTTACTCTCATAAAATAAGAAATTATGTTGCTTTTTAGATTATTAAATTGGTTAAAAGTAAAACGCAGAAACTTCTCAAATTTCCGTTTCAAATTTCCACATTCATCTGCGGATTTATGAGACTAGTAAGTTTTTATTCTTGAGTTTTACTCCCACCTGGTGGCAGGAAAATTGTACTGCAACATGTCAACAATTCATTTTGCATTTTTGTAAATTGAGAGGCAAAGCACAATAAATGGTTTTGGAATTTTATTAAAAACCAGAGGTCCTGTTCACAAGACAAATTAACAAAAAACAGAACAAATTAAACATTACAGTAGAGCAAACGTAAAGCAAACAAAAGCAATATTTCACAGCCTGGTAGAGATGAGTAGTTTCAGACAAAAAAGACTCACATTGGTCAAGCAGACAGGCTTACAATTAGGATGACAAAAAAACTCCTACTATATTTTGTTTAACAATAACGTTCTAATAGGGCACGAATAGCACCTAAAGAAATATATAACAATACAATAAAATTTAAGTATGAGGATGGCTGAATGCTTGAAAATCACTTGAAGACTATAAATAAAATTACAGTTGCTTTATTATGTGTATGCTTTTATCTCACACTGCATAACAACATTTCTCAAAATATGCAGTATTTGGGTATACTTTATTTACCTGGCATTTATATATTGAAACCATGATGAAACAAGTAGTTATCGTCATGTAGTTTAAGTCTACACTGACCCTACTGACCAACTACCACGCAACTGCAGTAGACGTAATATACATTTTTGTCTAATATTGTTATGTAGAGTATATCCAGAAGCACCACTGATAATGGAACCATTGCATGAGAATGACACGACTTTCCATGAGAGCACAAATTTTACTGTTTATTTAGACATAGTTTCATTAGCTTAAACTCTTCATGTACATGTAAACCTATAAAGAAAACAAAAAAAGACACATCTGTGGGATTTAGATTTTCATAATTTCATAGAGTTAACCTCTATGATCTGCTGCAGGATGTTGTCTATATCCGCCGTCTCCACACTGATGCCAGTCAGGTCCAACTGGGGCAGCAGAGATGTGAGAAGAACCACCACATTACTACGGATGTCACACAGAATCTGCTGTTCTGATCTGATGGAAAAAAAACCCAAAACATTATTATTAAAGCCACAATCCTTTCATGTTTTTTTTAAGAGACTTAAACGGAGTGCAGAAAAAAAAGCAAGTTCAACTTTGCAGCAACATATTTACAGCCTGGTTCAAAAACAGTTTTGGTGTCCATAGTTATATTTCACATGTATGAACACTCTATATACAGTATCTCAAAATGTAAAAAGATATAAAGCCGCAAATCTGTGCATCGTTTGATTGACAGCAGTCTGTGGTAGTACTGGCTGTCATCACTTTAGTTTCTTATCATTAGCAATTGCAAATAATAAAACTGACATTTGAGCCATAAATCAGCAGAAGAGCATAATCACATTTATTTTAAATGCATGGCTTGTGCTGTTAATTGTACAAATAAACTTTGAGTTTCCCCCAATAGTCTGGGGGCGGAGACCATTGAGTGGGTCATGACATGCTTGTGGTCTTTGTCCTTTAGGGCATTGCTTAGCTAAGCAGCTGGAAGCTGTGCCAAAGCCGTCAGCTAATGCCTCTTGCAGTGACCTTTGTATCGTATCCTTTCAGGACCATTCCAGGTTGACTAACCAGATCACTAACAAACCTTTGCTTGGTCACCGGGGGTGCTACCCATTGCTCTGTTCCTGAGGCTGCTAGATGACCTAACCAGCTCTGGTAGTAGTGGCTTTTGATGTCACTTTGGTAGTGACAACTGAAATGAGTAAGGATGGACCGATTTGTTCAGAAAGAGGTTAACTTGTGGTAACTGAGCTAAGGTGGGCATGTTCCAGCCTCGTTTGTTCCCCAATTTTAGATTAATTGTGATTGAGCAGAGTAAGCTGCAGCCAGTGTAGAGCCATGCAAAGAACGTTTTTTGTTTCCAACGGACTTTTTGGAAAACCTATGGGTGATGTCCAGTTCTTCTTTTGCAGTCTATGGTCATGTCTGGTAAGTTCTCCTTAAACATTTGGACTGATGTTCATTTCAGCTATTTTCTCACATGTATTTGTCAGGTGCAAATATGAACTCAAACAATAAAAACGAGTATTATTACTAGGGGTGGGTATTGGGAAGGACCTCACGATACGATATGCATCACGATACTTGAGCCACTATACGATACACATTGCGATATCCCGATTATGCAATATCCCGATTATTATACTCTACATAGTTCACCGAAAAATTTAAAAATGCATTACACATCTTAAAATCCAAGTTGTATATATGTACATCAGATGATAGTGATGGATCTTAAAATCCGAGTTGCACGTTCATCAGATTATAGTGACAATTCATGGGACAAACTGTGTCAAAACAATGTTTTATTATAACTATACAAGCTAAAGTTACAACATATTTGTATATGTTTTTCATATTATTTACATCATATGAAATTAACATTAAATTTAGTATGAGGTTGCTTTAATTATGTGGCAAATGATTATAAACACAAGAAAGATGGGTACTAAAACCAAGGACAGGCACAGTGATCAGTCAGTATAGATATAAATCCATAAATAAATAAACCTCTGTTCATTATTTTTCATTTTTTAAGGACAGGCAATTGTGTTATATAAAAAATAAATTATAAAATGAAATAAAACCTGAGCTCAGTGTAGGGCCCTCCCAGGGTTGGTAGAGAGTGGCAATGCCCAGGACTGTCACTTAGGTAGGAGCACTGGGTCGGGGAAAAATCGGGGATAAAAAAAAAAAAAAAAAAATCGATATTCAAATTTTGAATATCGATATTGAATCGGCTGGAAAAGTATTGCGATATATTGCCATATCGATATTTTTGCCCACCCCTAATTATTACTGCTATTACATATAAAAATAAAATCTCAATATGAAAGTGTGTTAATTCAAATAAAATACGGGCCAATACAAAGATCCACTGATGAAAAGTATGTGTTTGGTGTGTGTACATGACTCGATGTCCGTCTCGGGTACTCACTGGCTGTTGTCACAGAGCTCACCGTCGCTCACTCTCATCCTGCTCTGACCTGCAGTCCTCTCCCTCCTGGGTTTGTTCTGTTCACTCTGATCACTCTGATCCTGGACCAGCAGCCCCTGAAGCCCCCCAGCCTGAGACGGGGCAGAGGCTGAGGCGGAGCACTGATGGAAAAAAGAAGATCACTTAAAGTTTGTTTTAAGATCTTCATTTAAGATAAATGTTTCCAATGCAGCTTAGGTAATTTTTGTTTCCATTTATGTTTTAGTCATAGGACTAAAGCCCTAACATTGACCGTTAAATGAAATTGAGATAATTGCTGCGTACTGTGCTGACCTTATCCATGTCGGCCTGGCAGCTGACCTCTCTGCTTGCAGTGGATGACGTCACTCTTTCATTACTGCTGTCAGCAGTTGTCATCGTGCCTTGAGTTCTTTTTTTGACCTCAAGACCTAGACGAGCCCGTAGCCTTGTGACTTCTTCTTCTAATGCAGCCAGCCTCTGCACTGTAGCTTCCTGGTCCCTCCCTTCCATCCTGCTCACCGGGGATACCATCCCAGTCTGGGTTTCTGGGAGCACGTGGGTCCAGTTGTGGTTGGTGGCGGTTTGCTGCAAAGCATCTTGGATGCTGCTGACTGTTTTGGATGTATTTGCTTGCTTCCCAGGATGCAACTCCTCATCAATATTTCCTGAGGCAGGCTGCTTCTCCGCCAACATGTATTGCTTTTTCATCCTGGAGTAAAGAACTGTTTCAATCTTCCTTTTGAGGCTAAAAAAAACAAAGAATAGTCAGTTAAGTCATGGTCTTAAACGTCCATGCTGATGTTTTTACCTAATTGTAAAACTGTGAAATCTTGACTTCCAACCATTTCCCCGAGGCTTCCAGAGTCTGTTTAATGTTCCAGACTCAACCAGTTAAATGTGGGGTATATAATTCTACATAGTTTCTACCCCAAAACACTTTTTTTGTGACATCCACTGAATATCTCTTCACCATAGGCAAGCTGCCCATCCCCTGAGTGCACTGTTAAAAAAAAGAAAGAGAAACTGGAAAAAAAACAGGAGCTGTATTTCTATTATTAGGAGTGTACAGTAAGCCCTCGGAGGTTGGAACTGTAACAGGGACCACCCCAGTCTGGGTCCTTTCAATTTTCATGTCTCCATTGGACCTTAGGTGGACCTAATTAGATCCACTGACTTAAGAAAGAACCATTTCATCCCCCCTAGTGCTGAAAGTGCACCATCTCAGAAACTCACCTAGGGCATGGGCATGTGTTGGGAACCTCAAACAGGTTTATAAAAATGTTCCTTGCGGGCCTGTTCCTGATAATGAATGTGCATCAAGGATTTAGGCTTTGTAAAACTACCACTTGCCCCTGCTAACCCAGCCTGAGGAGAGCAGCCTGTCCACCAAACAATAAACAGCACTCAAGCCAATCACACGCAGAGGGAGGGGTTATGCTCTTGCTTATAAAGTGTGGGACGGACTTGGAAGAGTTAACGATGCAGCAATGTTTCGTGAGCATTAGAAGGAGGGGTAACGAGGAGCAATCATTATCTGTTTTGTTCAAATATCAACAGATGGGACGTGATCCAGAAATTGCTTACCCTACCTTTAACCCTCTTTGACTGGTCTCTGGTTTCAGCCACTGCACAATCCTACTTTGGTGTTTTTACACCGTGTTTATGGAGGAGGGGGTGATTCTTTATATGCTCTTTAAGTGGATGTTACTTGATAAGGTACAAGGAATGGTACACAGTAATCAACACAACCCACCTTAAAGTGTCTATGTGCTCCTTTGCATGCGTGTCTTTTTTTCTGTCACCATTAGTGTCCTGAAAGATTTGAACATTTTCCATGACTTTCCGTACTTGTATGGCTTCTTTCTTCTCTTTAATGACCGTGTCCCTTTGAAGACAATTGTATTGTGAGGCTGACTGCATCGTTGAGTGTGGTTCTGCATCTTCATGGTGATTTGTGTTCGTGTCAGAACATGCAAGAGTGTCTTCAATATAGCAGTCCATTGGTGAGTCTGGTTGATCCGGTGTGTCCATGGACTGGGAGGTGTCCTGTTGACATTCTGATGAAGAAGGAGACGAGTCTTGATGCCTTGTCCCTTTTTTCTGAAAGTGACACATCTGAAATACAAACACACACACACTCATAACATATTCCAGAATGTTTTAGAGCGTATACTGTGACACAAAACAACATTGAATACCTCTGAGGATTTTTGTCGTGTTCTGCTTCTTGATGGCTCACTGCAAGAAAAAAGAAGGCAGAGGTAAAGATAGAGGTGCAACTTTCATGAAGAAAATATTTGACAGATTTTAGCCTCTGTTGTGAAAAATGAGAGAACAAAAATACCATTTATCATTGAAATAATGATTCTTTCCAACCCCTGATCCAAACTGTTAGTGTGTCTACATGTAAATAATTTGGGGAAAATGTATGTGACAGTCAATAATGACCAGAGGTGGACAGAGTACTCGACCTCAGTACTTGAGTAAGAGTACAAATACTACTGGTCAAAATTTACTCCGTTACAAGTAAAAGTAGCTCAGTCAAAATATTACTTGAGTAAGAGTAGAAAAGTACTTGCTTTTAAAGGTACTTAAGTATCCAAAAGTAAATGCTTTTAAATTTACTTTAAGTAAAAGTAAGAGTAAGAGTAAATTTCTTATTTTCCACATCAGTAAATTACTATATTTTTTCTAAATTAATTGTTGCGGCTCTGTCTTGACAAACGTAGGCTACTTTGGCGGTATCGTTTTGAGGAGGCTTGACGTATTTCCGCTTTACGTACATCCCAGTGGAGAGCGTGCACTGTGATAGGTCTCCTCCTCTGACAAAAACAGCTTGTATCCAATAGGATTTTAGGGAAGAAAGAAAAAAGAGCAGACCTGAAAGTAACGAGTACTTTTCAGCCTTCCTAGAAATTTACTCGAGTAAAAGTAAAAATATTTGTCTTGGAAATGTATTCAAGTAAGAGTAATAAGTACCAAAGAAATCTAATACTCAAGTAAAGTACAAATCCTGTGGATATGTACTTAAGTACAGTACTCAAGTAAATTTACTCTGTTACTGTCCACCACTGATAATGACCCACTTTTCCAGCATCAGCTTTTCAGAATAAAGCAGCAGTTACTATGACGATGTAGTTGAGGAGCTGACATATTGAGCATGATTAACGAAATGGGATATTAATATGTTTATTTTCAGGTTGACATTAGTAAAATGTGAGAGAGAGAATAAGAAAAAAATAAGAGTACTAGTGCGTAATGGAAAATTCTAGCAAGACTGTATTCAAAGAGGCTGAAGGAATGTCATAACATAAAGTAAATAGGAAGCTTTATGAAAGTCTTACTGCTGAGTATGTACAGTCTATACATCTAGACACTCTTCATTTGCTCCGGGTTCATTATTGTTTTGATTTAAAAATGTTAATGCTTGTTCATAAAGCTCTTAAAGGCCTTGCTTTATCTTCTTTATCTGAGCTTTTAAATATCCGCCGCCCCAGCAGAGCTCTCCGGCGTCCCCAGGTCCCGGTGCAGGAAGCGGGGCGATCGATCATTTGGTGTTACAGCTCCTAAACTTTGGAACTCATTGCAGCCTGATTTGTGTATTAATGATCCGTCCATGTTTTAGTCCAACCTGAAGACTCACTTGCTTGGTTTAGCTTTTGACACCTGTTCGCACTTTTAGATTGTTATTCTCTGATTTATTCTTCTTATTGTTTTCATTCAAAGCGATTGATTGATTGATTGACTGATTGAACAGCTTTTTGTGAACACTGGACCAACAAATAGATTAATTCGGTAATTCAAGCTACTAAATTAGTTATTTATCAGATATTGAGAATCTGTGGAGATCCTGTTTTCATCACCGTCTATCTGAAACAAGTTGTTTTAACGCCTGATCTTTTACGGCTCACTTTTTGCGGGGGAAAGATTGTATGAAGGGTTTTTGTGGTTTATTTTTAGAACGTTTACAATTCTTCACTGCACAATCAAATCATAGCATAGTAGTGCGAGTAGTGCGGGTTCTCGCACAGCTGTGGGGCTGAATGACAAGATTATTTATGGCCAAATGCTGGGGCCCCAAGGCCAAATAAACAGTATTATGAAAACAATCAAACTGAGAAATTAGATAAGTCTGAAGCCTGAGCTTTTGATTTAAAAATAATACTTTTATTAACATTTACTGCTGTTTGTATGAAATTTTGGCTAATTTTTGCAACAAGAAAGATCACTAATTCAGTAATTTCTTAATTAAGACGGGCCTATTGTTTTGCTTTTTAACATTAATAACAAAAAAATGAGGGCCTTTATTGGTTGGGCAAATATTGCAAAACTTAGTTTTCTCTATCAGACATGTAAGCTGTCACGTGGACAACCACCGGAAATGAGAGTATGAGACAGAGAGAGAGAAACCACAGAATGGCATGTACACACACACACACACACACACACACACACACACACACACACACACACACACACACACACACACACACACACACACACACACACATACACACACACACACACACACACAAACGCTGCGTGAAACATCTGTCCACATACAACTGTTCACAAATGCAGAAAAAAAGTAAGAGTTAAAGAGAAAATGAAAATTACAGTTTCTTGTGGGTTTTTTGGTAGCTGGGTGTTAACTGCTCCCTGCTTTCCTCTGCATCTTCTGGTGTTGAGCAGCTTCTGCAAAGCCAGGTCAGATAAAACTTAAATTCAAAGCAATAGGTGATATAAACATGTGATTACTTATCTGCTTGCTTTATTGCTTGAAGTATTTTTAAGGATAACAGAGAGATGGGAGGCAGAAGAACAACAGAGAATGCTGTTGCTATTGCCGAGTGGCTTAACCTCTACGTCAAAGTGCATCCCCAAATAACTTCTGCATCAATACAATTAAACTTTTGCCTCTCATTATTCATGAAAATACCACCAAAATATTAAAATAATAAGAAATGGGCACCTGTAACGTGGATTGGGGTTCATGCTGCAGTTCCAGCTTTCAGGAGTGACTGTGTAATGATTCGCAGGGATATTTCGCCATTTTAGACAATCTTCACACTGTAACCACATGGGACCCCTAAAAATAGAGAGCAAATGGAAAAGAAAATAATTAAAGTAGATGCGCATATTTTTTAGCCTGCTGCTTCAGTGATGTCCTAAGCCAGTAGCAGAGGTTATAATAATGCCCACTGCTTCAGAAGCTGTCTCTTAATTGTTTTGTTTCAAGCTTTGAAGAAAGTTACACTATTTTCACTTCTTGTAGCGCTGACAAGCTGCTACATGTGAAAGCTGTCAGTGTGGACTTTTGTTTCCCTTTTTCCTTTGATTCAAACTTTCAAACTTAATTTGAACCCATTGGACCCGTTACTCAAACACCTTTCCTAACTTTTATTGTGATGGCTCTTTTACCAGTTATTAACAAAATCTTCACCAAGTATCTGTGTATAGGTTGTCACCTAGGTTACAGAGATACAACACTGTATAAGTCTTAAGTATCTTATAGCCAAGTATTTTCTGTAGTGAATCATGTATCATTATCCAAAACCGTATTATTTTATGACATTTCCAAAACACATGAGCGTGATCTGCATTCAGTGTGCCACAATCTCTCCAGCAGGCTACGTTCTTGCTTAGTTGTTTGCTCTTGACCTTAGGTGTGATAAAAAAATGTACCACATTTCTCCAGAACTCCCTCCAGATCCATAAACTAGTCGATATATGATGTATTTTCCACATATTTTGCCAATCTTCATCTGAGATATTAATGTTAAGTTCTGATTCCCACTTTCCTTTTAATAATAATACATTAATAATACATTTTATTTAACCCGTCTGGCCTTTCTTGGCACTCAAGGTTGCCGTACACAACACATAAAAAAATTTAAATAAAATAAAACCAGCAGAACACATTTAGGAACATCAGAAAACATTTAAAAACGGTGGTCGTGGCCTCGGCCAGCCACGTGGTAGGAATCCAGGTAAATGCGCGTCCACAGATTTAGTTAAAAGACCATGAGATCTATCAGAGTCACTGATTCTACGAGGATAAACTGCGTAATTCTCACCAACGGTGAGGGTTTTGCTCGGTGCTGCTGAACTTTGGGACAGTCGTCTGCACAGGTCACGCATCCCATTTTTCTTTTATGTATTAGTCTGTTTTTTTTTAATTATATTTTTATGTGATTCAAATATGGTTTTGATGTGATTTAAATAACTTTTTTTTAAACCGTCAAATACACATAAAAAAATAAACCTTTATTCTCTTTAGTAGCGCTTAACATTTGTAATTTGATTTTTTAATTTCTGATACTTTCTTATCTTCAGGAAAAATGTGACAGAATACTGTGCTGGTGACCCGTAGTTTGAAGGAGTTAGAATATCTAGTAGCAGTTATTTTAGTCATGTTGGATCACCAACTGTGCAACTTAAAGACAACAACATTCAGCACATGGATATAATGTAGTTAGGAAAAAAAAGTCGGGCATGGATCGCACCTCAAGAAAATACTTTGAATCTAGGCTTAGTACTGAATTTTGTGCTTTTATTTTGCATACCTTTACTCTCAAGGTTGAGCAAGTTGCGATTAGAGACAGCTGCCTCGAGCTCAAGCTCAAGGTCAGGACTGGAAAGTTACAAAGACGGGAGAGAGAGGAGGAATAAGGTAGGCAGACTACAGGACTTTTTTTTCAGGATGTTGCTGTTAAATTAGATGAAGAGATTCCAGCCTGTGCTCCAATGAAGGGAGAGCCAAGTCTTAACCACAGCCACTCCCCAGTTTTTAAACCAATTACTGTATCTTTTGCAAATGTGTATCATGCCGATACACACCTTAGCACACGGATAACTTTTCATCCACTTCTCTGAGGCTCAACAAATCAGAACTGGTCCTTGTCGGCCCAAAAGTTTGGTTTGCAACTCTAAATAAATCTCCTTAAATGAAATAAGTTGGTTCTCCACTTTAAAGCTTTATATTTTAGTCTAAGGTATTGTGTCTCTTCTCCTGATAAATGACAGATGCCATCCAAAACTCTTCTGAAGAGTCTATTAGAAGCCTGTATTTTTTTTAGATGATGCCATAATGGCAGGAACATCCATCCAAAACTATTAATCCACAAATGTAGAAATAAATAGAACAAATCAACCGGGCAACTGCCTGGAGCATACACCTAACCACAGTCACCACAAAGTAGTTTAGTACTTTAGACTGGCTTTGCTCATGATGTTCACAAGGGTTATCTTACAATCATTTTGATTGGAACTCTCCATTCATCCTCATTTCTGATGTCACTACTGAGACACTTCAAACCAATAGTGCAGCAGTTCTGACTGAGTTCTGCTGGCTCAACTAACCGACTGTGGCCCATGGGTCCCCGGGGCTCGGTCTGAGCTTAGTTGCAGGCAGCAGTGGCTAGTCTACCGTTGGCTAGCGGTCAGGTTAACCAGTCTGGAAGGATGTGGGCCAACGAGGGCGGTTCGGCTGGAGGAGCCAAACTCTGATGATCTACACAGGGAGGGCCAATAAACCTGGTCCTCGAGAGCCGCAGTTCTGCATATTTTAGATGTTCCCTTGCATCATTACACCTGATTCTAATTAATGGTCCTCATTAGCTCGTCATCAAGGTCTGGACAACTCTGTTGGTGACACAGCTATTTGTATCACGGTGAGCTGAAGCAGGGAAACATCTAAAGCATGCAGGACTGTGGCTCTCGAGGACCAGGCTTGGCCACCCCTGATCTAGAGGCCAAGGGTCGCGTTTAGCCGTAAGCAAACGTGCTTCTGCTTAGCCAAGCTTTGTCCTTGGACCAGAGGTTCACCGAAAGTGGACAGGTTCTCGGCTGGGGGGGTAGTCAAATGTAGAACCACCACTGTGGAGATTGTGGTGGATATACACACACAGGACAATTGTTAATTTTCAGAGTTATAATTCACGGCGACCTCGCCCATGTTACAATGCCTTGTTGTTTCCTTTTACTAGGGATATTCTTTCCTTTAATTATACGTGCTACTTTAAGAGTAGAGACACACCTCAGAGGTGCTGACGTTTTTACCTGCGCAACAGTTTTCGGATTGTGGTTTTTGGTTACTCACTGTGTTAATTGAATTAAATGGAGTGCTCTCCAAAGAGGAATTAATCTCCGTCGTTTCTCTGCCTACATCAACCGCACTCCTACAAGATCCTGTTTTAACCCACTTTTGGAGGAAGCCGGTTGTGGTCATTCAAGGAACTGCATGTATCGCCTGGCGACAGTTTGGTGACTCACATGGAGCCTCTTGAGCAACACTAAAGCCTCTGTCCTCCGTATATAACAGAACAGTTAGACAAACTATTATCCAAGTGCTGAATGCAGCAAGAAGTTTAGGCATGGAGACACGGACATACTCGAGAGTTTTAAGAGGAAAAAAGGACGATTTAATAATAATACTAAAAGGACAAGGTTGACACTCACGCATCGGCCTCCTGCTGGACTTGACTGTTGTCTTTGTCTAAAGGCTGGGACTCTCTCTCTTTCGCCTTCTTCTCCACCACTTTCCAGTAGTCATTGAGTTTTAAGCCCAAAGCACCAAGAGTGAGTCTTTGCAGTGAGAAAAGAAAACAGATGTTAGTATCTTTGCTGTTTCCTGTAAATGTATGATCACAAAGGCACAGGTGAAAATATAGTAGGTAAATGACTCAGTACTCAGTATGGATCAGCAGCATTTTGGTCAAATTAATGTTACGTGTCAGATTTGTTTGATGTGTCGTTTACCTGTATTCTTTAGTGTACTCAAAATCTTGCTTGTTATGAGCAGGTTTGAGAAAGTTGCACTCGATGACGCCAATTACCCCAATCCCTGCCCTCTGACCCGAGACCTGAAGGAAATCAGAGAATGAAAATATGAGTAGATATGCTACTCTACTCGTCACGTATGAGCATGGAGCTTCTGTATAACACTTTACTTTACCTTCAACTGGCAGCCCACTTTCTCATATGCCTTAATAAGTCGATTGTTGTGGTACATCATGATGCCATAGTTGTCCTTCTTTTTAGGGTTTAGACCAAAAGTCACTTTGAACTTCTCCTTCTAGTGGACACTGGTCAAGGATAAAGGCCCTAACAAGAGGCATGTTTCCGTACATTTCTTTGTTCTTTGAAATGTTAAAAGAACAAACCAGAATGGCGTTATCTAGTAATGAAAACTTTCAGACACATTTTTTTACAGGGTATATATGACAAATGTGAAAGGGTATGTGAGAGTATGCATCTTAAGTACTGTAGATATATGAAACCCAGATGAATTGGAGCTGCATTGCTTGTTTTCATTTTCTATTGTTCATTATCAGTTGCCTTTTAGATTCAAGCTAAAAGGAAAAAAACACAACAGCATACAGTACATGCAGGTAGTGTCAGGATACACTAAACTGAGGTTTGTACACATCATGTTCAATGTGAGCCAGCGTCTTTGACACCAACTTTGCCAGAATCTTCTTCCCCCTCAATATGACCTGTGTCCTTGGCTTTAGGTACAAGATGTTGACGTAGGCCTAAGATGAACAAAAACAAAGAGAAAATATAAAATGTGAAACATTTTACATCTTCAAGTGATCATTTAGTTTTCAGGTGGCCTGGCACCATCTGAAATTACTCTCTTTCAACCTGAGCGTCCATTGGAATCAGCTTTTACAACTAACACAACAGAAACATCATCTATAGCAGTGGTTCCCAACCTTTTCCAACTCAGGGCCCACTTTTATGTCTCAAAAATGTTCGCGGCCCACCTCCAAACTTTTTAATTCCCCCTAATGCTAGCCAGCTATCCATCTTTATACTCCAGTTTCAGGTATCAGCATCAAACGTAAATAAGTCAAGTGCATTGCAGTCCGGCTGCAAAGTGGTCCGACCGATAACAACAAAAGTCCCTATCGCTCATTTGCTTGTCACAAGTCTAATACTTGAAGGAAAACAAAACAAAATAATGAAAATAATATTTAAACATTTTTAATATCATTTTAAACATAAGCGAGTTTTAACATTTAAAACATTATTCTGTATATTTTTATATAATTATATTCCCCCCCACAAAAATCATAATTTTTTTGGAAATGATTTGGCGGCCCACTTGCAATACCTTCGCGGCCCACCAGGGGGCCGCGGCCCACAGGTTGGGAATCACTGTTAACACCTTAGCATGATCCTAACAAGTAGTTTTAAAGCAGATGTACCATTTACAAAACTGCAACATACTGCTTTAAAAGAGAAACGGGGACAGTGGTACTATAAAACCACTGATGTCATCAGTGGGGAAGAGGTTTGTACTTGAACCTAGAATTCAAAGGTTAAACTCGCCCCCCACATGCAGCACTCGCAGGGCTAGCCCACGCTTTAACCACAACCACTGCAGCTACATGTGAAATCGTTTTGTTTAAAAGATTTACGATTTACTTTGTCAATAAAGTAAAAAAAGACAACTTTTGACATTAATTCAAGGACTACTGTGTACTGTCTTGCAGAGTCTGGTCCAGTTCACTCCAGCGCAAGGATGAAGAATGTTAGGAAACAAACCAGGACTGATTACCTTTTTTGGGCAGTTTACAGCAAATTACTATCAAATAAGCCATTTTATGGGTTGTTTGAGCTAAAATACTTTTTTATAGTATTAAAAAAATAAACAAAAAAGACCAGACAAACAAATGCTTAAAACAGGCTTGTTACAAGGTAGTGCCTTATAATATGTTTTTGAGAAGCCCAAAACCATTGAGATGCAAAAAGAGGAAGTAATGGTGACTGCTTCTCATCACCTTCTAACTTCTCACGTAAGATAAAAACGACAGACGCAGCAATCAGCTTACTTCCCTTAGTTGCCGGTTTTTCTTTTGCAAATCCAACGTTAATTGCAAAGGTTTAGTTGTTTTGGCAAAAAAGAGTTAAAGATATTATACCATTTAAGACTAATACTAATTTAAATACTATCCTTACAGCTTTACGACTGACAGACTGACTGTGACCAGCTGCAGCAGGTGATAGGGGGGGTTATCTTTTTGATATTTTTAACATTTAGTGCATCCCCCTAGTTCCGGGAGCGACGATGCAAACGGCTCCAAAAGACATTATGAGTGGCATTGATACATTTACTGCTGTTGTTTCCTTTGCTAGTGTGTTTGTTTTACTAAGAACTGAATTAGTTTCAACCTATGTTGCACTCGCACACGGAGATCAAAAGATATTAATTTACAGGCTTGGCCTGCAGACATCCAGATATTCATTTGTTAGGTGGATATCTTATTCCCAGTTTGGGTTTTTGGGTTATTATAGCTTTTTTATTACAGCCCTCTGCAAAATTAAGCATTGTCACACAATGTTGGTCATAAACATCACCTTCAGTAATGTTCCACTTCTCCAGAGCTGTTAAATAGGAGTTGAAACACCAAAATAAACTGATATTTATAGTGTCTATTAGTAATCTAGATACAGCAGAAAAAGTCACAAAAGCAAGCATTGAGAATGCCTGAGAAAAATAACACAAATAAGTTTGTTCCTCTTTGTCTCGTATGTGCTATGTGCTTCACTATCATGCAAGTATGACTGAAACATGATTTCCCAAAGTATTATGTAAATGTGGGACATTTTTGTTGAAAATACAGCAAAGTAATAAGGGGCAAACACATAAAGCCCCGGTTCAACCCTTGTTGTAGTTGATAGATCTGACCTAGACCTTGAAAGATGTACCTGCAAAGCATAATTCCAATTTTCCAGCGGTATGTCTAGATTTCTAAGCAACCCTTTTTAACCAGTTCCTTACAAGTGTGTTCATAGCTGCTGATTTCAGGGGCTGGTTGAGGAGCCACTCCACTCCAGTTCTCCCTCCTCCTCTGACCCTTGCAGTGCCTGTTTTTGAAACGCTGTTACAGCTTTGCATTACCCATTACCAGGGTACAGTTAATACAGCTAGATGCAGGGTAATGCTACTCTAATCTGGGTCTGTGATGTCAAGGAAGCCTGTAGATCTGAATGGTTCCCCCTAATTGACAAGATTGCTCTATTTTGAAGTTGAAGCAACTTTCAACTTGGAGTTGAAGAAGTTGAAGTCATTTCAGACACCCAAATGTCTTCCATGAAGCACAGAATTTATAATTGTTTTAATCTAACTCCTTTAAACCTACATTTGTCCTGAAAAAGCATAAATGTACAAACAAGACCAAATATCTAAATACGTCTTTATTGTTACATTTCAGGACTTGAGCCAAATGGAAGAAGTAAAAGTGACAATAATGATGCTTACTTAACATGAACTTGGGAGTGTCACGGTTTTGGGTCTAGGCCTGTGTTGAAAAAAATCGATTTCCCAATTCTAAATCGATTCTCATATTCATTCCTAAAAATCGATTCATATGTCTAAAGATAAATTTTTTTAAAAATTTTTTTTTGTTTTATTTATTTATGTTTTTTTTTTCATCATTACATTACAACTTTTGGTTATTTTTTTGTTTATCCCCAAAAAAGGAATGTTTTGTTGGACACGAGAATAACTGGTGCCATGTTTTTGCCTTTAAATATGTTTAAAGGTATGAAAACATTAAAGTGTTAGGTTATAATTGCATAAATTGTCTATACTTCATTACTTTATATACTGTCTTGGGGTTACATTTGCAAAAAATGCTAAAACCAAATGCTCAAAAATTAAAAACCAAAATAGACAGAAAATGGAACAAATAAAAACGGAATGTGGGAAAAAATAAAACCGATTTCATCCGTCTCTGTTTGCTGCCCTGGATCTGTTTGGTAATTCTGACCCACATGATGTTTCTGAAAGCAGTTCTATCAGCATTCTGGGAGCTGATTGGTCCTTACAGCATCATTAGCTGCCAATACTTGCTGTTTAATCTCAATATGATACTAGTAGTAATATTTTGCATAACTACAGTCATTTAATTCATGCAACAACTCAAAAAACTGTTTTAATAACACTAACCCAAATCAATATCGGAATCGAATCAAATCGGATCGAATCCAATCTTGATAATCGATTCTGAATCTTAAGAAGCGGAATCGAATCGATTCTTGACATTTGAATCGATCCCCAGCCCTATTTGGGTCTATGTCATGGTTTCGAGTTTTTGTCACAGTTTTTTTTATCAACATCCTGTTTTATTTGTCATGGTGTTTCAGTTATGTCTTGACTTCCCTTCTTCCCATTTGCTCTGATCGTTTGCACATGTGTCTCTTCAAGCCCTCTGTGTATATCTTGTCCTGTCGTTGCCCCCTTATGGATCCGTACTGTTCTCACTACCTCGTCATTCATGTTTTTTTGGTTTTCCTCAAGTTTAGGCTTTTTTACTGTTTGGAATCCTGCTCTGCAGCGCTTTTGTTTTAATAAATCGTGTTTTTTGGAACGCCTGCTACCTCCTTCTCCTGCATCTGGGTCCTACTCATCCGAGCCTTGATATGGAGCAAAAGGCGCTGCCGAAGTAGGATAGTTAAACAACTTCAAAATTGGCATGCAAACACAGGGACATAAGTACACAGATCAGGAACCCAGGAAGAACAACAGATGCATGAAAAACAAACTTACAAGGGAAGGAGGAAAACACAAGACCATACAGTATATGCAAACACTCACAGGCAAACTGATGAGGCACAAGTGTAAACAATCGATATAGTGGACCAAAAAGGAAATGACACTTAAAATAAAAATAAAATAAGAAATCTGATGAGAGAGCCAGAAATAGAAAAACAACCAGTAAACCAAAACCAAGAAAACTTGGCAGAACTTAATCAACATCCCAAGTCAATGACAATTATAACATTTCTTTAACTTCTTGAATTAAAATGACCGTCTCAGATTTACTGAAAACACATCAAAAAAATCTGTCACCTTAATAGAAATTAGACAATATATATAGAATAGATATATATATTTTGGAAAAGATAATTTTTAGATAAAAATTGATTTTATAAATGTGCTCATACAAATATGAACAACCTGAATTTTACAACAACTGAGTAAACTCAGTTTGTTGGAAATACTAATAATAATTAAAAGCTTGACAAAAGTTTGTGACTATGGTTGAGATTGTATTCGACTGACTGACTCACCCTGAGGCTGTAATACATATCCGGGATGTTCTGCTCAGGTCTCAAGGACCCACTGTTCCTCAGACCCTTCTTCAGCTCCTCAGTCTGAATCTCGGGCAAACGAAAGTCACTCGGATCAGTCTCAAAGTCGATCTCTGTGTTACCATCTCTGGCTCTTCAACATAACACAAAATGGAAGAGCAGTCACAATGCATTGTCTTTCCTTGCATTGAAGATACTTTAAAGAAGTAAAAATCTGTCAAACTTTTATGTAAATAACCAAATACATTTTATCAGAACCAGCATTCAATCACAAAATATCAGTACCGTGCTATCAGTACTGGATGATGTTGATGTATGTGTTAAGCCTTGTAGTGTTTGATGTAAAGAAGAAGGGAAATTACAGACTATGAGAATCTGTAACAATTTGACACATTTTTCTAAAGAAATCTACAGGAGAAATAAAAAAAGAATAAAATAATAAAAAAATACTTCTAATGTTTCAGTGTTTCTACTCTTAAAGGGATTGTGACATGAAAAACAAATTTTTCTTGATTTTTTGTGTTTTGTTGGGTGTCTTGACATCAATTACACCCAAAAAACAACGAACTTTTAACATTCAGTGTATTGTGTGCTTTCTGGGATTTTCCGCATAACTGTGCAAAAACGGCGCATGTGGTTTGGTGGCGGGCCGTTACGTAACGGCCCGCTAAATCACCGCCCCCTCCACCCAGCTCCCTGCCTCCGCTCCTCTCCAGCGCACCATAAAGGCTGATTTATGGTTCCGCGTTACACCGACGCAGAGCCTATGGCGTAGGGTTACGCTGCGACGCGCATCATACGCTGAACCCTACGGCGTAGGCTCTGCGTCGTTTTAACGCGGAACCATAAATGAGGCTTAACACGGATCTGTTTAGAGCGTCTTTTGTTCTAATCACCGGAGGAAAACTGCTAAGAAGACCCGCGGCCACTGACTGGACTTAAGATAAGGGGACAGTGCTGCTTGCATGCCTTTATTTTTATGATTGTTTGCTGTGGTTCTCCCTGCTGCTCTTCCGTGCATGCTTCGCCTGTCGCTCCGACGCCGCTGTGAGCGTATGGTTGGGCTGGAGGAGGTTGGGAGGAGGAGCGGAGCAATGATTGACAGGAAAGGGGGGAAAGGAAGCATTTTCCACGGCGCAAAAAAACACTGTAATAAAAAGCCAGGAAAAGAGTACTAAGAGTGAAGTTTTTCTTGTTACACTCTTTTAGACACATTTGAGGGATGTTGGCCAAGACTTTTAATAGTGTTAAAAGCATGTTAAAAATGATGTCACAATACCTTTAATATGATGGCAAGAGTTTGTTATTAACTGTTTTTCCGAAGCAAAGCTTCAACAAATGTGAGTCTGTTCACACCTTTTTTTTTCTGTGGCATTTGTGCACGCAGGTTCTGTCTCCTCTGTGATGTATGTTACTCACACGCAGCATAAACACTCTTAGCACTAAGTTTGAAATTACTTCAAAGTAACTGATGAATCATCTCACAGACTACTCACATGAATCATCTCACAGACTAAAAAAGAAGAAAAAATGTTTTTAACCAGACTTGAGATGTGAAACATGCTGCAATAAAAATAACGCAGATTTGCAGCAAACTAACGTGAAATATTTGATCATTTAATGCACCTACCCGGCCTAATTACAACATGAGCAAACTTGTGTCTCTGACCTGCGGATATTCCAGATTAATATCTTGGTGCCTTTTTTGCAGGGAATGGAGTCAAAGTGGGTATGTATCTGCTCTTTAGAGTTGATGATGGAGTGTTTGAGGATGGCTGCCAGGCTGGCCTCTGAGTCTTCAGTCACAACCATTGACTGTGATGCTGAATTAAGGTCAGAACATAGGGAGACATGCAAATATCTCACCTTTTGTACATATGCTGAGTACAAACGTCCTGTCATGGCCTTAAACATGATCTTCTATTTGCATTTAAGTCCCTCACACTGGACATTCAAATGATTTGCTGTTTCACTACAGCAAATCATGGTTATGGTTATGGTGTTGCTTTGTCGTAGAACTCATCACTAAGGAGTCATGAAGAAATACAAATGCTGAACAGCAAATGCACACTACAGTTGGCCAAATATTCCTCTTCATTTTTGTTCCACCCATTTCTTTTCATTTGCAAAGGATATTGGTTTGTTGGTTGAAGGGCACTATGGGGACAATGACAGCCTGGGCTTTGATGACCTGCAGGTAGCTCTGAGACAGCATTCCCACACTCTGACAGCCGCCATTCTTGGTGAAGATGAGTGCATCGCGGCCGAGGCGCATGGAGCCAGACTTGAAGCCGTTGCCATACACGCCGATGGCCGGGTGACTCGACCTCCCTGAGCCCTTTTCTGTGAAGCCAAAACTGGGCAAAAAAGGTGAAGATGACAGAGATGATATATAGGTTCAAATAATTTCACAGTAAAAGGAACTGTTATCAGTAAGCAGCAGGGCATAATGTCTTTCAAAATAAAATACCAAATAAATAATAATTATTGGACCTGGCTGCATAAATTGTGACCCTGCAATCCAATCTTCATGAGATCTTTATTCAGCAACTTAAAACTTCCATAGTCTTGGAATGTGAAAGGGTGTCATTTAATAGGCTTTTAAAATTCTTTTTAAAGTTTTTGCAAAGTTGTCTATTGCTGGTAAGTGTGTCAAAACAAATGAAAAATTCCTGAATGTGACAAATGAATGCGCGGAGGAATGTCTCCCTCTCAGTGTAGTATTGACTCTTCAGAAAGAACAAATGTGACTATATCAAATACACCCTTTTATTTATTCTATAACAAAGGAAAACACTGTAGTGGCCGTTGTCTTCATAATATTAATTCTATATTAAATATTTTTCTTTGTGATGTATAATAATATAAAAAAAATAAAAATAATAACAAAACCAAATAGGCCCCACAGCAGTATGTATGTGTGGGTGTGTTCAAGAGTGATGTACTGTATGTTGTAACTGATATGCATTCATGTAATGCCTGAAGCTGAAACTCAGACCTCACTCGGCAACAAAAACATTCTGTTTTCTGATTGTATGTTGGTAACTCCGAGAGCTGGTCTGAGCTGTGGGCTAAATTTGACTTGTTTGTAAGATGGGCTGTTGGAATTACTGTGCGGTGAAGTTAATTTCTCAGCGTGAGAAATGCCACTTGTGGCGTGGGAGCGTGCAAACTTGAAATGCGTGAGTCTCACGCTCAATGCGTGAGACTTGAGAGCCGGGCCCTGGGTAATGGTTTTACAAAATGCAAGGCCTTGATGACACATCCAGGGAATACAATCTGCAAATTATAATAAGAAACAGACTTTCCTTATTTAGTGCGTTGTGTGAAGCAAGGATTGTTGGTGTGTAAATATCAAATAATTGCACGTTCTGAGGTGATGCTAACCTTGTGCGAATGGGGCATAAGACACAAAATAGCAGAAGTGGAAAAGAATGTTGCAAATGTTAGCTGAGCCAATGAAGAACTGCGCTTGAAGAAGAAACGGCCCGTCGAGGATCAATTTTCTTGGGAGGTTCTGAACAACGTACGATGGCCTGCATGCATTGCTTTTCTCGCTCTTCTTGCTTTTCATGTCTTAGAAATTATGTTATTACATTTTAAAAGTACAAATACAAAAAATTACGAATTTTGATAGGATTTATTATGCGTTTCTTTTTAAGAAAATCCCTCAAATACAAATTACAAAACATTATACTCTGTTTAATAAGCATATTTTAAAGAAGTGTCAATAAGTGCACATCCTTGATAATCAATAACAGCTCTTAAAAATATCAGGAAAATCTGGAAAAACTGAAAAAGTTTTCCAGCATTTCTGAGTTTGTTAGAGGGCGTGTCAGCAGAATGACCGCAAATGGTTTGTTTGCAGGACTACATGTGTTTTGGATGCAGCACGCTTGGAAAGTGTTTAGTTTTCTCGTTGATGTGAACTTCCTATCAGCCTGTCCGGGACTCACCTCAGCATCTTGTGCAGTTTGTTTGGCGTCATGCCACTGCCATTATCAGTAAAAGTCAGACAGAGCTGATCACCTTCTTCTACGACGTCTATCCAGATCTGTTTCGCAGACACGCCAGGGTCGGATGCGTTGTCTAGATTGTGGTGGACAAGAAAATGTGAATTTAGAAAAGAGACACAGAGACAATTTAAAAAAAAAGTGGATAGTGTTTCCTTCATGCAACCTTGCATTTAGCAAGCTCAACGTTAATATATCTGGTGCTAACCCCGTACAGACTCTGTCAAAGAAATAAGTTATTGCAACTGTGTTGTAGAAACTATTGAAAAACCTCTGATAAACACTACAGCTAGTGTCAGACTAAATTACATGTATACGGCACCTCCATTGCTATTCTTATATTTGATATAACTAGATAACCAACATTGTTATGACAGAAAGTACATTATACAGTATATTATATATTATATATATTTTGGAGTAGTCAATGTCACATGCACACTAATGTAAAGAGGACAGTTTTCTTTCTACTGTAAATGTTTAACCACTCTAATTAAAATGTCCTGGATGATTCTTATTGGCAGCAAATTTAGTTAGGAAATATGAAACATTAAACATGTTTAAAGGTCTTTAACTAGACTTTATGATGTTTTTGTACCTTCACACCAATCAACATCATTTCTCTTTCAACCTTCAGCTGACATAATGGAAAGTACAAGTTAACACAGTTAAGTGTTGAGACACATTAATGACCAAATATCAGTGTTTAACAGGAAATTACCACCAAAGTTAATACCCAGTCTGAATTTGCCACAGGGATATTATTAAAGTCTTGTCTTACTTACATTTCCAGGTTATTATTATTTTGACAGTTACTGTTCAAGCTATTCATAATATTAAATGATGACCAATAATGTGATGATGTAGGTGTGAAGACTGCAAAATGACTTATTTTAAGTGTCTTACTTTTAAAATGAAAGTTTGAAACAGAGAAGATCCATAATTGATAAACAATTCAACTTGTTATTTACTTGTCCTCGGTTCCAATGCGATGTGACTGCATTTGTGGAGACTGTAAACAGGGGTCACCAATCCTGGTCCTCGAGGGCCGATGTCCTGAATGTTTTAGAGTTTTCTCTGCTTTAACACACCTGATTCTAATTAATCATCGTCATCAGCTTGTCATTGAGGCACAATTCTCTTAACGACACAGTCACTTTTATCACGGTGCAATGAAGCAGGGAAACATGTAAAACATGCGGGACACCGGCCCTCGAGGACCAGGATTGGTGACCCCTGCAAGTGTAAAGTATGTCTCTTTCAATCTGTGAGACCTCAGGAGCACAATTCCAAATGATTTGAAATGCTCAGCTACTCAGTGACCAAAATACTCTCTTGAAATGGGTTTGGTAGCCCTCACAGCCAGTTCTGGGGATAGGGGATATCTGCTGTCCCTTGGCCTGGCATTTGTGGGACTAAGCTGATGGGTGGGCGAAGGTTGATACCAATTCCAATACCAATTGTAGTCATTTTAGCTCTGTCAGTCATTTCAGAAGAGGCTCAAATGTCCAAGTTGAAAGTTGTTCAACAGGAGGACCCAGCTGCTGCAAGACGTAGAATCCATCAAGCTAGAAACAGCCCAGACAATAGTTCTGAACCTGAACATTTCCATGCCTATTTTGAATTTTGTACCAGCAAATCATCTAAACTGAGTTTGGACAGTTGCATATAGTTAACTAGCTATAGTTTGGAAAGCAAATTATTCCCCTAATTCTTGATTGCCAAAATGATTCTCCTGATGTTTTCTGTGTTTGATAGTTTTGGACTGCAGGCAGGTCAGTTTAGTGTCCAGAATTGTCCTAATTTGTCCTAATAATCTATGCTATTTGGTACGACGGAGTATTAGGGCCAAACTAAGACAAAAAACATTGGAAATTACGAGAATAAAGTCATAATATAATGAGAATAAAGTCGTAAAATTACGAGAATAAAGTCGTAATGTTGCGAGAATAAAGTCATAATAGAATAAAGTCGTAATAACGAGAATAAAGTCGTAAAATTACGAGAATAAAGTCGTAACATTACGAGAATAAAGTCGTAATGTTGCGAGAATAAAGTCGTAATATTATGAGAATATAATTTATGAGAACTCTAACAGGAAGAGCTTCTTCTCCCTGTGTTAAAATGAGGAATATTGAGCATCTTGTGAAGTTATATTTATATATTTATAATATATTACGACTTTATTCTCGTAATTTTACGACTTTATTTTCGTAATATTATGACTTTATTCTCGTAATTTTACGACTTTATTCTCGTAATATTATGACTTTATTCTCGTAATTTTACGACTTTATTCTCATTACATTATGACTTTATTCTCGTAATTTCCTTTTTTTGTTTTTTTGTTTGGCCCTAATACTCCGTCGTAATTTGGCACCTGCGTTATTGTAAATTAGGTGGTGTAAAATGTAACCCCTCCCTAACAAACAGCAGTGACATTCAGCACAACAGCCAACTAAAGCATGGACCAATGACAGCGCACAGAGTGGAAGAATGACACCGCAGGCACAGACTTGTCACGTGGTGATTATAGACTGATTCAAATATGGTACAAATTGTTTCAACTTTTCTCTTTAAGCACAATATAAAAATTAAGAACATTAATGTGGACATAACGTCCCCACGTTTGCAGGATAATACAGAGGAAAATGTATTAGTAACAACACATGCATATGAAGGTCACATGTCGTTACTTTGTAATTACAGCCAAACCTAGGAGCAAAGTACGCCACATGTTTCAGGCTTATGGCAGTAAAGTCGTTGGTGAAAGAGGAAGTCCTTCGGTCAATTTTAGCACCAGCAAGAAAAGTCTGTTGCAGCTCAGTGCGTGTGCGACAGCGGAAGGGCGCACGAAATGAAACCATGAAAAAAGCTGCAACAGATCAGGGCAGCAGTGCAGGTGCACTATGCAAAGTTAAAGTTTGTCCGCCTACCTATCAACTCCGCCACCGCGCTGAACGGCCAGGTGTGACTCGTGGAGTTGCTGTTCAAGAAGGAAGGACTCATCTGCAAAGAAATAAGAAACCATTGAGTGCGCTGCAGCTTAATCAATTCTTCCCCTGCAGTTTGCCATTCAGCAATGTAATTATTTTTTTTAAACTTACAGAACTCAAGCGAATCCCATGCTCACTTAACCTCGCCATGTTTTTGTCAGAGAATGTTTTGCCTCCCGTTGCGCCTGCTCTCTGTGACTGCAGGTACGTCACTTAAAGCCTCAATTATGGTTCCGCGTTAAATCGACGCAGAACCTACGCCGTAGGGTTACGGCGTAACCCTATGGCGTAGGGTCTGCGTTGGTGTAACGCAGGACCATAAATCAGCCTCTAGTCGGCAGTGGGTGCGTCCTGCGGGTCACAGCGGAGGAAGTCCGCTCTGATCCACGATGACGACACAACAAGAAATGCACGAGATCGTAAAAGCTGCTGACAAGTGAACATACTCCCCCCCAAACTCACATCTGCAATCCGCTTCACATCTGTTGTCATTGGATTAGTTTTGGATACATTTTCTCATATTTTATATATATATATATATATATATATATATATATATATATATATATATATATATATATATATATATATATATACATGTATATATATATATATATATATATATATATATATATATATATATATATATATATATATATATATATATATATATATATATATATATATATATATATATATATATATATATTCAGAATCAGAATCAGAATCAGAAAAAAGCAATATGTACGAGATAAAATGAAATGAAATGTATAAACAATAAAAAGTATAAACAGTAAAATAAAATGTAGACCGGAGATGTACAAAATTAGGTTTTAAAGTGCCGGGTGAGTCTGTACAAAAGTGACTTAGGAATTTAGGATAGGTAAAAAGTACAGACAGAAATGTACAATGAGGTTTGTAAAGTGCCGGATGAGTCTGTGCAAAAGTTACAGGATTGGAATATATATATATATATATACTGCTGTGCATTTACAGTTTACAAAAATAAATAAAATAAGAAATAAGTATATTTACATGCAAGAAAAATTGGTATTTAATGTCTGTTTCACAGCAGTGTGGCAGATGGGGGGGATGACTTAGTTGAGTCCATACCTCAACCCAACTGAACTGCTGTGGTGAGACCTTGAAAGTTTTGCATAAGCAAATGTCTAAATCTCAATGAACTGAAACAATGTTGCAAAGATGAATGGTGAGAAATTCCTCCACAACAAAATGAGTCACTGATGAAGTCATAGAGGAAGCAGCCGCCAAAGACGAGGAACGCACCTTTGCCCCAAATTTTTTTTGGCTTTATTTTTGCATAAAAAAAATAATGGCACGGTGAAACAAGTCACATGTTGTTGTCTGATGTTGTGCTGTATTTGCCTAGTACCAACAGCCACAGCAATGAATCTTTGTTATGTTTTACCAAAAGAGACCGCAAAAGAGCTGAAAAAGAGAGGTTACTACCTTTTTTTTGTTTTTACATAATTGTGGATAAAACAATAGAGATTGATCATAACCAATTAGTTTACTTTTCTTTTTATAATGGTAAAGGTAGTAGATCCTTTCTGACAGGAAAAAAAAGAAAGCTTTAAAAAGGCATCAGAGCAAATTCCATTTGTTTTAAGCATTGCTCTGTATTAGTTGAAGTCCAGAAAAATAAGAAAACCTGCCAAGAGTACAGCATGATGAAATCCGAGCGGGTTTGAGAGCTGTAATTAGGAAGGTACGGATACTAGACAGACGCAAAAACATTCCAGGTGACAAAAAGTTTGTTTGTCCAAATATTTGTGAAGGGTGTGAATAATTGTGTCTGTACCGCATTTTACTGTCCTACAATAACACATTATACAAAACTAGTTGATTTGAATTTATTCTGAGGACATTCAAATTTCTGTTTAACAATAAGGGGTGCGGATGACATATAGTTTAGTTTTGTAAATGTTTTCTTTGGTAGTGATCCCAATATTAATTAATTTTGTCCAACTGAAACTTGGCTGCAGCCTGAATAATACATCTAAAAGTCTGCAATCCCTCATGTTAACTATTATTCCTAAAGCACAGGCAGAGGAAGAGGAGCAGCGATCCATTTCAGTTTATGAATCACCTTTATCCTGAAACACGTAATTCCTTCGTAGGTCTTACTTTTTCCAACAAGACGCAAATGGCTTCTCTTTAAACCTTCTTCATAAGCTACAACGTTTCACTTTATACATCACATCTTCGTTCTTGTTCGGTGATGCCTTTGCTGTTCTTTCCCCAGGAAATATGCTCAGATCTCATAGCATAATTTTACTGAATGTGGAGATGGTGCTATGCAGATAGCTCCATCATTACATCGAAGCCAGATGAAACAGGTCATTACTTGATTACTTTTGACTAATCTAACTAATTTGTCTAAAGAGAAAGCACCGTCAGCAATTTTTATAATAACATAAATTAACTTTGAAAACATGATAAATTTGAGGTTATGTTTTTGAACTCCAGAAATGCGGAGCCGAACTATACAGTTACCCTGGATAGCATAACTTTGGTATACAGTACAGCTATGAGAAACCTTGGAGTTATGATAGGATGGAATACACTCTTTAATTTACACAAACAAAAGCGCAACAGTGTTAGAATGGTACAAAATGTAAATAGAGTTCAACTAAATCTGAATTCCTTTATTCATTTCCTTCAGTTAAAACCACAAATATTTAATTTTAGTCAGCTAACTGTGCTAACAGCAGTGACACACAGTAATGTATTTGTGTTCCTGCTAAAGTACCTGATAAATTGCCTTAATAGCAAATGTGGCAGAATTGTTACTTCAAAATTAGTGTGGCAGGTCTGCGAGGTCACGTCTCTTCTTGGTTAAGAATGAAACGATCATTTATTCAATTTATGAGTGAGAGACCAAACACTTGGATTCTGAGGAATGACGCTATTTTGTAATCCCTCACCATCTGTTTGATGTGGACTAGTAGTTGCTACCCTGAGATGAACACATCAAAGCCCGGCGATGCTTGGTCATGCTGATGGCTTTCAGCACCCAGCAACCTTAAATAATAATCAAAAAGATTGTGTCGTACACAATGAAATGCTGATTTAACCCATTTTAACTTGTGCCTGTTGAGCATTTCCTGGACATTCAGTTGCTCAGTATCTTACATCTTTAGTTAATAGCAGTGACCCATACATTGATGGTCCATCAGACTGGAAACCAGCGCCATCACTGGCAAAACACGGACTGATTACGCATCATACCCTGATTATACTTTAATTTGATGTAGAAGGTAAGGAAGTGGAGCAAAGTCAGTGACTCAATAAATCAAATCAACATTAGTCTTCAGAAACTACTGCAAAGCTGAGAACAATGAACTCAGTACAGATGTTTTCCTCATCATAATTTCCCCCTTTCATTACAAACAGTGCATTTCATTGTCACTCAAACATACATAGTTCCTTGTCAAAAGAAGAGGAGTGTCATGGTTCCCATGGGTAAATAATGTCACAGACTCACAGAGACGAGATCTTTATCTATACATTTTGCCACGTCTCCAAATGAAACAGGACCTTATACATTTTGCCACGTCTCCAAATGAAACAGGACATGTCATGCTGGTTAGCCTGCTTGACTAGTATGACATGTCATTATGCTGACAACATCGTTTACATGTGCATAGGAAGTGACAGTGGCGGCTTGTGGGCGTAGCCTAAAAAGACTAGCTTTAGTGGAAGTACAAGACAAGCAAGTTTTGAACATTGTGTTTTGCTTACAAACTATGCTGTACATTGACATAAAATTAAAGGACACATATTTTCTAATTAAATAACTCAGAAGTAACTCAGCTTAGACTCAAAAGATTAGATCTTTGCAGTAGTATTCTTTAAATCTGGTTTTAAATTTTAAAGATGTCATATGTAGGAATTACACTGTTGCACCAATACATATATTGCACCAATTTATGATACAAAATGAGTGTACAAGTAGTCAACATGTCACATAGATGAAAACATTTCATCGAAGCTGTGCTAAGATGAGAATGGACATTGTTCAACATTCTGGTATAACTTGCAAGAGGACCTTTTGTTGACTTGTTGACAGACCATCACCAACTACAGAGGCTGTGCTGTGACATCCGGAGACTCATGCGGCCTTGGCAGAGGAGCTGAACAGCTTCTTTGCCCGCTGCAGGTCCAGAGATGGAGTACCTGGGAAGGTGCTCAAGGCATGTGCCAACCAGCTAACTCAGGTCTTCACTGACATTTTCAACCGGTCTCTGGCCCAAGCTGTCATCCTACCCTGCTTGAAATCAGCTACAATCATCCCGGGCCCCAAAAAGTCACCCACTGCAACTCTCAATGACTTCCGCCCTGTAGCACTCACCCCAGTCATCACCAAGTGCTTTGAGAAACTGGTCTTAAAGCACATCAAAGCCTGTCCCCCCCCCCCCCTGGACGCGCACCAGTTTGCATACCGGGCAAACAGATCAACTGAAGACGCCATAACCATCACACTCCACTCGGCGCTGAGTCACCTGGAGAAACAGGGGGGCTACGTCAGGATGCTCTTCGTCGACTTCAGTTCAGCCTTTAATACAATAATACCGGCCTTTCTAATCCCCAAGCTATCCAACCTGGGGCTCCCACCATCCACCTGCTCCTGGATTAAAGAATTTTTGGTGAACCGACCCCAGCGTGTAAAACTTGGTCCTCACCTCTCCTCCTCCTGCACTCTCAGCACTGGCTCTCCTCAGGGCTGTGTGCTGGGCCCACTACTGTACTCGCTCTACACATCGGACTGCAGCCCCGCCCACCCAGAGAACATCATTGTCAAGTTTGCTGATGACACAACGGTGGTGGGGCTGAATACAGGGGGAAACGAGAGATGAGGTCCTTAAACTTGGTGAGTGGTGCGCACTGAACAACCTGGCACTGAACATCACCAAAACCAAGAAACTCATCTTGGATTTCAGGCGGAACAGAGCCGCCCCCGCCCCCGTGTACATCAACGGTGAACGTGTAGAGCAAGTGCAGTCCTCCAAGTTCCTGGGCGTCCACATCACTGCAGACCTCTCCTGGTCTGTCAACACCACTGCACTGGTCAAGAAGGCTCAGCAGCGGCTACACTTCCTGAGGGTGCTCAGGAAGGAGCGCCTGAACACACAGCTGCTGGTGACCTTCTACCGCTCCACCATCGAGAGCCTGCTGACCTACAGTATGCTGTGACAGTGTGGCACTCCAGCTGCACGGAAGCAGACAGGAAGAGGCTGCAGAGGGTGGCCAACACAGCACAGAAGATCATTGGCTGCCCTCTGCCCTCCCTGCCCTCCCTGTCTGATATCTACAGCTCCCGCTGCCTCAACAGGGCAAGGAACATTTTAAAGGACAACACCCACCCCGGTTTCCAATTCTTTGACCTGTTGCCCTCTGGCAGGCACTTCAGGTCCATACGGACACGGACAAACAGACTCAGAGACAGCTTCTTTCCCAAAGCTGTGAACTTTCTGAACCAATAAGCTCCTCATACTGTGCAATATTCTTCATCCATTATGTGCAATATTCTTTCACTCATTCATGTGCATTATTATTCTCTCATTCACTCATTTTCATAGTGAATATATATTTATGTTTCCTGTTTCTTATTTTGTTGTTTACACAGTCTTTGTTTACATAATCTTTGCATGTGTGCACTTTTACGGAGCTGCTGCCTAATCTCATTGTACCATTATAATGATAATAAAGGCTTAGATTGATTGGCAGTTGGGAGTGTTGTGATGTGTTCTGATCTGTGCCACAAAGTCATGACGTTCCTTTAACCATACAGACCTGCTCAAGCTTTGGTGTAAGCAGGGGTGTAGAATTAGCATGGACAGTGGGGTCATGCCCCCACCTTTAGCCAGTAGTTCATAAATTGTCCTCGCAATGTTGTTGACTCCTCCTCTTACTAAAAAAAAAACAAAAACGCGTCAACGTGTCGTTAATCCAGATGTACACAAAGGGTTAAATCAGGTTCTCTACTAGATTTCCAAAACTGCGCAAGAAGGGAAAGGATTTTTCCAAATAATGACAAATATTTTTAGGTGAAGTGTTGGTGTCTGTCATGATCCTTTCCTGGCTTTCCTTTCCTACTGCCAGTTTCATCAGTGCAACCACAATGACCTGTGTTCCCTCACCATATACACACCCACTCCTTCCACTCACTCTTTGCCTGGTTATCTTATCTTATATTGTTCTTATCTTATCTCCATGCAAAGCCTTCTAGCAGTTTTCTCTGGATTGTCTTGTTGGTTTCAACCCTCCCTGTTCCGGACTACTTTGCCTGCTCGTCACTTGTCTGGTTCTTGCTTTGCACGGATTCCCTGCCTGAATGTTTCTGCGTCTAAAAAGGACTGATTTCTGGCCTGTTCAGGTTGTGGACTACCACGTTCAGCTTTGACTTGTACCACCTTATTTTTGGCTAATAAATTGAACTGTTTCACCGGCCTCGATCTGTGCTCTTCTTGGGTTCAACCTCACGCCCATCACAGGTGTCAAAAGGGAGCGAGGATGGCAACAAAAAAACTGAAGGAGCTACTTTTTAAAGAAAATTGTACGTCACTTTCTGAGTTATGTCTACTGATGAATGAGTCCATGATAATGGTTTGCTAATTTTTAAGGTGCTTTGACATGGACTAAAATAGGTTGTACACATGAACATGGTCTTTAACTTCACTGTAGGAAAACAGTGTCAGAGAGTGTTCATTTATCTGGAGAAGAGACTCAATACCTCAGACTAAAATATAAAGATTTAAAAGAAGACGAACAACTTCTCATCTAAGGAGATTTATTTGGAGTTTAAAACCAACCTTGTGGGCCTACAAGGACCAGTTCTGATTGGGTGAGCCTCACAAGTGGATGAAACATGATCTGTGCTTAAAGGATTTAGAACATGATACACATTTGCATATGATAAAATGATCAGTTCAAAAAGATGGGGCGTGGAATCTCTTCACCTTTTCTCCTTTGTCCAATCTCTGAATACAATATCCTGACAGAAAGCTCACCTAATCTGCCTCTCTTATTCCTCCTCCGACTCCCTTCTTTTTAAGATCCTACAGTTTGACCTTGAGATGTTGTGGTCTAATCACAACTTCTATAAATCTTGGATGTACAGGGTGTGTGTGTCTTCCAAAACAGGATATTAGACTAAGCGTTTTCTAAAACTCTTTATCAGAACAAGACGTGTGTGTGTGTGTAAGCATGTAGCAGAAAACAGATATTCTGACTTCTTTTCTTTGTATCAGCTCTCGTAATCACAGAACTAAGGGTTTCTAACCGTCTCATCTTTTCACAGGCCATCACCATTCTTTTTAGAACACAATGCAATATGTTATGGAATTATGATCCCCGTCAGTTCCAACAAAGTCCCTCGGAGCAGCATGTTGTAAAAAAAAAAAGATCAGCCTGCAGAGTCTTTATATTTACATGTGAATCATTTTGGTGCCATACAGGAACTTTTCATTCTGATACCATCGTCAGTCATTGTTTTTACTTAATATTACATATTTTCATGAATTAACATTATTATATTCAGAATTAAATAAAAACACTCAGAAGAGTTTGCTACTAATGTAAACTAATTTTATGTGAATCCCCTATAAGATGATAAAGGACATCCCTTTATCATGTTATAGGGGATTCATACACGTTCCCACCAAATATACGCCCTTGGGCGTAAGTGCAATTTGTCCTGCTAAGAGTTGATCTATGCCCTAAATTAACATTATTTAAGATTCGTAAGTTCCATTGTGTTGCTTTAAATATTGAAATATGATGTGAAATCAGCAATGTTTCTTCCACACTGGTAAGTAGGTTCAACTAATTTTGCTAGTTATGCAAGTATTTATGCTAAACCTATATTACTAGATTGTAATGGAGGGCTTCATTACATAAGTGTGTGTTATTTATAAAGGGGAAATCATGTGTTGTGGGATATAATAGCACAAGCACAGAGGAAGTTGTAAATTTTATTATCGACATGTATTGCAGTGTTTGCCTATCAGCTGGTACTGAGGGCACATAAGTGAAGCATACCTGGTAAATGACTGAGGAGGTGAAGCTACAGTTGCTCATTTGTGTCATTGATTGTGTCAGGCCTTGCAATGTCTTACCTTTGTGTTGTATATCTTCCTGGGATTTAGGCTAAAAGAGTCCCTGGAGCACCTGAACCCAATTTAAAGTTTCTGGGACATACAATGTGGTATTTCAGAAAAATTTGACTGACGACAATTTCAAACACATCTTTAAAAACTAAATGTTCTGTACAAAAAACATTTTTTTGACAAACATTGATAATTAAATTAAACAAAAGAAGTGATGCATTTATGCATTTTGTGAGTTTAAATCCACTGTTTTTCATTGTTTTTATAAACTCACAAAACTGTTTGACTTTCATCAAAGATAAGAATACATAAATAAATGCCAAACAATATATTTCTCCTTTTATTATCTCCTCCACTCTTTGTGAAATTCCTCATTTCTTTGTTGCATGAAAGAGTCCCCATCGCTGGTCTCCACTGTTGGAACGTTCATGTTTTTCTTTCCAGCCATTAACTATTGCAAAATAGTCCTTGTCCGAAAATTCCTGCAGGAAACAGACGAGCATGTTGATTAGACTTTCAAAGATTTAATTTGTAGTTTGTCTGTATTACTATCATGATCATCTGTCTTGGTGTGAATGCATAAGTATTTCTCTATACTAACCTCAATGAATGTATCTTTAATGGCCTCTGCTCTCTGTAGCTCTGTTTTGATCACTTGGATGAACTGGGCTGTCCGATCTTCTGCACGAACATTGCAGAAACCAGCTTCCTGAATGAACTGCATTGACAGAGGAAGAGGGGATGAGGAAGAGCAAGAACAACACCACCCTCTGCTGGGTTTTAGTGAGACATCAGCAACAAATTCACAGAGCCCAGAAGGCCTCGGCATTCTTTTAACAACTGCAAAGCATTAAATCTTTAACATGGCTTTCTAGCATTCCTCAAAATACGTTTTTTTTTTTATTTTTTTTTTAATGTTGATGCACATCTGAACGTGAGTGCTTTTTTAAAAGCACTCACGTTCTTCTGCCCAGAGCGATGCTTTGTGCCCTCCCCTGCTACGCGTCATTCAGGCAGCCAGTCAGCATAGTGCCTCATTATCATAGCCTCCCGCCCACTCAGAATCCCTCATAGAGAAGGAAGTTAGAGAATGGGATGATAAAGACATTCCTCAGAGGCTGAATTTCTAATTTATTTAGCAAAAACAATCAAAAGCGTGTTTTTAAGACATTTAAGGCCTGTTTAAAATAGATATTACATGCCATAATAGGTCCCCTTTAATCATGCATGTATAACAAATAAAACAGTCATCTGTGTTGCTCCTCTTTATGAGACCAGTAACACCAGTGTTTGTATAGATACTGTAGGTCCCAAGATATCACGTCTTTGGTGTCACATTTTGTTTTTTCAGTGACATGAATTTAAATTCATTTTTTAAAATCCTTTAGCAATTTTTTTTATTTGCTGATTGGTACTTACTTACACTAAACACTAAACACATTTTTGAGCTAGTTTCAAATTCTTTGAATATTGATATAATGGTGCACTTTTATTAAAAATATAAATAATCTGTCCTTTCTTCATTTCCACCTTCTTTTACTCAGCCTTTCACCAAATATTCAGTATATAAGATAAACTGATTTTTTAAATTTTTTATGAAACACTAGTAAATACATGCAAATTGTACTTTTAAGCAGAATGGTAAGAAGAGACGCTGAAGTAGACAGGGATCAGGATCTGGTGATGATGATCAGAACTGAACTCTCTATAAGTCAGTGTTGTTCACTCAGAAACTAATAAGCTCTGTTGTAAGCCTACCTTTCCATACTCTGATGGTGTATAGAGAACGTATCCCCGCTGTTTGACATAGGCCTCAAACACTGTCGTCCAGGGCTTCTCCCCACAGCAGTAGTCACTGATGAGCAGCTGACCGCCAGGCTTTAACCATGACTGGATGCAAAGAAACACACGTAGGCTGGTGATCAAGCACATAAAGAAATCTAGACCTGACATAAACAAATTCATAAGTCTGGAAGAAATTTAAAACATACACTCAATACTACAATCCAAAATTAGATGAATCTGCTTACATGGAAGCGTTTGAAGAGGGACAGTTTATCATCGATGTGCAGGATCGTGTCTCTGCTGTAGATCACATCAAATGAACCTTCAGGAAACGTCCTCTTGGTGGCATCAGCCACTTCAAACTGCACCTGAAATAAAGTACATATCATTATGGATATGTTTTAAAAACTAGTGGACAAATGTATGCATAAAAACTTAAAGTTTAGTATGAAAACCAACAGGATGAGCGAGAACACTGAACAATACACGCACTGTTGGAAGTTTCTCAGTTGTCGCTCTCTCGATGGCAATCCCCACCATGTTGTCTGACAGATCCAGGCCAAGCACCTCCACTCCAAATGTCTGAAATATATCATTTTTGCTGTTATTTAGTGTTTTTATTCATGGTTATTGTTACTTAATTTGAGTGCTTTTTGCCTTTAATTTGGTACCAACTGTGTGCCTCTTACCTTTGCCATGTAGAAGTCTCCTCCACCAATGCCACATCCAACATCCAGAACCTTCTGTCCAGGCTTTAGGTTCAGTAGGTCAACAAACTCCTGTTCACAAACACCCCCCCAAAAAAAAAAATAAATATTTTTTTACTTTAATATTTACATTTGTAAAGTAGATTAAAACTTAAAACCTTTTGTTCCCTGAAATATTCATATTCTAAATTATTGAAGTAATTGTGTTGTAGGTTTAATGTAACATCAATAAAATAGGTAATTGGCCCTATCATGCATATTGAAAGCTGCCATTGCAAATTTACTGAAATTAAAAGTAAATTGAGATCAGTAACATCTTGCAAATTATTTGACAAGTCTTTGTGCACATGCAGGCTTGAGTACTTGGTATAGAGTCATTTTCCATCAGACTGAACCTGAAGAGTCTGAAAACTGCCCAATTTAAGTTCTGTAAGCGTTCTGCCTGGTTAGGATTACCTGTAGATAGCCAGAAACCTACTCCAGATTTGTCTTGACTCTTGCTCTAGGTAACTATTATGTGAAATATTTCCTCTCTCAGGCTGATATACTAGTACTCTACAGCAGAGTTTCCTCTTTGTGTTTGGTTTTATTCATCACTATGACACTGCTACTGAGAAGTCATAGGATGCTCCACCAAACTTCCCAAACTGCTGAAGCCAGGGGTCGAGTATGAAGGAGCTGAAGGAGGCAGAGGCATGCAGAGACACAAGGCCCCTACCAAACCTTGCTGTGAGGCAACATTGGTAACCACCAAGCCTCCACGCTGTTTATTTTTGGATGCAATCTGCTGGGTTTCTTAGCAAAGCAATAATTATTGTGGTTATTTTATTGGCTTTGTATTAATTGGAATACTTTGGAGCGAGTTGTACTGTCTTGTTGAAATGCCTTGAGATGACAGTTGTCATGATTTGGCACTATATAAACTAAGCTGAATTGAATGGAACTGAATTGTTTCTCAAGATGACAGAGTTGTTTTTCTTGTGCGATGAGTATTTTTTTTTCCTGTCAACAAAGTGAACCTCTGCTGAGCTAGATGTCACCTGTTTGACCGATATTTTCATGGCTCACTAAGCCAGTTTGGCTGGACAGCCAACCCGAAGAAGAGATACTTTCAAACTCTGAATTTTCATTGACAATGCTGTTATATTCTTGTGTCTATGCCAGTTTCCAATAACATCCTCTAGGCAGCGATTGTTGGTTTTTTTGGGGACTGACTTGCTGTTTGTACTGTGGGAGTTCATATGAAGAGTTGTTCTCTTTGTAAGCCCAAAGATGAACATTTTTCCATAAGAAGACTCCAGCCCGGATCAGCACCCTTCTATCTATAAGGAGAACCACAAGAAAATATCTGGATACTTTTTAAACTTACAGTTGTGTATTTTTCAATTCTACCCCAATAAAATAAAATAAAATAAAATATTATAATGAAATATCTGGGATTACAGTATACGGGCCTATTCATTCTATTTAATTTCAACTCACATCTGTCTTTTGTGATATCTTGGTAGAAAAGATTTAGACATCTAGGATTTTCTTCTATTATCATTTCTTTTGTTGATACCGTGTGTGTTTCCAATCATGTAAATGTTTTATTATCATTTCAAATATATTTATCTGAGGTTTAAAGTCTACTTAATTCAGGCATATTTGTGTTGCATAGGGATAAAGTAACTCAGAGGAAACCTAAATAACAAACAAGGTATTAGCAGCTTGGACAGAGAAAACAGGAAGCAGGAAATATGAAATGTTTTCCTTGGTCAAGCTGCCAAGAAACGCCCACCCTGCTGTTGTTACTAATGTAAAGTTGTTACTCTTCATTTTATTAACAAAGACAGATAGTGAATCAAAATCTGATGTAATGTCATTACTTTTGCTGGCATTTTCTCATAAACTGTAGAACATGTAATCAAAATCCATCAATCTGCTCAGAAACAGAAACTTCTAGATCTGAAGGATTTGTTTTATTTATTCCAATCATTTTCTTCTTCATCTGGATTATCCTGTGTCGTTCTCACCTTGGTGGTTGTGGGTCCCCCTGTGCTGACGTAACCTGGCCCAAACATCTTCTCGTAGCGTAGGATGCCTCGCCGCGTGTACTGCTGGTTGTCTAAAAACTGCTGGAAGGTGCTGAATCCAGTCTGGCTGCCCGAGGAACGGACAGTCTTCTGCAGCAGCCAGCAGATTTGATTTGGATTATTTTTCATCTGAAACAAGAGGAGGATGAGGCAGTAACAAAGGGGATCAAAGACTGCAAGGCACTTCTTTAATAACTCATTTAACATTTGCTGAGATGTTAATTATTTTACAGTACCTCAACATAAGTCTGAACCTTCTTTTTCAACACAATTTCAAAACCAAACGTTTGGCCTGCATCTGGGGCGTCCACCTGCACTGACGATGCCAGATGACTGTACTGGGCCTCGCTGCGGTACAAAGTGGGGTTGAAGTCCCTTTTGCTGTCACCTTTAGAGAAAGCAATGGTGAGTCATTTTTCATGCCTAATTTATGTAAAAGATACACTAACAACTTTTGCTGAAAAAGTATGAGAAACGCAACACAAAAACAAGATGTCAAAAGACTAAATGAAGACAGTTTAGGACTGTCCTAATCCAAGATGGGTCCAAAGGTAAAGAGGAATCACAACTAACAGCCAAATGCTTGAAGATGTCACTGGAATTGGTGAACATCTCTGTTAATGAGTCGAGCATAAAGTCCTTGAACAGGCACGATGTCCATAGCAGAACATCATGATCTCAGGAAAAAGAAGATGAAAACAGGCTGTGGGCATTAAGTTTAACAATTTTTAGTCTGATGAAATGTATGGCACAAAACACCACAACCAAAATCCGGGTGGAGGGAGCATTATCATTTGGGCTTCCTTGTTTGCCTGAGGGCCTGGATGACTTGCAATAGCCACGGAGTAAATGAACTCCCAAGTTTACCAAAAGTACCTGATATGATCATCTCTGAGTGGTTGTCCAGCAGCTAAAGGTTATTAAAAGTTGTGTGATGCAAGAAGAAATGTTCCTTTATGAGTGATCCGGTTAGAACCAGGACCCCAGCCCTATAGAGATGCTCTGGAACGACCTAAAGAGAGCTCTTCACACAAACTAGCTGAAAGCAGTTCTCCAAAGAGCGTTCAAAAACCTGCAGGTCTTGCTTGTTAGAAGTTATCTCTGCCAAAGTAGATTTGAGCAGCTATTAACTAAAATGGTTCATTTAGGTTTTCATCGTAAACAGCACTGTGTGAATGTTTGATGGGTAAAGAAAGATTGAGTCTAATAATCAAATTATTATTATATTGTGGCTTAGAAAGATCGTGTTTGGAGATATAAATCTTTCATTTAACATTCCTAAATCAGTTTGAGCTAGGACAACATTTTTAAGCGCTGAAAACAGAAACAGGAAGAAGTTTGATTGCTACCTGAACGGTGGTTGCAGGACTCCCTGAAAAAAAGAAAGCCACCAGGCTTGAGCCAGTGAAGCATTTTCTCCATACAGGATTTCAGCTCGCCGTCACTCAGGTACATCAGCAACCAATTAGAGAAGATGAAGTCGACACTGTGGAGAAAGTTAAATAACTACCATGACATGTGAGAGCCGTCTTTGTGAAACAGATTGTGTAACAGCAACATTTGGGGAATCTTCTTAATGTCACTACATTTAAAAATGTCCTGACTGACCCACAGAGCTGCACTGCCCTTCCAAAAACCACAGTGCTTTTCTTTAGTATGACAGGATGTTTCAGAGGTCTTTACACACACCTGTGTTGGGGGATATCCATCTTAGTGACATCAGCTTGGAGAAAGGTAACGTTGCTATGGTGACCATTTTGCTGCCTGTTTTTCTCCACGAAGCTTTCCATGAAGTCCACAGCCGTCACGTGGGCGGCTTTGGTCAGCAGGTGGCTAGTGTAGCGCCTGTAATCGCACATGACAGGATTCTATATGAGTAATGTGCTCCTCAGTTAAAAAGATTTCTTCTGAGGTTACGAATTGCATCAGAAAATGACCAGAAATCACTTTTTCACACAGGGCCATGTAGGTTTGGATTTTTCTTTCCCCTTAATAAAAAAACCCCTTCATTTAAAAACTGCATTTTGTGTTTACGTGTGTTATCTTTGTCTAATATTTAAAGTTGTTTGATGATCTGAAACATTTAAGTGTAACAAACATGTAAAAAATAAGAAATCAGGAAGGGGTCAAACACTTTTTCACACAACTGTGTATATATATATATATATATATATGTATATAAATAAAAGGGAAACACAGAGAAAGGACTAATGCAGCTATGCGCTCACCCGATCCCTGCCCCCAGTTCCAGCACCCGGTGCCCAGCCAGAGCCGGCAGCATGGAGAGGATCTCTGGCAGCTCCTGCTCAGTCAGCTCCTTGGCACGAGAATCCAGCATCATCTCCTCCACTGTGGCGTCTTTGGAGTGTTCCTTCCAAAACGCTGTCATATCGCAACGAACTGCAGAGTACACAAGTGTATGGAGGAAGTTTGTAAAAGATTAGCATTTGTGAATGTTAACAATCTGAATGCAGAGCTAATCTGCAGAGTATGATGAAAAGAAACATGAGCTTGTAGGCTAGAACAACAAAAAGGAAAGATCAGTGTTAGTACCAATATGTTTATAGAAAATAAAAGAAATGTAAATAACAGTGCTGTGTGCTCTTGAATGATGCAGTAACGACAAATTTAGAATCAAAAATAAGTTATTCTGCAGTTTTAACTGCTGAGGTACAAGCACACCTGCTTGTGAAACATCAATCATGACACATAAAAAAGTATTTGTTAAAATTATCTCTAAAATATTATCAACTGCTTTTATTGCCCCTCCATTCCTAAACTTTTCCCCAGAAGAGCTGGAATCTGTATGCCAGATTAACCATTAGTCAAACCTGATGAAGCAATCTTGCAGAAATCTGGTCATATGACGCATGAAGGGTTGCCAAAAATCTCCTTCACTGCATTCTCCCTTCAGAGACCGGGAATTCTTACAAGCTTTGGTAAGTATACATTTAATTTCCTCACCAAGGTTTAATTTGCTTTCTTTAAAAGGGTAGACTGAACATTCAAACGGCTTGTAAAATGTAGCAAATAACATGACACCCTCTACTCCGTCATATCTTATCAGCAACAATAGAAACATTTATCTAAAATGTGTCAGTAAACAAGAACAAAACTGCAACATTTGCCAAATAATAGTAGGAAAATCTTTTTTTTCCTCTATATTTTTCGGGAAACTCCATCAAATAAAAGTTACATAGTAGACTCAGAACAAATTAAAGGTGTAACCTGGAAAGAGAGGGTGTCGGCTATTCATGGCCCGTTGCCTGGTTACATACAGCGGATAATGCAAGGATACCAGGATAACTGCAGGTTAACAGAGACCTGACAAAGCCACTGGTCCTCTGACAGCTCCGGTCCCTCACTGACACATTCCAGCCCAGTGCTCACAGCAGGATTACTTCCAACAGCTGAGTGAACAATTACAACAAAACAACACGAGGCAGCTCCAACAAAACCCTCAAAACCTACAGTAACTTTGGAGTCCCCATGTGCACCAGCCTTACAATAATCCACACGATCAAAGTTTCACATTATGAAGAGAATCCTTGTTTATTGTTATCATTACTATCATCATAAGTCTGCTCATACCTTTTTCCATGGTCTTTTGTTGATTTCCCTGCAGTTGCTTAAAATAAATTGACTATGTTCAGTCTGGTAGTTATTGATTACTTTTAATAATTCGTTACTCCTCCCTGTAGAAAAGAGGGTTAGACCTCATGGGCGCTCTTTAAATAACATTTGGTGCGGTGTCGTGCAGAGGAGGTGGGCGCCAGGTAGTAAACTGGCCATTAGGACTCGACCTGTGCAGTGGCAGGGGAGGGAGGCGCATGAATAATCATCCATCAAGCCTGAATTATGGTTCCGCGTTAACCAACGCAGAGCATTTGGCGTAGGGTACGCGGCGACGCGCACCGTACGGTGCACGCCGCCGCGTACCCTACGGCGTATGCTCTGCGTTGGTGTAACGCGGAACCATAAATCAGCCTTCATTCAGGAGTGAGGCTCCGTAGATCAGCAGACGACAGCGTGCGGCGGTCCTTGTAACTAAGTGTTCATACTTCTTCTCATGAACTAGTTCAAAGTTCAGTTCACATAGTTTACAAATGAATAGTTCACGTTCAGTTCATCATTTTCACTTTGAACTAGTTCAAATTCAGTTCATTTCAATATTTTTAGGTGAGAAATAAGAATAAAACACCACCCTATCCTAAAACTGTTCACTGTATACAATCATCAGAGGTGGACAGGGTACTCGACCCCAGTACTTGAGAAAGAGTAAAAATACTACTGGTCAAAATTTACTCCGTTACAAGTAAAAGTAGCTCAGTCAAAATATTACTCGAGTAAGAGTAGAAAAGTACTTGCTTTTAAAGGTACTTAAGTATCCAAAAGTAAATGCTTTTAAATGTACTTTAAGTAAAAGTAAGAGTACGAGTAAATTTCTTATTTTCCACATCAGTAAATTACTATATTTTTTTCTAAATTAATTTAAGGATCTCTTAACTATTGTTTCTGAGAATTAACTCTTTGAAACCAGCTGCACTGATGTGCTGCTTTTAGAACCACAATGTTATATAAAACCTGCAGAAACACCAAAAACAAATCAAATGAATGGGATCATAAGAGGACAGCAGATGATGCAGAGTTTATTAACAATCATGAACTGAAACCAAATGAACCTGCACCATCCAACCAAGTCTGGATCCCCCTCAAAGACCACTGCTTTACAAAAAACTACATCTCTGCTTTCAATAACTCAATGTTGAAGTCACTTAACTTTACAGGAAGGACATGTACCAGTACAATATAGCAATATAGAGCATAACAAACTGTCTCCCCATGTCTGTCTTGTCTGTCTCCATGCCTGTCTCCCAATATCCGTCTCCCAATGTCTGTCTTGTTCGTCCCTGTGCCTGTCTCCCAATATCCCAATATTCTTCTCCTGACGCAGGCGTAGCCATTGTTGCGGCTCTGTTTTGACAAACACAGGCTACTTTGGCGGTATCGTTTTGAGGAGGCTTGACGTATTTCCGCTTTACGTACATCCCAGTGGAGAGCGTGCACTGTGATAGGTCTCCTCCTTTGACAAAAACAGCTTGTGTCCAATAGGATTTTAGGGAAGAAGAAAAAAGAGCAGTGATGACGTCGTTGTCTCGTCGAGTATTTTAAATGTGCCCGCTGGTGAAATGTATTCCGTAATAATTGGACCTAAACAGTGAAGCTGAAACTCACATAATCCGGACAGTTCAAATTCCAGTTCATGATCTGCAGATCTGAACACGTTCACTTTCAAGTTCTTTATGTTGCGTTCATTTCAACGTCCTCACAGAAATGAACGTGTTAAATGAACGTGTTCATTTGAACATGCACAACACTGGTCCTTACACGCCTCTGACAGCTGTCAATCATCCATTAGAGACTTTCTGCACACTTACAAGTTTATGCAGCTCGGTCGGTCAGAGAGATGCTTCCCTGCGTCGGTCTGCCTCACCGGTTTGGGCCCATCTCACCTCTGTTGGGCTGACACGTCGCAAAATGTCTCGTGTTGTGCACATATGATGTATTGAATTTTTTTTTAATAGAAGTTTTATTTCAAACATGTATATAAAATGAAAGTGAAAAAATAGTAATAAAAAGATAAACATTTACATCTTCATATAAACATATGTTCGAAAAAAAGGAGTAGGAAGAAGTGTACGCTTTTATGTAACGTTGCCTTTGTTTCTTGTGGAAATGATCTGAGCGCTGTTGCACCCGTAGGAACTGAAACAAGCCAGTTGGCACCTTTTCTCAGGGGTCCCTCGGAGTTTGGGGTTTTTACAGTGGGCTTTATTAATAGAATCACTTATAGATAACAGTTATGCGATACAGTGTATAATAAGATCTTTTTATAGGGACCATATTTTAGTTTTCAATAAAGGCAAACTTTGGGCTGCCAGCCTTAAGTCAATGAGTCATTCACCGCCAGGAAAAGCCAATGGCTTAACTCATTAAATGTTTTTTTTTTATTTTATTTTTTTTTATCCTTGAACACAATTTTTTAAACAAGAGAAACACACTTTATAAAAACTGCTAGTAGAGGAAATATAATATAAGAAAAAGAACAATTGGGAGGTATCATGAACAAGAGGTACCGGTAAACAAAAATTAAGATAGACAAGTAAAGTTAAAACAAAGGAACAGTAAGGCATTTTAAAGCAAATAGCATCAACATTTCAGAAAGAGACTTAAGATAAAAGATACTTTGATATATCGGTTAATAATTTTTTTGCAGTTATTAATTTGACTTTATTTTTTAAAGAAACAAAAAAACTTTTGAAATCATTTATAAAAAATTGGAAAGAGGGCTTCATTTTTCTCCACTTACAACAATGTATGTGATATTAAGCCGGTAAGAGAATGACATTAACCAAGGACACTGATTTGTCAATTGTATCTATATAAAAAATAATGTTACTAACTCATTAAATGTGTTGTTGCCACAATGTTGGTTAATGTGAATAATTACCCCAAACCGATGGTTTGCATTACTTACATTATTAGTGGTTGTAATCATTATTGTCACTCAGTTCATGCTCCATGTTCAGTTTACTTGCTAGTGGGGGCCATTTACATGGCAAAGCAAAGGTCAGATTGAGGTCACACCTGCATTCAGTTGCAAAGTCGTAAGGTGACATTTCCAAAACTTGGATTAACACTTGTCACCGCTATTGCATTCAGTCGTGCATATACTGTGAATGATGTAGCAGCACGTGCGCTGTAAATAGTGAATACTACTATTGCTGCATTCAATTTATACGAAACTGGGGAACAAAGCGACCTTGCGAAAGTGGAATTAAACACCCACTGAAAATTGGTAATGTAGACTAGTCAGATTAACTGAAGTTACAGCAGCATTACAGTGCAGATTAAAATCTAATTTAGCATTATAAATATCCAACTTGATCAATAAAAATACATTGATTAAAGTGACTGGGCCTGTCTTTATTGGTCGCCATCAATTTCTTAATCTCTTAAGGAATTTATGGAGTTGGAAAAGCATAATTTTTGATATATAACAAAAAAAATAAAGACATATAAATCATGGAACTACATAAAACAGAAGACTGTCCAGGAGAGCGTTAGTCCAACACAGTGCTTATTACCCTCAGGTTGTGTATTTTGTGTCAGCTCTTACAGGCATGAATGCCTATGTTTATCACACTGACTATAAAACACATCCTCGGTGTGTGTTTTCACCATACTGTTGTTGGGTCATTGGCTGTAAATGTTTAATATTTGGGCTACTAGTTTTTTCTTCTTGTCCGCCTCTTTTGAACTTTGACCTGGTGTAATTGAGCTTGTGAGTTACGTCATCACTGTTTTTCTGACCATTTTTAACAAGAACAGGTCACATGAAAAAAAGCACCAAGCAGAGAACCATTCACTTTCTTTTGTAGCTACTGATTTAATTAAACGTTGAATGAAATACATGTTCTACAAATCACATTTGGTCAAAGTGAAAAACTGAATGAAAAGTTTGTGATTAAAAAAAATTGCCACCTTTAAGGTGAAAAAAAGAGGGCAAAGTACACTGACTTCTACATAACAGGTTATACAGAACTTGTTGTGATAACCGTAGGCCATGGAGTAGGTCCCTGTGAGCCTCTCTCGCAGGCTTTGAATAACAGAAATGTTTTACTGTGAATAATTGAAAAGTTCCCTGTCAACACCAGGACGTGAGACATGCCTGTTTACTTCAATAAAGGATTTATTTATCACACACCCACGTGTATTACAGTCGACTCAAAGATGCCTGAGCCACAGAAAGAAGGCGTAAAGCCCCGGGCTGTAGTCTTGGTGTGTGATCTACCCAGGTTGGTGAGTTTGACTTTTAACACAGATGCAGCACATAGAGACACAGCCAAAGTTCATTGTGACCAGACCAAACAGACCAAGCAGCAGGGACTTTCTGTTACAATTAGAAGCAAAAAAAAAGCTTTATTTCAGCATATCTGTTCAGAGTTTGATACTTTGGATGTTTGACACAACTACTTCAGGTGAGATTGAACTATTGGCTCATTATTGAACTACCCGATTTTGAATACATGTGAGGTTAGTTTAGTGTGTATTAGAGCAGTTAAAAGTATTTGTACTCACTATCCATTTGACTCTCTATGCATATGCCTTTTCCCTGTTAGTCAAAGCTCAAATGTTTATGTTCAAAATTCAGCTGTGTGCTTGCATATGCAGCCTCACCACAGATTCAGTAGTATTTCAAGATGTGTTCAAGAAGAAGAATGAAAACATAAACACTTAAAGCTCCATGACAACCAAGCAAGCTGAAGCAGGTGATGATTTAGATGAAGAGGACAGAACTCTTGTACACTCTTATCAAAGGTATATGTACCATTGATAAGAGAGTGATAGATATTATATATTATGTATCTTAATTTCACATGAGTTGTGCTCAGCGAACCAGAGGAGAAGCAAAGTGAAGTCCGGCAGAGTCCCCCAAAAATGTGAAGGCATTCTTAAAAAGGCACACATTAAAAATATGTGTAAATAAATTATTACAGTAATGCATCTTTCAGTCTCAGTTGATAAGACTCATTAAACATGCCTGAGCTTCAAGGCCTTCTGAATTGGCAGGTGTTGAAATTCTGCAGATTCACCAGCACCACTACAGTAACGGTATAGCTGAAAGAAGATGAATGTGATTTTCAACAGTTTGGGGGAAAAAAATTAATAAATAAAGTCCTAAACCTGTAATAACATCAAGATGACAACACAATATCAGAATCAGAAAAGCTTTATTGCCAGGTCAGACATAAATCAGACGAGAGAACTTGACTCCGGTTTACACCGATGGCACCATTAATACGGACGCAATATGAAAAATACATGGCTGGATGCAAATTAGCTGGTGATCACAAGCTCTCATACGTAGTGCAGTATCTTCTGAATGCTAGAAGAAAGGTTATAGAAATTTATAAATACAACAGACAAAATAATAAAATATGACAACATCCTTCTGTCTTTTTTCCTTGGAAATATGCATTCCTCTCATTAAAAACTACCTTGAAATAAAACCCAGTCATATTTATACTCACACTTTTTGTTGCGTGATGTGTGACATCACAAATATTTAATTTTTTTAACAAATCAACAAGAAAAAAAAATTGCACAAGGTTTTAGGAGGTTAAAGGTCATATTCTCAATCATGAATCCATTGACCTGTATGTGTGTTCATGTTTAACCACAGTCACTTTGTTTTTTCTACAGCAGACAATGTACTGAGTTGCCAAAATCAGCTCATAACTTTCAGACACAAAAGGAACTTTTCCATAATCGACACATGTTGTGGTGTATGAAACATGCACCTTTTTGAAAGTCAAAAGTCACAAACTGTCATCTCAACAACAACTTGAAAGATTTTATGTAAAAAAAAAAGTGTTCCAGTTTTTGATATGAACCTCCTAAGACCTAACGTCAGATATTTTGTTGTCTACTGTATGTCATAATATTGAATGTCTTAACGGCTGCCCAAAGCAACAAGAAAAAAAAATTGCACCAGGTTTTAGGAGGTTATTTATGATTATTATTATGATGCTTTATGATGCATTTATAAGGAAATGTAGCTTATAAATGTAAAGGTACATTTATTGGCATAAACTGAAAACTGCAACCAGCTAAATGACCTGCACACCCAAACTGTGGTGGCCTTGAGCAGAAACTGTTTGTTCTGCGGCCAGTGTTTGGCTTGTCCATTTTTGGTTACTGTATAAGCATACAAGTGCAGCGAGGCACCAGGAAAAAGAGAAGGAATCTCAATATTTTTCAGTCTACAGAAGTCAAAGCTCAAAAATGTTCTCAGCAATGGATTGTGGGTTTGCAAAGTGGCAGTGCTGAGTGTGAGATGAGTGTATTTCATTTTCCTTCTGGCTTCATGTTTTATAGTGTGCTGAAGTTTAAACACAATCACACAGCAGTTATGGAAAAAAAAAAAAGGGGGGGGGGCATGATTGAGGGGGGCCCCTAATGGTGATGAAATGTTAATACAGACAAAAATAATTGCACTAAGTTATTAACTAAAATATAATCACAAATGTTTTATTTTCAATGTCCTGGTAACAATAACTATTTGTTTTGGAAACATCAGCGCCTGCAGCCCCCCCTCTAATTATGTACAATGGTCTGACTGGATCAGCCGCACGCAGCGCACCGGCAGTTTGTCACAGACAGTATTCAGAGTTCTCCGTTCTTCATGTCAACCGCCATGTCATTTTTCTCTCATAAATATGGCAATGATAGTCAAAAATACCATTCAATTGTGTGTAAAATAACACCAAAAAAATGTGCCGCTGTGTCGGGGGGCTCTGTTCAATTCAATTCAATTCAATTTTATTTACAGTATATAGCGTCTTCTACAACAGAAATTGTCTCTAGGCACTTTCCAGAGACCCAGAACACGTAAATATTATTTTCATGGTGCCCAAAATCCCTAGCGGCCCCCTGAATGGTGTCTGCAGGTAAATGCAGCTTTGACCTGTTTCTATTTCCAGAATTGATGGTCTCGTGCTCGTCTCCTATGAAGGGCAGCATATAGATACGTGTAAATAAACAAAAGTGGCTGTCTTAACAGGAAACCATAGCAACAAAACATATTTTTACTCAGGGAGATGGCAACTTCAATGGTAGCGCCATACTGAGTTGAAACTGATTTTTACAGAAACCAATAACATCCACATCCTGTAATGAACCCAACTCTATATTTTACAGTTTTAATCAAATGTATCTCATGCAACTTTAATGGATATGGAGTATATTGCCTTTGCACATATTTCAACTCTCCAGGGCAGAACACTCTGCTCTGGTGGAATCAACATTACATGACTTTTGTCCACTAGATGTCAGTAAATGTCCAACAATTCGGTTATGATCCGATTGGGGTGAGGTTGGAGTTTTAACACTTTTATAACGTTGAATGTGCGAATGAGAGAGGAAAATGCAGATACTTGTTGTTATGTTATTATTCAGAAAAAAACTAATGCTACCATTTATGATATTTTGATATTTTGTAGGTTAATTGATGATTTTAAATTGCCCGTAGGTGTGAGTGTGAGTATGCCAGGTTGTTTACCTGCGATAGACTGGTGACCTGTCCAGGGTGTACCTGCCTCTCGCCTGTAACGAGCTGGGACAGGCTCCAGCAGACCCCCGGGACCCTGGATAAAGTGGGTATAGAAAACTGATGGATGGATGGATGGAATTTAGGTCAAATTTGGCACTTATGGCTCAGTTACACCCTGGGAAGTGCCATTTAGATGTGTCCCAAAGTCCATGAACTGGATCAAACTTGGGTTTCGATGTATCTTGTTCGGTGTATGAGTCAGATGCACCACGGATTTCATATGTTGGTTCTGATATGACATTTGGTAGGCATTGTGAAGGCAGAAGAAACGGGCCATTTCTGGTAGATTTGTGGTTGACTTTAGGCAGCCACACTCACACGAAGTCATATGTTGTCAGTCAAAAACAAAATGTGGGCTAAAGAAAACTACAGAAAGTGGACAAGCTTGGGGTGAACAGTCTTTGCTATCGGGGAGGGATGTACATTTGACGGTGATCATTTTACACTGCGCAAAGGAAGCTGGCTAGTTTACACACTCAAGCAGGTGTTGATTAACAAAACACACACATGTAGCAGTCAGTAATAAAAACCAAGTGTGACGCAAGGGCAAGAAGAAAAACTACCCAGCAAGCACAAGGGGACAATTTTCAAAATTTTACACACATGTCCACAATTCCTTTATCTTAGGTGACAAAAGAATAATTTAAGTGCCTACTTAACCAGCAAAACAAATTACTGACACATTAAGGATAGGATTAAGGGGATTTTTTTTCCCATTTTGAACTGCTCGTATGGTTACATTTCTTACGTGATGTAAAGCCAGATGATAATAAACCTACTTTTACCACGTGTAAATATTCATGAGACCTTTCATGTTGTAACGGTTTGTTTTGATTTGTGTACGGAGCTCTAAAATTAGCCTCATCTCCTGGGACAGAAGAGCATCTTTGTCTGTTTTACAAACATCTTCTCCTAACAGAGGAAGACAGGTACTGGTCTTATAGATTAGGTGTTGAACAAAAAACACATTTGCCTTCCTCAGATTCATACGGGAAATTACCAGAGACATATTTCATGTGCTGGCTCCCTGGGAGAAAATAAAGAAAATTGCTCTTCACTTGAACTTGAGTGCAGATGAGTCGTCGCCGGAGGGGAAAAAGCATCTTTGCACATGAAAGATTCATTTAAAATCTCACAAACCTCAACAAGTGGTTCCAGGTTTCTAAACTCCTGCGAGAAGAGGTTGAAGGATGCATCAGTGATTATGCTATACAGTGCGTAAAATATTTATTTATTTATCTTACTTCTGGGATGCATGTCGAAATCATAGAAAACCACGTGTGCTTGTTAATACTTGCCCGCTGTATACACTACATCTCCATATGTTCACTCATAGGTCTATTTCAATCCCACTCACGACTGAGCTGATATTAACCAGTCTGTGTCTGGATATAATGATCTGCTTCTTGAAAACATTCAAATCCCTCAGTTGTTAAGGTCCAAAACACAGACTCATAGGACTTGTCAGGAGAACATCCTCTCAGTACATTGTAATGATGAATCATGATTTGGTTTGTCTTTCCAGTTCACTTTTAGCATCTGGAAAGTACTAAACCAAATTTTATTTATTTAAATTTATTTAAATCTCACTTTGAATGGTCCATGTCAGTCGTGAAGAATGATGAGGGGAAACCAGAAACACATTGGCTTCTTCATGCACATGGGAGCTGATTTCACTGGGATGCAGACAGAGAATCCTGAACCCTGAATCATCATTCTCCTTGACTTTGAAGCAAGTGTGTTTTGTTTTCTTAAGCAAACGCCATATCCATGTCACATCTGCTGCTGACGGCCAAAAAGCCTTCAGCTGGAGTCTTGACAGAATGTTTTATCAGCCAGGAGAAACGCTTGACTCCTGTTAACTTATATCCGCACAAACATAACCACATGCATCTCAATATAAACTTTAAAGGTGAGCTAAAGCGAGGCTGCAGACGGTTCCCACGAATGTAGTTGTTGACAAACTCTTACTGAGCTCTGACACTGTAGACCACTTTAGTTCTCTTAAAAACACCATCAGATGATCCGGGTCTGGGAGTTTGGTCCCTGATGCTTCTGCTCTGAACATGAGTGGGGGGGTTCTTGGAAAACAAGTAATGATAATGTTGCAATCACGACATCTTTTATTGTTTAACTTGATGTCACAGAGCCTGACAATATGTGATGGTCTGTATAAACATCAAACACATTCATTAAGAGTGGGAGAGGAAAACTAAAAGCTCAAATACCCCATAAGTGTAGAAGCAGAAAACAATTTGCATAAACTGAAATGTCATTAGGTAGCAGAATGATGTGTTGACATTTTCTGATTAAAAAAAGGTACAAAGCTTTTATTTGTTCTCTGGCATGAGGTTTAATAAGTACGTTTGGAATTTCCAATTCATAGCAGTCTGCGTTCAATAAGGAAGCCCAGACTCCTGAAAACATATAAAGTAAAAATACTGTTAAAAGATGTTCAGAACATTTTTTAAATTGGCTATCTGAGTCTGCTGAAATCTTGTTAGAGCTTCAGCTGAACTTTGTGACGTCCTGCTGAACAGAACAATGACTTCAGATTCTGTCCCTCACCTCTGACCCAGCAGTCCTGCTGGAAACAATCAATAGATCTTTCAACCTACCAATGAGTGTGTGAGCATTGTTGTAAGAAGAGCTTAAAAATGAGTTTCCTTTCTGTTTGTAGTTTTTAACCGTGCGTTTGTGCTGGTGACAACTGAAATATGAACGCGCCGGCCACCCGGGAGGTCTCGTCAGAGAGTAATGTCTGGAAGGAATTGAAATGACAGGAGGCATGTGTTTGCCAGCTGAATAAACTCACAGGACTCTGTAGCGTCCTGCAGGAAGCCAAAATGCTTTGTGAGCACGATTTGAGGCATGGAATAGGTGTACCTGTTGAGGCAAAACTGCAATCCGTTGGTGAAAGGCTTGAAATGGAGCGAGTGTGTAGCCATCGGAATATTGTTTGTGAAAATAAGGAACAGTAGATCAGAAAAGCCTTTCGATAACAAAAACTATTAAATAACTCAAGAACAATTCCAAAATAGTAAATATGCTAATGACACAAGGACCATAGACGGATACATCTTAGAAGTAATACCATTTTAAAAGAGGTTAAAATTAGATGTATTGTCCATAAATCAATGTCATATGATGATCCTGTGTATTAGGTGATTTATGCTTCTTTGTTGAGTCAGTACGTATGCCATAGCTATGGATCCTGCACAGCAACCTACACCATAGCCTGATGTTCACCTCCCCAGAAATGTAAGTATGTGTGGGGTCAACGTGAAACATTACAAATGTGATTGGTTCACCTGCTTGCTTTGATTTTCTACATATTGTTTCCTCTTGATTATCTTCAACTCAGGCTGCTGTCTGTAAAAATGACTGTTTTTCAGTTCAAGCTCACCTAAGATCTTCTCCATTTGCACTGTTTCTATGTCTGAGCAACATAAAGGAAGTAAACAAGAGGAACTGCAGCACTGCAAGCATAGTAGGGAAAGGTTTGCAGGGTCAACTAGTGTTTGACGGCAATATGAGATAAATGCAACAAAAACAAACATTACCAGTGGATCACACATAGGCGTTTGAGGCATACATTGACTTTGAACGAGGAGATAAAGAGTTGCTGAACTGAATTGTGGGTGTGTTGCATCACAATGAGTGGCAGCATGGAGGATAAACATATCACTGCTGTATGCAATTGACCCACATTAAATGACCATGACTTTGTGCTTATGTCATACAGTAACTGCAGTAAAGCCTGAGGAGAAGTGGCAAATATGTTGGAATGCATGTGTGCTGTTATATCTTTGAGATGGACTGCCTTATCTATATTGAAATGCACTAGCCTTTCTCGATATCAGATGCAAAGCATCCAAGCAAGGCCCTCTTACAAGCCTGTGACATTCTGCCTGACTGCATTTCTGACAAACAGAATGCACCCAAAAGTGATGAATGGCTTGCCTAACCAGCACCAATATAGGGAAACTGACATCCATTGTCATAGAAGGACTGTGTCAGAGCTGTGTGAAACATAAGAAACACCTGGCTTTCTTTTGCACGAAATCGAAAGCTATGTTTTTTAATTTATGTGGACAGTGTGAGCAAGAGACAACCCAAAGTGTTAGACATACCCACAGTCCAGCAATGCCACAATACATGTGAGCCGTAAATGTCAACAATGACGTAGCTCCTGCACATGTGTAGCTGCTTCTACATGGCAGCTTACGGTAAGTAATTATACAGGATTTGTGTCCAATAACGCTTTGAATTCAGGAAATGCACTCATCATTCATACTGCCCATTTCATGTGTATGCTGCGAAGAAAAATAAAGGCCTTCACAGAAAACCTTGTCTCCTTTAAGCTAGAAATCAAAAGGATATCATCGCTGTTTTTTTTTCCCCTTTTTTTTTAAAGCAATAAATGTATTGATGAGTAGACAAACCAGGGTTAAATCTGCTGAATGTGGTGAGTAATAGCTTTGACTCTATCGCCTCTGCCTGACCTGAGGAGCTGTAGTCTGGCTGTGAGTCACGATACATGTAAGTGAAAACACATTGTGATTAGATGACAAGTTAAACAATAAAAGATGTTGTGATTGCAACGTTATCATGTTGTGATTTTCCAAGAACCACCCGGTTCATCTTCAGAGTAGAAGCAACAGGGATCAAACACCCAGACCCGGATAGATCTGATTATGTTTTTAAGATAACTAAAATGGTCTACAGTGTCAGATCTCAGTAAGATTTTGTCAACAACTACAGGTGTTTATATTAGAGTCAAAAATCTGTTAGCTTCTGTTCCTGACAGGTGCCTACTTGACCAGAGAGTACAGTAAAAATTGTAAATATAAATAGCTTTATTGGAATCTAGTTATACCAAAATACAGTTTATGTGAGTAGATATACTAGGAGAAAAGCAATCTGAAGATAAAATAGCAAAAAGGTATTTTATTCATCTTTGAATATAGGTTTTAAGTTTAATTGAAAGAATATTTACTTACTTTAATGAAGGATCCATCAGCTACAGCGATCTATCTTCCATCCCTACTGCAAAAACAGGCAAAAGTAACTTTCTGCTCTAAAGAACTAGTCCTAATGTCGATTGTAACAGCAAACACAGTACATGGTAAATATACGGTAATAGATATCACTATTATGTCTAAAAATATAGGGGTATCATTTCTTGGCCTGATCACCCAGCCCTAATTTCATTTTTCTCATTTTATTGAGTTAGATAAATCAAATTCCAGTTGTGACGATTTAAATTTGCACTCTCATTTTTCTTTGTGAGCATTAGCCTGTTGGCAGTGCTACCTGCTTAAACAAAGGAGACACCTGCATGAGCTGTTTTTCATACCTTTCGAACAAGGCTCATTTGAAAAGAGAATTTTACCCTGAAATTAAAATAATTTAGCTCAAGAGAGATATGATTGTTAAAATAGGAGCCAGAGTTCTAACCTAACATAAAATGTATATCAAAAGATGGGACATAAATGTAATAATTATAATAAATCCATAGAGTCAGACTCTTGATTAGGTGACAGCAAAATAAGACCCCCCCCCCCGCCCGAAAGCAGAATGTGTCTGAAACAAATGATCTGATTAGAAGATTAGAAAAGAGCATGTTATTTAGAAATGTCACATAGAATTTCGACCATCGCCCATGTCGTCCAACACCTGAGCGATGTTACATTTATAAGCAAAATGTACCACAGCATAGGTGCTGTTTTGATTTTTTCTGTGCACATTTTTAGGCCTGAAATTAGGGCTTTATAAGAAATATTCCCAAAGAGGACACAAATGACCTTTGCCTGCTGTCCTTTAATAAAAGAAACCAGCGCGAGCACAGCAGGGGTTTCAGTGTGTGGGCCGCTGATGTCTGGTGACTCAAAAAACTGAGGAAGACGGTGTGTCATGCTAATTTAAGCTAGTTGGCAACTACAGTATTTCTCTGCAAAATTCATGTTTAATAAAAAAAAAAAAAGCAGTAATCCGATCTATATGTGTCATATAATTATTTTTCTGACATCATCTTCATCTTGTAACTGCCTTAAAACTCTTAACTATTTCTTTACAAATGTCTAAAAAAAAGTGTCATGTCACTTATTGTATGTTCAGTGCAAAAGAAGTCTTGACTCAAACTAGCTGCTGAGTTGTCATTTTTTACTTATTTACTTGCATGGAATATACGCACAGAAGTATATCATGCCCAAAACAGTTGTTTTTTATTAATTTATTTTTTTGTTGTACTCATTTGTCACTTTTTCTCTGGACTCGATTAGGTGCAAACTAAGCTTCAATTTGTTTTTGAATTGCATCTCATCATTAAAAAAAAAAGCAAAAACAAAACCCATTTCTGGATCAGTAATAACCAAGCTTAAGACCTGGAAATCTAATCTTCAGGCCAAGGCCACCCGGGTAGGAGTAATTACACAATCTGCTCAGGTGTTTTCAGCACATAAATTCTGTGGTCGCTGAAACATGAAGGAGACCTTGAGGAGCGGAAGTTTTATGTCTGTTTGTGCAGCTCACCAGTCTCGGCAAGCTGCTGTCTGTCAAGGTGTGGAAATGAATAATATCTGACAACTTACTAAAGCGTCTCTTATTCACTTAGGAAACGCTTAAGAGAGAAAATCACCAACAGGAAACACACTTTAAGACTGTAGGTTAGATGGTACTTACTTATTATAGCTAATCATAGAATGACCACAACTAACACACACTAAAACTATATTGATTATTACTAAGAATTGCAGTGGTAAACTGCAGGACAGGGATTTGTAGATGTTGGTAGATGGGAGTTAGGAGTTGGTTGACGTGCTCAAAAGAAATGATAAAAATAGTGATGATAAAAATGGATGTGAACTGAAAACATTAAATTGCCCTGATTTGATGCATTTTAAATACAGTAACTGGATTAAAACAGTAGGGATGTTATAAAAGAAACTTTTTGATGTTGGAAATTATCATTTCAAGCAGAAAAAGTAATAAAAAGTGATATAAAAATGGAAGTGATGGCAATGCTTACAAAAAAAAACAAGTGGAGAAAGTTCTGTCTCCCATATTGGCTTGCTCCCTCTAAGTCGGGGGTCACCACAGTGGGTCAGTGCAGTCGGCACATTGATCTGTCACAGTTACTACCACGGATGCCCTTTCTGGCAAACCTCCATGAGAACAGGGACACACAAACATGGACAATTTAGAATCACCAATTAACCTGCATACATGTTTTTGGACTGTTGTTGGAAGCAGGAGGACTCACAAATAACCCACATAAGCTCAAGGTTAACATGCAAACTCCACACAGAAAGACCCCAGGAGCCCTCTTGCTGTGACGCAACAATGCTAACCACGAAGCCACCCTTTGCACCAGTCTGGTGTTCTTCAAAGCTTGTCATTTTCTGTCTTGTGCTGTAAAAAGCTGACCAACCGATTCTTAGTTTACCCCACTGGGATTTGAGGACTCAAAAGCCATAATCACAAAGTTTCCGTCCAGACTCCAAGCCACCCAGCAGTTCCCTGTCAGTGTTTGCTTTTATACCATGTTCCATTTTCTTATTCCAGCACCATGCTGGTGGCAGCCCGTCTCAGTGACTGTGGTCATGTTGTTTTTCTTTGCAACATCTTGGGATTTGCTACGAAGCTTTTTTCCTTTAAAACTCTGATTTTGGAAACATTTTCCTACACTAGTGTTTGATGCCGTGCAGCTTAAAGGATATCAACTTGGCAACATGAAGTTGCAAATTTAAAATTCATGCATAAATATTCTTGTAAGTGCAAATAAAAGTGCTGGCAAACTGGATGCTGAAAATGGCTTTTTTTTTATATGAAAATCAATTTTCAGATAAAAGTGTATGGAAAGCTTTAATAAGTTATTGCATGGCATTTTTTAATCACATTGTCTCCCAACAGGCCTTTTGATTTACCAGGGTTTATTAAAATGCATATGCCTAGCTATTAAGAAACTTCTAATCCTACCAGCAGGAAGTGGTGTAGATTAATGCAGGCATGCTGACCCCAGAGTTCACTTTGAACATGAAATTTAAAACCTTAACAAAATGCTTGCTCTAAAGTTACACAACTGAACAGCAGCTGTAGACTTGATGGAACCAGACAATAGTAAACAGTAAAACCTTACATTTTACTAATCATGTGTGAGCAGTTAAACTGCAATGCCCCAAAAGGTGAATTTGAACTAATTTCAATGTTAAAATGTGTATTTAAGCATTGCCCTACTGTAGATGTTATACACATAAATAGTGACCTGCTAAGATGATCTAAGTCAAAGATAACGACCTTGACAGACTGAACAGACTTCATACTGTTTTATCTGTTTACCCCACTGCTTTTAGTTTTGTAAACTTACCTGAGAAGAATAAAATAAGAAACACTGTGCATAATTTAAGAAGGACAAACCCTCTATACATGTCAACAGCAGCTTAGAAATATATATACACAGAGATGCCTGGCTGGACATGGAGGTCTGAGCCTTAAAAAAATTAAAATTGCAGGTTTTCAGGACCTGGTAGGCAGCTTCACCCCCTATTCTCCTCTGTGACACCACATACTGTAGCAGAGCTCTTCCTCATGCTTACACTGACACCTGCAGACTTGGGCCGGGGGATAATGGTGCATTGAATCAGACAGCGAAGCAGTGTAAAAGCATAGCCTCAAGTCTGCATGATAGCATAAATCAAAAAACCCTGGGAAGTATGTTTATTCCTTCATCAGCTCAGGGATCAGTACCCTTTAGCTGCCTGCCACTGTTCCACCTCTCCCATCGCCATCATTCTAGCATCTGTCTTGCCCTGACTATTCAAATAACTCCTGCCAGCAAAGGGCTTTCCAAAGACACTATGGGTGACAGAGTCTGCATGTGAATATGTATGTATAGAAAATGTAGGATGATTTTTCCCTAGAGAAACCAAATTGTTTGAAAAAGAGCAACACCATTTAAATAACATTTTGGTGAGAATATGGATGAGTGTGTGCGTTTCTAAGCCCCTGTTGACATGTATAAAGGGTTTGTCCGTCCTAAATTATGCACAGTGTTTTTTATATTTTATTCTTCTCAGGCAAGTTTACAAAACTAAAAGCAGTAGGTTAAAAAATAAATCAGTATGAAGTCTGTCAAGGTCGTTATCTTTGACTCAGATCAGGTTTGCATGTCACTAAAAAGGATGGATGGACTGGGAATGGTCAATGGAAAAGATGCGTTTACAAGTTTTATGGCTACTCAGGGGATAGACTTACTCTGACTTCACTTGAGTTTTATCTGGAGCCAAAGCTGAGGTTATTTGGAGCTTTGCTCATAAACACAACATTCCTGTAAGGCCAGGGGAGTCTAAATGGCCTCCTTTAAAAATCATGACTGGACTGGACCATAAAATGACTCATTGTTTTGCTACAGACACACAATTTATGCAAAAGTTATGCATGATAAAGTGATTTTTTTTCCAATGTATTTTATGAAGCTAAAGTTAAATCTTAAAAACCCAGTTAAATCTTAAAATATATGACAAAAAAATAAGAAAAAAAAAGTGTTGTGTGAAATGGCGAAATGGAACATGTTTATTAGCTGCATAATTTCTAGGTTTTAGTATTAAAATAAGATGTTCAGCCAGTTGATGATCAATACATTAATCACAAATTCTAAAAAGGAAAAATTAATTAAAATAAACAAACAAAACATTGTAAGAAACAATTATTGCACATCTTTACATAAACCTGTAGCCTGAGTCATGCAGAAGTTATTTTCAACATCAGTGATCATGTATAATTTAAAAGCCCGACCACAACAAAACTTGGTTCTGTAAATAGTTTGTAAATTTTAATTGTTTTCCCACCTTTTGGTAAAAATAAAATGCAAAAACCTAAATCTGTAATTTTTCATTTTGTTTGAATCTTTATTTGATAGACATAAGTACAAATAAAACAATTTTCAGTGTCTATGCTTAATAAACAAAGTTACACACTCCAAAGGGAGCGGAAGAGAGATGCTACCAATAATGCTGTTCATCCTTTTTGATATAGACTTTTCATTTGGGAACTGAATTGTTGTGGTTTTACTTGAGGGATTGGAGTTAATTCTTGCTGAGTACAAAAGAAGCAAAAGGTGCTCATGGTTATTTCAAGCTCTCTTTGTGATGCACCACACATTTTTAAATGGTGACTGATCTGGGGTGTGTTTCCTGCACAACAATGGAAGTTAGCATAATTGCATTGTACGATTCATTGTTAAACTGACATATGTTTATATATTTGTATACAAACGTATGTTTGAACTATGAACTATGAACTATGAACTATGGTGGCAACAACATAAACACACAATCATTTACATTCCTATTTACAGTAACTGTATGACATTCAACTTTGAAGAGTTTTTTTATTTAAATTTTTCGTTAGATGAGTGATAAGTTTCTAAGAACAGTGGTAATCAGACATATTTAAGCAATAACAATATCAAACATTATCTGCAATGATGTCTGACATCACGGTTATTCCTTCATTTTCTCTCTATATTTTTTATGTATATTGACATACATGTGAACTTACTTTGCCGCGTTGCAACCTGCCACCGATGACATCTACTGTCATCGATGCTGCTGAAGCAGGATCTAAGCCTTTAACCACAGCTTGAGCTCTGCCCTTCCTGTGACACAACTTAATGACAGTGCTTGCATTTAGGAAATGCCTATGTTTAACAATGCAACAATTTAAGGATTGCTTAATACTACTACTACTGTCATTTAGCAGACGCTTTTATCCAAAGCAACTTACATCTGTGAAAACAACACAAGCAAGAAATCCCATAGGAGGGTCCAGTACAGCTGGATAAGTGCTGGTCAGACTGCTGTTGGACACAGGTGCTGCCATGCTAGTGCTAGAATATGTATTTATTTTTTGTTAATGCTAACTATTTAAGTTACTAAAATTGTTATCGTCATCATTCAAACTTTGGTTTCAGAGAGCACTTTCTTCACACGTGTAGTTCCAATTATGTCAGTTGCTATGATGGTTTTGGGAAACACACCCCTGGGCTGCAGGGATGCCAGTCAAGCACATACACTGGATTTAAAGCCACAGTCTTGTGAATAATGCAAAATAAAGTCATTCTCCTGAAATAACCATGTATCTATGAGAAAAATAAGCTGCAGTCACGACTCCAAAATGTCAGTACAATACACTGGTGTATTCAATCACCCAAGCCTTGTTGATGCCCCCCCCCCCCCCTCCTCTCCTTAATGATAAGAGCTTGCTTTGACACCTTTCATATCTAACAGTCTGGATGGTTTTTCTTTGGCACATCGAATCAAATATCTGTTTTTCTTTCAAAAGCCAAGGAGGAGGATTAAACCCAGAGCGGCTTCTCTACGGTGTCGCCTGAGGACTAAATCATTCAGAGGATAAGTGAACCAAACAATGTGACCTTTCAACCCATCATCTGAGTGCATTAACTCCCTATGGCACAGAGTAAACACAACTTAATTAGCTTAATATGCAAGCATGCCATTACAAGCAGTCAGAATTGATGATAAAGACCAAAAGCATGAGAAAACTGCAGAATAAGCATGCATTTTACTGGCACAATACACTACGATAAAGTATTGAAGAAAATTATTACATTGTGTAAATTATTCCAAAACTGACTGACTTTCTTTCTTTTTAAAAAATGTATTATTATTTAAGACATGCACTAAAACTCACATAATGCTTGTAGTATGTGAGTGGCAGCAGTCAGAAATAGGGTTATTATTATTTTTTTTATTTGATCAATATCAGATTTTCCTTATTCCTTTTTTGTCACACTTTTGTTGAGACTCTATGATCTGGTTTTATTTTTTTATTTCTTTAAAAGCAATCATGCCATCTGACGTCTGTTCATGGCTAACGCCATAGACACATCGAAGAAGAAAGTAAAAAGCCCGAGGATACATGGATACACAGCTCAGACACACATGCAAACGCACGTTAATACACATGCTGTGAAGTAGTTTGTGCAAGGAAAGCTTCGGTTGTGATCACATAAATTATGCAAATAACCAATAAATGCTCAAAACAACGTGAAGTATTTCTAGCTTGTGACTCGGCAAGATAACAATTTGACCATGTGATAAAAAATCTTTATTAAAATGAAAGCAAATGAGAGCAGATTTGTTTGCTTCAACAAACAAATCACTGACTTTCCAATTCTTTCAGTCATGCTTGAAGACATGTTCAAGTTTTTCAATAAATGAGTATTTGAGGCCTTTGGAACAAAGTAAACAATTATTCTCTAAGCTGATGTTTCATGGCGTCTGTGTTTTCCAGTCTCATTTATCAGTTGGTTCATTGAAAACATTTTCTTTTTTTTGTATCTTGTCAACAGTTGAGATCAAGAGAGTGGCACATACAGTCACGGGAAAAAGAGAGTACCCGTTTTTAACTTTGATAGTTTTACATATCAGGACAAACAGGAATCACATCACTAATATGCAGAAACAGTGAGAAACATAAAGAGTTCATGGCTGATTTACTGCGAGGTCCCTCCACCACTGTGCTTGACAGCTGCTAGGGGTGTTTGTGCTCGTCTGCTACATTTGTTTTTTGACAGATTTAGCCTTGTGCGTTACACTGAAAAAGATACACTTCGGTTTTGTCTGTCTAAAGAACATTTTTCCAAAAGCAAAACCCAAGCTGTCCTTGGGGAAGTGGGTTTTTCCAAACAAGCCATGTATTTGTGCAGTCACTGAGTCAATGTGGCATGATAAACTGTAACATGTAACCAAAGCCTGGAGAGACTTTTATGGTTTAGGGGTTCTGATGTTATGGTTTACATTTTCTGGTTATGCCAGTTTGGTCTCAAGTTTCCTAATGTTCACTGCCTTTTCGACCTCCTGTTCTGTTTACTCAGCATTGGTCTCCTTTATTTATATTTTTATATAGTTCTTTTCTTCTGCACCTGTTTGTATTGCTTTAGAAAATACTTTGAAGTTACAGGTCATTGAAACAAAAATGCTGGACTTTTTTTGAGTTGAGAAATTAACACTGCTGAAGTCGGTAAAAAATGATGGCTATTATTTTTGCAGACACAAATGTAAATGGAGTCTGACAACACAGTACAGAGGTCTTTTCTGACTGGAGGTAAAAGTCATTTATGTTTGAACTGTGCAGCCCCAGGGAGCAAGAAACAAAACCCTAACACAGCAGGTGAGTGTATCGCCTAAGCTAGACATATTGTGAACCATGTTTTCACATTATTTGTCTGTAAATCTTTTCGCAACGCCTCGTGTTTGCACTTACACATGTTTGAGTGTGATTCATTGCAAGCTTTAGCAACCATGAAGGACATTCCTGGGTATAAACGAAACACAGAGCTCTAAAAAGCACTGAAGCATCACACGTCATCAGGACGTTAGACTCTATCATCCCTGTTACTCTGACTACTCAATCTGCACATCCTGATTTATGGCTTTACGCCTTCAGAGTGTCAGGCTTTCTGTTGAGGTGCTAGAATATCCGGCACTCTGCATCTTCGCTGGCGTTTAGTGTACCAGTGTTGCATCATTTCACAAAGATTATCATTAGCGTATAGACAGCGACTCTCTTGTGGCATCCAAAAAAAAGTGCCACGTATTTAATTACACCAGGACAGACGTAAGCACCATCCATCTTTCTGGGGATTATTGGAAGTTTCCGGAAGGCTTTAGCTATTTATCAAAGTCATTTCACTGATGAGACATGGCCAGTCACTGGACCTGGTCAGCCTCCTGAGTTTTTAGTGGACATAATGCTCTTTTTAACATAACTTTAAGGGTATTATAAGTTGTTACTCTGTGTCTGTAAGTGGTATATCAGTTAGAACAATTTGCTTATGATCAAGTTATACCAGACACAAAGAAAACCATAGGAGGAAGTGGATCGGCACTTGACACCCAAACATGTAACTCTCATGAATCCAACCAAGAGGCTGCTCAATTAGACTTTCCCCCATTAGTCCTGTATTTATTATTTATTTTCTTTGCACTACACCCATATTCCTCTGCTACACATTAAAATGGTTTGATTAAGGTTCATGAAACATAATTAGGCATTTAAATGCACAATGATGTTTGGTTACATTTTCCATGTTGCCATGGTGACATAGACTGATGACCACAGTGTGACACCCTTTTACTGTGTTAGGAACCTTCATATTCATTTTTGCCCCCAAATACTTGAATATTAATTTCAAATATATCTATTAATTTGCATTAATATTTCTTATTAGGATGTTTTCTCTTATTACCAATGCCCAAACTTTTATTGAACTTTTATTTTATTTATTGACTTCTATTGAATAATCCTGCATAGTTTGAGTTATCTAGGTCACCACAGAGCTTCAATCTACTCACCTAAAAACTACCAGAAATCTGGTTGTAGTGATGGACTCAGACCTAAATTTGGAAAAACACATTAAAGCAATAAAGTCAACCTACTATCACCTTAAGATTATATCAAGGATAAAAGATCTGATGTCTCAGCGGGACATGGAAAAACTAGCCCTGTCATTCATCTTTAGTAGGCTTGATTATTGTAACAGCCTCTTTACAGGTTCACATAAAAGTCAGTTAAACAACTGCAGCTCATTCAGAACTTTGCTGCCCGAGTCCTCAAGAAGACCAAAAAACTGGACCACATCAGTCCAGCTCTGAGGTCTTTACACTGGCGGCCTGTCCGTCAGAAGATACACTTTAAAGTTCTGATGCTGGTTAATAAAGCTCTGAATACATCGGTGACCTCTTGACCCAATATGAACCTTCCAGACTCCTTTGGTCATCTGGATCTGTTTTTTTTTTTATCAGATCCCAGAGTCAGAACCAGACATGGAGAAGCTGCATTCAGCTTCTATGCTCCACACATCTGGAACAAACTCCCAGGTTGTGAATACCGCCCAAAAAAATCATTGGCTGCCTTCTCCCCTCACTGGAGGCATAGGCGGCCTTACCTATGTTTCAACCGTTTCAGTTGAAACGGGCCCCGGCCACCAGGGGGCCCCCAACAGACTGCCAAAAAAATAAATGCGCAAGGAAGACACAATAATAAATCACTACCCGCCATTAAACTAACCAGCTAACATCCAAGAAAAATGAAACGAACATACCAGAGTGGTGCTGAAAAGCGAAAATTAGCAGATATAAAAAAGAAACTGTGAGTAGTGTTAGCGGCCAGCCCGGTCCCCTTTAAGGCGGTGTCTGTGTTCGGGTGAGTGTGTGTGAGACGTAGTGGGTGCAGCGGAGGAGAGAGAGGGAGATGCAGGTGCGCGTGTGGAAGACCGGTACACGTGTTCAGTTACTTTTCAGTGTGTCCTCCGTTAGTTTCAGTCGTCTGCCCTCACGTGTTTTGTTTGCTCTTTACAAGTTTGTAATAAATGTGCGACGTTGCATGGACAGTATTTTTCCTCCGTCCTTTTTTCCTTCACTTTCCCCGGACTCCTAGACAACCGCCGGTTACCAGCAACGAGCCAGAAACTGTATTTAAATACCAGCTCTCCCAACTGCGGTTCGGAGATAGGACTGGTCTGTCGCAGCACCCTGGGGTGTCGTCTGACTGCTTCAGGGGTGTCGTCAAAAAATTACCTATTCTGACATTTCATATATAGCCTAGCCTAAATACGCGACCATACGGGCGCCGTGTGGAAAGGCACCCTCGGTTTTGTGTCATTTCTGTATTTAAAACACGGCGCACCGACCGTAAAGGCGCCGTCTAAAAACACACACATACACACACACGCGCGCGCGTAGCCTCTGCGTCGATTTAACGCAGAACCATAAATCAGGCTTCACTTTGAACGGCCGGCGTGAAGCCGGCTGGAAAAGTCTCTTTAGGCAGTCTTTCTTTTAAAAATCACCATAGTTTCTGTCCGTCAGCGTGGCAACCAAGCTTCTACTCTGGTGCAGTTATCGTGTTCAAGTTATTGATACAAAATAAACAGGACTTATGCATTTACAGTCAGAGCGATGCAGTGCGGTTTTTAATTATATTTTACTCTGGGGTGTCGTGAGATTTTATTCACTTTTGAAAGGTGTCATGACTGAAAAAAGGTTGAGAAAGGCTGTTTTAGACAGATTATTAATAGGAAAGCAGTGAGAATGCACTTTTTTCCTTAAAATGCTCTCCTACACTACGGATTTTGTGCCCGCCCTAATAAGCCTCGTGCCCCCTCTGAATATTTGCTCTGGCGCCGACCCTGGGACTGGAAATTAAGAAAGGTAACAGTAGTCTTTCGAAAGTGACCTCTTTCTTTGGTCCAGCATCTGCACCGACTACAGCAGCGGCTGCCGCCCACTCTAATAACACCAACGCAGTAAACGCATCCATGCGTCACGCATGGATGCGTTTACTGCGTTCTTTCAGCTTATAATGCGTCACGGACGCAGGACACATAGCTGGCATATATAGTAATAAATAGGGCCCCATATTAAATATTGAAACGGGCCCCCTGATGCCAAAGGCCGCCACTGACTGGAGGACTTACACAGCGACCGCTGTCTAAAAAAAGCAAATCATACAGTATATCAACTGACAGTTATGTGTTTTATTTTTGTATGTAAATGTGTTACAAACTATAGTATTTATTTATTTACTTTTTTAGCACTGACTGATGGTACTTTTAATTTCATTGTTATAGAACAATGACAATACAGATCTGATCTAATCTAATCTAATCTAATCTAATCTAGAAAGCCTCAGATCAGCTGAAACACTGTATTTAAGTCCAGGTTGAAGACCTATTTTCAGCTGCCTTTAAATAAAGCTCCAAATCTTTCTTTCCAAAACTTGATCATATTTGAACTACTTTATCAGATTTTTATCTATTGTTCTTATTTATTTCTGTTTTGTTTAAATTTTAAATCCTGCTTTTCATTTATGTTTTAATGTCTTTGTAAAACACTTTGAATCTCCTCGTTGTTGAATTGTGCTTTAGAAATAAACTTGCCTTTTCTTGCCTGATGTTTTTAGCTTAAGGAGCGGACTAGGGATTCATTTGTATCAAAACGTAGGGAAACCTTATATGTTATATATTTGTTGTTATGTCAATTTATTAACCTACAGTGACTAAAGTACAGCCAGTATCTTTGGGAAAAGACTCATACAGTACAGTTGATTACAAACAAGGAGAAACACCTGAATATATAAATTCACCCACTAATGAACCTGACCTACCTTTGTTTAGGCCCTGAATTGAAAATGGTCTCATCAAGGCTTTACACACAACACTGGCAAACAAATGATATGCCATCACAAAAGCTGTGCTCAGGAGCTACATCATATAACTTTAATGCAATCATTTTTACATGGAAGCTGTGTTTCTTAAGGTCGAAACGTAAAAGGTAATGAACTTGCTTTTATCCTGGCTTCTCTTGAAGTACCTTTTTACATAGCCTGCTGTGGAAACAGACCCGCGGGCATGCAGAAAGATGCACAGACGCTGTTTTGCTCAGCTGAGTAGAAACGCATACAATTTGCATTACGTATTGTGAAATTGGGAGTCTGCCGTGCTGAAGAGATGGCTCCTGCATTGTCATTGTCACTTCTTCTTAAAGAATGCATACATGAAATCTCCACTCATGTGCACATGAATTAAGGGATGGGAGCATGAACACACATATCCCTACTGGCAAGCTGATTCATGCTCGTATCATCTACTGAGTCAGGTAGTCAGTCTGTGACACCATTAGGTTTAAAATTACGCTGTTTAAGTTTTCATTTCATTTCATTTCATTTCAATTTTGTTTATTCCGTATCATGGAAATGGTAGTTCACATACATGCTCCATTCCATGATCGAAAAGGGGCAAGAAGAAGAAAGCCTTATATAACAAGCCCCTTTCTCAAAAAAATAAAACAATACATATGAAGATGGTCTGTCCGTCTGTTCAACAGATGCTGCTTATATAATACCAAAAAAAAATAATGAAAAAAACTAAACAAAACAAAACAAAAAATAAGAAAACATACACAATAACTCACCAACACCAAAAACAAAAAAACAACAAAAGATATTTTACCCGTTAAATTCATATTGTCTGATTATGTTGTCTTTATACAATTTCTTGAACTGGTGAATATTTTTACAATCCTTTAAATCAATTGTTAAGGAGTTCCATAATTTTACACCACAGACTGAAATACACATTTGTTTTAAAGTAGTTCGTGCAAACGGATGTTTAAAATCAAATTTCCTCCTATGGTCCTTATTTTCTGAACTAAACACAAAAAAACGTTGTATATTTTCAGGCAATATTCTGCCTTTTGCCTTGAACATAACTAATATAGTCTGTAACTCAACAATATCTTTAAGATTAATTAATCCTGCATTGATAAAGAGTCCATTGGTGTGTTCTCTTGCCTCCATGTATGATCCGTACTGCTCTCTTCTGTAAAATAAACAAAGGCTTGATATTTGTTGTGTATGTATTATATTGTATATGTATTTTAACTTACTTGAAATTACTTTTGGGTGATTTTTGTTTTTTGTTGAAACAGCTGACATCACCACAATTTATAAAATCTACTTATAGTCAGACAGAGTAAATTAAATAAACTTCTGGCCTATAGGGAGACCCAAAGAGCTCAAAATGGCAAATGTTCCTTTTTTGCTGCTATAAGAGGTTTTCAATTCCTATGACGTTCACTTTTGTTGATATAATATTTACAGTTGGTGTCCACCACATGCTTGCATTGCACATATGCCATATATTTCGATGGAAAGTGGAGGAAGACATATTGACACACATGCGAAGCATCTCAGGAAAGCAGCGTGTCCAAAGCAAAGCATCAGAAAATTGAGCATCACTAAACTTTATGCAAATGTGATGGGACAATTCTTCCTTTGTGCAGTGCTTCAGCGGAGGTATCGTAGCAGAGTATGGAAAACTTTAATTCCACGTTAAAGACCATGAAGGAGAAGATGATGGTGACTGTGGCAGGTTTTATACTTTATCATCTCTTCCTGTCAGTCTATGATCCACGGAGACGAGCAATGAGGTATGGAGGAATGTACTAGAGGTTTAGCACATTGTTACTTTCATTTTATTGGGTTATCTGGTGAAATGTATAGATTATAACATTAACCAAAAACGAAAAGTTTAAATAAACCCCACGTGTTGCTCTAGCATAACATTTTTAACCTCCTGAAACTTGATATATGAAACAATAAACAGAAAATGATATATTTTTTTATTGTATATTGAAATTTAAAACATTCTCAGTTCTGTCTTTATTAGTTTTCTAATTATTATTTTATACCTTTACAATACCATACAATTTATTTTTAATTGAATCTATTTTTTTTATTGTATAAATGTTCTTTTTTTATTGTTTTTGGGTGGTGCAGATGTCTCAGACAGGTATGTATCAAATATACAACATCAGGGATCAATAGGTAAAGTGCACACCAGCATTTTTTCTTTGTTTCTTTGGCCTCAGAGGCGCCGCAATGGTGCAGGCAACCCAGGCAATTACCCCGAGCTGAAGGGGGCATCGAGGGACGGCTGACGTCAACAACAAAATAATGGCGCTGCTTTAGACACTGCAACGACAAATAATCAGAAATGCACAGGGTCCTTTTCAAGTTGTCACTGGCTAGTTGACAGTAGTGGGCCCCAACAGACAGCTGATAGCGCTCCATATCAGCGACACAACTTGAAACCCCCGTAGACACTGCAATGTCAATCAGGAATCTCCCTAATGGGGCCCCCTTACTAGCCAGCATCAATGTGCGGCAATAATGATTCACACTTTGAAAAAATGAAGCAAACATATCCCTCTGTGCACAGGAAAAGAAAATAAAGAAGAAGAGGATGAAAAGAAAAAAGGTCAGTGATAAGTGGGAATGTGTAAGCTGTGTGTGTAACATTATAAAAAGTAGTGCTGCTAGCCCCTTCATCCCAAACTCCCAGTCATCCACCAAGCAAGTTTACTGCACATTAAAGTCAGTCTAAAGTGGATTCAGCCATTTTCTCCTAAACACATTCATAGAAACATAATAAGTTAGTGTGTATGTAAAGTCTGCATTACGATAGTGATGTTATTTATTATTTATTCTATATGTTAATTGTTTAATAAAATAGTTCATTACTGATCTGTGGCCCTGAACTTCATTCATCATGATTCTGGGGGGCCCATGGTCTCTCCTGCAATCTGGAAATTACTTACTGATTATGCTGTGCTTTATGGACATCTGCTATTTTAATTTTAATCAGACTGCTTCCAGTCATACTTGTGACTGCTGTTCATATTAATAAAGCATTGAAATTTGCATCCTCTGGCTTTTTGTAACAATGGCTTCATAATTATAACAAGTTGATGAGAATCTATAAAAATGAGCAGCTCTTATATGGTGCCAGCATAAAATGTGAAAAATGGTTGAAACTTAAGCTTTATTTCTTTATGGGATCAGTTTATCCTCTTCACTTACATTTATTTATGTGCATAGCTGCATCTGTCCAGCTAAAAGGAGAAGAGTCTTTCTTTACATTGATGCATATTATAGAGAGTTCTGTATCTGTGCAGCATCTTCTCTGTTAGCTGCTGTGGACCAAAATGTAAATCGATCGTCTACAGAAAAACATGCAATAAACTAAGATGGATTGTAAGACCGTCACAGCAATACTGAGCATAGAGGGTGAAGGTCTGACAATGCAAGCTAAAATTGTTGCAAAAATGATCAAATATAGCTGAGTTTAAACACGCCGGAGCCGGATAAGCAAAACCAAATGCTCTAGAAATCCTTGGTGTGAGAATCCGATGTGTTTGCAGATCAATACTTCACTTCAAAGTTAAAAATGTTGAGTTTTCATCATGCAGAAAACGGCAGTTACAAAAGCACACCTGGTTAGTCAGGGTTTTAGTCATGCCTGTGTAATATATGGGCTGCACATGATTAATCCTTTTTTCCCCTGAAATGTCACAAGTTTAACACTGGAAATACTCAAGAAATAAGGATTTTTTTTTTTACTTTTTTCCACCCAAGAAAACAGTTTTTCATCTACTGCTTGCACTCCATTTTGAACACGTTATTTTCAGGGTTTATATTAAGTAAAAACCCTAACATGTTTATGCATCTTAATATATGTCAGTCTGTACAACGTACACTTCTTCACTGAACCAGAAAGCTCTTTGATTTATTAACTGCCAATCTTTTCCCTTCATTTTTGCTGCAGTAATCATACCCTGCGGAGAATAAATCGAACAGTAGCACAGTTCTGCCAGACCATGAGCTATATTAGATGCATGACACAGTTGCTTGCCTCGCATGGTGACATTTAATTTTTGGCGTTTGTGAAATGTCAGCCTGCTAAGGAAAGTGGCCATTTTTACAGCCTGTGAATGTGATTGCAAGTGCAGAGGAGAGCAGATTTAAAGCCAGCTTAACCACGTTATCTGTTGACCCTCTACGTCGAGTGTGCATTGTTATATGATATGATATCATGTTGATGTTGCTTTGTGTGAAGCCGCAGGAATGACTGTACTCCAAGGAGAAATGTCAGTTCAGCTCTGTTTATTCCAGTCAACAGTGGTCATGAAAACATCCTCAACAAGAGGTTCATTATCACAGTGAAAGGTTTAGCTATTTATAGAACATCAAAGGTAGATGGAAGATATCGATGTGCAGCTGTGAGGAGCGATGCAGCCTGAGGATAACAATATCATCTCCTCTCCCCGAGATCATGTCGAAAAAGAGAGGAAGGCTGAACAAAAAAGCGAGGGGGGATCCAGGAATCTTAATCCAAACAAGAATCAGGTTTTATAAGTGTTTCTCTATCTATGTGATCTCTGATCCACATCCTAATATAACATTAGCCGCGCTGGTGGACTGAATCCCCATACTGTATAAAAAGAGGCAGCAGGTTAAAGATTTGTGATACGAGCAGAAACAAACCGGCATTTTCAATTCTGCTTGTAGAATGCTGTCAAACATACAGATACAGATAATACTCAATTCTCAAAAAAATGTGGAAGTCAACTCTCTCTTTTGTTACATATTTGTAACTTACTTATTACATATTTTGCAACATGATGTAAAAAAAAAAAGTAGTAATACGTTGAAGACCCTAACATCACAATTAAACACAGCTAATCAACGTGTTACTTGTATCTTTGGATTGGTTTTTCAGTTGAGACTACAGTGTAATGTTTTAACATTTGGATTTTCCCAGAGCGAATAAATAATAATATACTATCTATTATACCAGCATAAAAATGGCTTAATGCCAAACATTTGTGGGAGCTTGCAGCTGCAAAAAATTCAGATGTACTCTTCCTACTTTTATTTTGGTGATTAATTCTTGAAATCTGGCTGTTTTTTGTTATTTTTACATTTGTGTTGGAAGTGCCACTAAATGCTGGATAAGGTTCACAACTAAATAGTTGTTCGACTTTTTTTTAGAGAAATCTAATTAATGATATTCAGGAATCTTTTACTTGAACTTTTTTACACTTTTACATACGTCTCTGAGTACATAAGGTCATGAACTCTTCTGGACTGCAAGTTTAACCTAAAGAAGTTGTAGTATGTAGTATCTTCCTAGTTGTAAGTTTCAACTGGAACACCCCTGGAGCCAGAATTCCAAGTCAGAAACCTCATCCACCCCAGCGTGGTCCAATATGGTTGCTATAGCATCAACAAAGTCAACACTCAGCTATTTTTTCTGTTTACAACACTTAACTTTTCTTTTATTCACATTAAGTCACACATGCGCCCGCCAGAGTGGACTTGTTGCTACTTTGTTTTGCATGCGCTAAATATTGTATAAAACCGTTGATATGGATTGGTGTTGCCAACAACAGTTGGCATTGGCAACACTCGCTATCACTCAGTTGTCAGTTATTGTGGTCAGTCATTGTGGTGCATTGCAATGATAATCTTACAAAGCAACAAGATCTTAAAGGTTTCCTCCTTTTTTCTTGTTCTAATTAAGCTAATGTTGATTTAAAAATGATAATTAACAACAATTTAATGCAGTAAAAAAACTTGACCGAGAACTCCACCTTTATATCTGCCCAATTCCTGATGAGATAGGCATAACACATAACACAAGCCCTACATTAGTAAAAACCTTTTAATTTGAACTTACCTGGAATTAAGTGATGTACAGTATTTGCAAGCATTTTTAGTGATTATTTCAATCTCGTCCTTCCACTGTTGTCACTATCATTTGGCAGGGGCAGCTGGTGGGCACTAAAATCAGAGTTTGTAACCATGAAAGTTGTTTCTGCTAATATGTCACCCAGCATCACAACAGGAAGATGAGTATCCTATTATCCTGTCTTTATCCTGTTTACCTTTGTTCTGCCTCACGTAAGTATTGTGACATTGTCATGACAACAGCGATTAAAGGATCTATAACATCTTTAAATCAAAAAAGTACATGAAAACTCCACAAAGGCTAAATGTATTGTTTCAAATGAAAACTATGTGAGAGAATAGTTTTTAAATGTTCCTTGAGGAACAAGATCCTTATTATATCATCAATGTTATTACAGTAAAATATTAGAATGTATGCGCCTACTTCCAAATTCAAGGATCGTCATCATCATTATCATCTTAGCTCTCCCTGAACATCCCCATTAGTGAACATCTCACACCCAGACAAGGGAACAAAGGGCAGAGCTAGGTATCATGACCTGTATCCAATTCGGTCAACATGTCAAGCTGAAAGCATCAGCCACTAATAGGCTTCCCTCAGGATGAAAGATGTCTCAGTAAATGCAATGAAAATGTTTCAGATGAAGAGAGAAGGAAGGACATGCAGTCTGATATTCACAATAACTGGGAGCTACATTTTAATGGTGAAAGCTTGTTGGTGTCTTTATCAGACACGCATGCATCAAAGTGTCATCATGGTTCACTAAACTAAATAATAAAGGTTCTTTTACCACCTCCCCCCAGAGTAAGAGCCATCAATCAGCTGTCATATATGCTGCTGTTTATGTTCTTGTAGGGCCTACAAGCCCTAAAAAAGAGACTTCTTTTTATTGCCTCCAGTTAACCTCTTAAAAAAGAAGCTTCAGCAAAGTTACAAATGTGTTGATGTCAGTCCATAGTCTCCGGTGGCTCATGGTGAAGATTATTCTACAGAAAGTTGTTGTTCGCACCTGCCTGTCAGCTGCTGCCTTGTACTTGAACGGAGATTTTCACAGATCCCATCTGTGTCCATCTACAGTACAGTAATACACAGGGACATATGCATGAATAATAACTTGAGCACTTTCTTTGTCCTCAGCCATCCATTTTAAGATGCTCTGTACACTACAACCCCAGGCTCTGCTGTGAAACAGCCCTGAGTGTATTTTCTGTTTTCATTAACACGTGAAAGTGATTGTAGGGGATGATGAAGCACTCTCTCCTGTGACTAAAGCAAAAACCTCTTTTGGATTGTGTCATCCAAATAGAAGCACTCAATCATAAGGACAGTTTCATCAAAACACTGCACTCTCACCGCAAGCCCCCGTCACCAATGGGTGTTTCAGAAAAAGGTTACCAAAAAGATACAGTAACAAACACATTCTTAAAGTAAATGATCCCATGAAGACATCTAATACATACAATACAAAAACATTTATGTTATGTTGCATAAGAAATACTCTAGAGAAAATATGAAGGAAAAACTGATCAATTTACTGACCATTTGCCAAATCTTGTCCAAGGAATTTAAGTCCAGGATTTACTGACACATCAGTAACTAAATGTTTTAGAAACATTGTTTTTGCCAGGAATGATTGATTTTGTTGCTTTTTTGTGGTTTATTGACTAACTTGTAAATTAAAAATGCTTTCTCTGTCTGACTCCTTCAAATGTAATAAAAGCTTCCCTACAATCCAGGTCCTTGCATTAATTGAAATGACCAGAATTTCACAAGTGCCCCACAAGAATAATCTCATCATAATTAAATAAATAAATAAATGAATGTAACTTTTATTTGAACACCATTTCATAATTTACTATGTAGGGCATATCATTCTTCAAAGTAGGGCCTGATGCTTCTGCTGCTTACCTGCAGCCCACCCTGAGCAAGGATACAGCCTTTTTTTCTGCATCAACAAAAGTACTGTAGAAAACAGACCCTTTCAACACTCCTCAAGCAGGCAGCTCGAAAGACCCTTGAGAGCTTGCGTTTGCGAGGGTTAACATTTTCTTTGGAAGTATTTTTTGCACTTATAGTAACATCATCAATTGTCATCAGTTAGAATAACTAATCTTCACTTAAACTCCTAAAATTGCCTTTACTTGATGTGTCTTTTTTGTCATTACAGGTAAAAAGAGACATAGTGAAGTACCCACAGTGGTGCCGTATACTGTAGCTTAGAGTGGAACGAAGAGGAGACATACAAAATGAACGGAAATCAAGAAGTGAACACAAAACCCAATGCAGTCTCATGAATGATCAGGAACTTGTCATGGAAGAAATGCTTACAAGCTTTAGCGGTCAAGTTCTAACAGTCACGTATCTGTCAGCAGATAAAAAAAACACGACTCTTGTCCTGGATAAAGAAGTTTCTTTCAGCCCGGTCCAGAGCTATTGCTCAGTGTTCTTCTTGAGTCACTCTGCTCCGTCCTCTAACCAGATAACGTTTCAAATTGACATATGACAAATTAATAGGTGAACTCTATTCAGTCATATACAGCCTCTGGATGCAAGGATTCATCAGCACAAATGCAATAATTCATGTCTCATGCCTATTTTCACATTTTACCATCAGACTGCTTTGGATAATATAAACCTTTGGCACACAGCAACTATAATAATATATTGTTACGAACCAATGTTAGAATATCTAGACAACACCTCAAGTCTATTATTTAAACCCAGTTCTGTCAAGTTAGCCCTGCAGCTACAAGTTAAAGGGATTTGCTTGGTTTGTGAAACTTTGACTATTTAAATGTGTTTACTTTGATACTGCCACTGGTCATAACTTCAGATTTCACTTATTATATATCATACAGTATAAAAAAACAACAACACATGGTTAGGATCTTTTACATGTTGAAAGCTATGATTTTCACTGGGCATGCAACAAACATTATAAATTCAATATTAAAGCTTCAAGCAGCGATGAACGGGCCCTCATGCAATTTTCACCCATAAAGATCAATGACTCAAAACTAAGTCCGATGACGCCACGCCACCCATGACTCTTGATGTCAAACCATTCAAAAAATATGGCAGAAAATGGGAACTATCAAATATCGACCAATCAGAAGACAGGGCGGGGCTAATTTGCACCAATTATGTTCAAGGACTCAAAACCGAGTCCGATGACACCACCCACGACTCTGTATGTCAAACCATTCAAAAGTTATGGCAGAAAGTAGGAACTATCAAATATGGACCAATCAGATGAAGGGGGGGCGCGCTTTTTGGCATCTATCGTCGCCACGGTAACGCTTTTGACTGAGAAAAGTAATGCGCGTTGTCGCAGGATGGAGACGCACATTTTGATGTATAACACACCTGGGTGCACGTTACGGTTCGGGGCGGGCGAAGAAGTGGCCGAAAAAATTGCATAAATTGCGCCAAATTACACGATTAATTCAAAATAGCCGACTTCCTGTTCGGTTTCGGCCAGGGCACCAAGAGACTTTTCTTTAAGTTGCGACATGATACAGGTGTGTACTGATTTTTGTGCATGTACGTCAAAACGTATTGTGGGGCTTGAGGCACGAAGTTTTCTAGGGGGCGCTGTTGAGCCATTAGGCCACGCCCATTAATGCAAACCATTAAATATCACATTTTTCGCCAGGCCTGGCTTGCGTGCAACATTTGGTGACTTATGGGGCACATTTAGGGGGGCAAAAAGGCCCTCATTTCGTCGGAAGAAGGAAAAAAAAAGATTCCTACAGAAACAATAGGGCCCAGTGCTCGGGCCCTAATTATGCCAATGTCCCAGAAATAAGCAGTAATGCAGAGTTGACTATATCGACTAGTTAACTTCTGCCAAATACTTTTTGAAAAGCTTTTTGTTCATCTATTGCTATGTGCTGTTAGGAAATGTTGGTAGCTTTGTATTTGGTTCTGTACTTGACTTGAAGAGGGAAACTTCATGCTGCTCTGTTCAACGTTTCGGTTCTGTTTGACTTTTGTGGCGACATGAAAAGTTATATAATGGTGACGGCAGCTCACAGTTTGTTACCACTGTTTCCTCACAGCAAGCAGGTTTCTGGTTCAGGTCCCATCAGGGGTCTTTCTGTGTGCAGTTGCATCTTCTCCCTGGTCTTGTGAGGGGTTTCTCCAGCTACTTTGGCTTCCTTTCCCAGTCCAAAAACATGTATGTTAGGTTAATTGATTATTCTAATTTACCCACACGAGTGAGTGTGTGTGATTGTTTGCCTATATGTGGACCTGCAACGGACGAATGAGCTGTCCAGGCTGTAGCCCTGGATTACACCTGAGGAGAGCTGGGGAGGATCCAGCAGATCTCCCATGAGCCTGTAAATAGATAACGGATGTTTGGTAATTATGGTTAGATACTGGTGTGTGGCCAAGTGCAGCTGTGCTTCCCATAGCTGCCTGGTGCTTGTAAATATAAACTTTTTAAGAAACACTGCACCTCCACCCTGTTCTTTTACCTGGTTAACTTGAAGTCCTCACACATTTCAGTGTTATTTGTAGGTTACCAATCTGCATTACGGCACTACTATTCACTTTTGCTCTTTGTTTACTGTTTGATTTATTCCTACTTCGTATGCAAATTTATGATGTCAAGCTGTTAACAAGACTCTGAAAGCGTGTGCCAGATACATACACAAATGAAGACACTTTGACCTCATTGTCAGGTTTTAACGAAGCAGGCGGACACAAGCGCGTATGTGACCAAAGTAGGGTTAAATAAAGAAAACCCTGCGCGTAAAGACGGACCCAGAGACACGGGTAAGTCGAACCGCACAAGCAATGTGGAACAGACAATACTACACGATGACTCTGGAGTGTGCGGGGTCTCAGTTGGCAGGAAGACACGTGAAACGGAAGAGGGTGACGAGGCCACAGGAGCAGTCCATGATGAGGACAGCTGAGGCATGCTGGGAGTTGTAGTGTCAGGACCTGTGCTCAGAAGGCTGCTGATGCTAACCATGATAGCGTGGGAGGAACGGGCATGACACTCATGTTTGAATGACCATGCTAAAAGAGCTCTCTGGCTTGAAGATTTAATCCGTTTGTAAACTGCAGATGTGACTTCGGGGGGTTTGTAACAGTATATGTACTCTGTACATTAGGGATGGGCGGTATGGACTAAAACATTTATCACGATAATTTCTGGCATTTATCCAGATAACGATAAAAATGACGATAAAAAAATACCAATTCAACTCCACCTTTGTAACTATAAATCTATCACCACATTCAGTTTTTGGAGCTCCCCAAAACACTGCTCTAAAAGAATAGTAAATGCTACTAAACTACACCAATTAAATTGAATTAATTAAATTAAATGAGTCCACAGTACTGCAAAACTGGAATGACTCAGATCCACCATGTTTGTTACACAAACACGTATCAACAATTTTTGACGGTATATCGTGAACGGTAAAATATCACCCATTCCTAGTGTACATACACCCAGCAGTTATTCTATTCAAATACATGTACTTAATGTATCAGGTTAGGGCAATAAAAGACAACAAAAATGAACCAATTTTCCAACTCACATTATTCTTCGATTATCTCTTAAAACTGTTTGTCAATATATTAGTGCCTGTTACAATATCACTAAGAAACTGCCACCCTGTCATCTTCTCAAAGGAAGATAGGGAGGTAGATATTTCTGCTCAGAGCTCTCTAATACACCAGGACATATCATTTTCTTTCAGCAGACTCATCAAGCCTGTACAACCTTCTGAGATGCCAGGCGGTATGATGATTGATACCACCTAGAGATTAATCTGGATTTTGACTCTTTGTTGGAGTCTGTGCTAGACAGGTTGTGTCTGATAAAGACAGAGACAGCGAGCTCAGTGAACCACAACCTGTTTAGAATCTCATTTCCGAGAGTTCATACCTCCCTTCCATCAGGCTGCAGGCAGGGAGCCAAGATTTCACTCTTTGCTCCCTGGTGGGCAAATTCATACTCAGTTATAAGGTAAAATACGTCTCTGTCTGTTCTCAACAGGTCTGAAAGCAACACTTTTTAATCACTTATTTAGAACTGACTTCTACTTGTCAGCGCGTTGATTTATGTACTATGCTTTTTATCTTCATATGCTTCATACCCTTGATATAGAGGTAAAAAGGGGCCCCAGTCTGTGAAAAATGTCTTGAAGCAAAAGGTTAAATAGTTGAAAATTAAGCAGAGAAAAGAAAACAGAACAACATCTCAGGATTTGGCCCACTTGTACTCCTACTCAGGGTGTCAAACTCCCTCATTTGAGAGTGGCCCCCAGGTCAGCCAGATTTAAATAAAGTGGCTGCCTCTCTCTTTAACAGATGGTAATGAAATAATCGCTTTTTATGTGAGGGTATTGCTGCACACTGGGCAGGTTGGGGTGTGCAGCTGGAGCAGTTATGTGATGGTGAAACTCTGCCAGGGGGCTTGATGTACAATTGTGCTTTATTTCATCCAGCTGTGCATTTGTAGCTGTGACAGTGGCTGAAGTGATATCACACATCGCCGATGCACAGATGGTCGTTCACAACGGATGACAACTCTGTCTGGATTCCCCGCCCCCAAGAGATAGGGATTAAGAGGAAAGCTAATGGCACATTTCAATATTGGAAATAGAGTGCTGGCTTGTTGCAAAGAGTGCCGGGGCCAATTTGACTTAAGTCCCGCTGGAGGAATTTTCATCAAAAGGTTGAGACAGTGATACGACATGCTAATGGCAACCCCAAGTCTCTAGCTGCCCATTGTCTCTCCTAAGTATAATTTGCACAGTTTATTTGGTTATTAGTAGAAATGCTGTTAAGCATAATATTGCAGAAATGGCAGACTGATGTATTCGATTGGCTTCAGTGTGTGTGTTTTATTTAAAATATATCTGTGTTTATTGCGCCCCCAAGTTCACTGTTTTAAACCAGCTATACCTGAAAAAGGTCCACAAAGATAACTATTACTTCCAAGTGATTTATTTGTGATTTATTAATAAAATTCTAAAATTGATTTCACCTGGTAGTTGATGGTGCATATACAACTTTTCTTTTGAAATCATGATCATAAGACAATCAATCTCTTCAGGTTTAAGCTGTTTGTGGCTGAAGTGCAACGATCATTGGAGTTTGCATAGACACAGTTAGGTTTTATGTAATTCCACACAAAACAAAGAAGCATCTCTTATTTGCTGCTTATCATCACAGTATCATTCTAGCAAAGCAGGCGCTCTACTGTAAATCACACTGTGAGGTTGTAAATCTTAAGCAGTAACTCAGCTAAAACATTATATATTTACCCTTTGGCTTGACTCATCAGGGTGTATTGTTGTTTTTCTTGCACATGTTATCTGTATTTTCACCTATGGAGTCACCAGTAGATTTCACTGAGTGTTTTCAGATCTGTTACGCAATACTTTATCACTGCTCAGCAGATTTCTCCTCAATTTCCTTTCCTTCTAATAAAATCCAAATCGAGTCCAGGAGTTAGATTTGACGGTGCACTTTAAACTGGAGACATATTGTGCTTGTTTTTACCTTTACCACTGTCAAAGTTGGATGTGTACAACGGTTTCATTCTCTTGGTGGGGCCTCTGGTGGTTGCGTCAGTTGGTACGGTTGCTGTTGGGATGGTGTGTGCACTCTGCTCACTCAGCATGGTGATGGTGCAGACCCACCGGTCATGCTAATGCTGATGGAAAACTCACATTACAATATTTCCATTGAGCACTTTGGATCAGTGGGTTGAGTTGGATCCAGCAGGTCAGCAAATGAATCCCATACCCTGACACATGTGCAAAAAAGTGCAAAAATCAAAATGCTGCTGTACATAGAGTGGATAGAAGTGTTTATTAATCTGGGTGTCTTTGTGATAGTGTAAATGAGAAACACATTGTACAATGTGGAATTTGGATAATGTTTAAAGGGCACTATGTAAGTGCAAAACCAAATTATGGTTAATTTATTTGATTCTGGTGTCTTTTTTTTACTAATGTAACAGCATCTCTGAAGTAAGAATCAGACTTATATTGTTATTAGTGCATCTTTATAATCATATGGTTTAATATAATACATCAGATTTGTCCAGGAGTAATGGCAAACATGGAAATATATGGACTTGTAGCTAAATTCTTGTCTGTTGAGAATGTGTGTTGTGGAAAACCTAATAAACGCTTTTTAATAGCATTAAAATATCTTACTTGCTAAAAATACGTGTACCTCAAACTTTCTTTGTTCTTTGAGGGGAGTAATAATTTACCTTGTTGTATTTCAGCCGGGTTGCCAAGTAATAATCATAACAATAATACCTTATTATTATCATTATTATTTTTAGTAGTATCATTATTATTATTAGTGAAGTGAAGTGCTCCTCACCAGACTTTTCCGTTTTCGGTTTTTGTAATGAGAGTTATTGTAAGCCACATTAGAGGCTTTGGTGACAAACGACTAAATGAGCTGCATGGGGAGTCCTAATTAGGCTGCAATTAGAAAAGTAATTACGGTTTGCTTCAACAGCTTGAATGTTGGCTGGCTTGCAGCGTAAAGAAGCAGATGAATAAGTGAATATCTTTACTCAACTCTGCATCTTTTTACTGCCGATAATCCGTCACACATGAAAAGGTAGACGGCTCCATCACTCATCCACTGAACTGCATGAAGTGAATCTACTCAAGCTTGTAATCTTTTTTTTATTGGTTTAAAGGAAGAGCAGAGCACTATTTTGTCATTAAGGTCATATTTTGCATATCCACTAACCTTTTTATCATATCCAGTTTGGTTAGTTATATGGGCACGCAGTGGCTGATTTTCCTTCACTTAACTACTTTATTTTACCCCAAATAACTACAATCTAAATCAACATTTTATTCATTGTTAAAATCTCAAAGACTAAATTCTGTCAGCTGTAAATGAGTTTTAGGTGTTTATTGTCATGTGTTTAACGTTTAAGTTTAAGTTTTTATCTCAAATACTTATGATTGTAAACACCAAATGTCTTTCTTTTTGCTTTCAAGTAAGAAAAAAAATTCCTAAAACAGGTCAGATGATGGAAACTCCTGCTGTGTGTTCCCGGTGCTCACGTGAGTAAACAGCAGCGAGCACTGCAGCTGTGTTAGTGCAAAAGGAAATAGTTAGCGTTTCTATTTTCTCCCTCACGTGTCTGTTACGCAGGTGAAGTACGACGCAATCACATTTCATAATGAATCTCGACAGATGCTAGCGAGGTTGAGGGTGGAAGTCAGCTTCACTTGGACTGTGGCCATTTGAAAAATGGGTCTTTAGTTAATATGTGACTTCACTGTGCAGCGTGAACCGGCCACGGTATCAGAGCTATTAAAGGCTTGAGTGGAATCCCATCAGCAGCTGTGTTTTTGAGAGGTCCCCTCTGTCTGCTGCAGTTTGCTCTGCTCAGTCTGACAGTCAGAATGCTACATCAGATGTATTACACCATCATATTACAGTATAGTGGCTCTGTTCATCTTTCTTGTCATCACATCCTAATTTTGATGACCATCCCGAGTCATCCAAGTGCCCGCAGGACGAGTCCCGCTCCTCAATGGAAACTAAATGAAGGGAGCACATTGCTCCTCTTTTCAGTGAGTCAGTGTGAGTGTGTCCAATGCTTGCAGGCTGCGACACATGCCATTGATAGCAGATGACGGCTAAGCAGGCGTACTCCCTCTAACGCCACCCTGAGCTCTGGCTGACCTAGCAGAGTCTGGAAACCTGTCTAAGCCATCAAGCCCTCCAGCTCAGCCCATAACCCTCTCTGTGCTTTGCATTGTATTTTAAATTATGTATGAGAGCAATCTGAATGGTAAAAAGCCCTGTTTATGTATGACATACCTCTTAACAAAGAAGAAGAATTGTGGATCTACATGTTTTCCAGAGTAAGTTGATGTGTTTAGGACCATTACAATATCTTACTATGAAAAGAATAATTCAACACTTTCACAGTATAGACAAGTGCATTATCTTTATTATATGTGTATGACGTATGGCACATATGAAATCTCCTTTGTATCCTTCTTTATGATTCACTGTGAACCAACGTCCTTGTAATGTTTTCTGCAAATGAGATAAAAACAAAACTCAGGAAGAAGTTTAACGTCAACACCTTTTTGCATGAGACTTTTTATTGGACTTCACATAAATAACATTGGTTCATATATATTTTGTTTATTATACAACTTTATATAATATATATTTCCCCCTATGATTTACATTCCTCTCTGGCTAAAAGTATCTCTGTTATATTTATGGAAACACGAAGCATTGCATGGAGGCAAAACTGCTCTTTTTGCGCTGTTTCTCGAGGTCCCAGTGCTAAAAAGGAGAGAGAGGAGCACTTTTCTCTTCAGTTGTAAAAAAAAGGAAAAGGAGAAGAAAAGAAAAACAATTCCCGAAGTTACACAAACAGAAAAGCAAAAGGAAGAATCTATTGCATTGTCTCTAGGGTATTAACACTGCACTACAAGGAGTGGGAAGCTACTGAAAATCATTCACTGTATATATTTTACAGAATTGATCTGTGGCAAAAAAACAAAAAAATAAGCACAGCAAACAATCTGATATGCATGGCAATGATGATATTGTCACATTGTTAGAATAATATAAAAAAAATTAAAAAAAAACAGAGAAGGAGAAAGTGTGTTGGCTTCACAAGAAACCTCATCAGGAAGATAAGGAAAGAGTTATGAACCTGCAGCAAGGCGGTGCCATCATGCAGTGACCCGGCCGAGCGCACTCCATCAAACGAGTTGAGCTTGTCAGTCCAGATCACAAATCAACACACGGTCATTCAGAGCCTGTGACCGACACTATTCAGCAAGACGAATGGGATATCTGGACGTCTGGTGACATTCAGTAAAATACCTGGCAGGAACAAAGCTCCCACTGTGTTATTGTTGACCTGTGGATAAACTTGAGCCATCAATACTTGCACCGTTTCTCTTAAAGGTCAGGAAGGAGATCTTTTTTTGAAGTTGATTTTTTTTTTGCTAAAATTAATTGAAATTCTTTGTACAGACTGAAAACAATGAGCAAATACTTTCATGTCAAAACAAAAAATAAGAATTACCCAGCATAACAAAACCGTTGGATTGTTTGCTGGTCTGCTTAACTCTTTTTCTTCCGTCAACAAGCATCACACTCACTTGCTTAGGAGGTGTTGCTTTGAAGGATAATCTGCTTAAATTTTTTTTTTAATTAAAAAAAAAAACTGCACTAAGTGGGACTGGATCTTTCTGGACCCCCTACCCAACCTTTAACATGTGCTGCAAGTTAAGAGCAAATACTGTGAGAGGATTTTCACTGGCAAACTCCTAGCTGGGAGTTTCACACTGATGGCCTGCTGCCACCTGGAAAAGGACCAATACGTTCACCTGCATGTGAACTAGCAAATGATTTAAATTGTGATTTAAAGTCAGTGTGTGCTCGGAGCATTCTGTCTTTGCTCTTTAACGCCAAAAAATGACATTTTATGTTAAGCACATAAATGAGTAAAATGGTCAGGAGTGATGCTTTCTTGATCAAAAGTCTATATTTTCTTTAAATGTAGTGTCAGTTAAATATAATTTCAACCTTTCCTAAGCAACGTCTTAATCTTCATAAACTACAGTATAATACACAATTGATTGTCTGAATCAGCGCCGCTACCTGAAGGTCAAACCACAGAGACTCTCATCCACGCTAGGCCTTAAAATCCAAACATAAAGCCAAAACAAACAAACAAAAAAAAAGAAAATCTGTAGTTACAGGTCTTATTTGGATAGCGATGGAGGATGGAATAATAGAGCTCCAGCCAAATAAATCAATAGAAGTCAACCAAATTAAGAAACAACATTTGACAAACTTAAAAGAATAAATTACCCAGTGAACCCTGGGATCCTAAAATGTATCATGCATTTTTTAACAACCTAACAGAACGTGACGTGTGTGTGTGCGTGTGTGTGTGTCCGTGTCTTAAAAAATCACAGACGAAAACACAATCATGCCATGACATTGCAACAGACATCAAATTTAAGCTATAATCCTCTTTGTCCCTGAAAAGTCAACAGCAGGGTGAACATCAGTTTATCATCACTTCATCAAGGTTACATATCCCATAAACATCCTCAGAATTAAAAATATCACTGTGTGATATTGAAAAAGTAACAGGGAGGAAAAGTATGTGGTTTCATTCAAATCAAAGCTCAAATGAAATAGAAAATTAAATTTTACAGCAGGGATTTTCATCTGTTGCAAAGTGCTTTGAGTAACCAGATTAAGGTGTCAATAAAGCTTTCAGTGTTTTTATTGCAAAGATTTTTTTATATTATGGGTACTATGGTAAACACATGTTATAAATATGAGTAGGAAAAGCTCAATGGGTTAAAACACAACCAGCAGTAGTGTTTCGATGTCACTTTCCCTCCCCATTACAACCCCGCCTCTCAGTTCCATCTGATTCACAACACATCAAGGGAAAATAGTGCGACTTAAAAAGTGCATCATGAATATGCTGAGATTAATAATAAAAGTAAACTTTCTTTTTTGACATAAATAACACCTTTTCCCCTCCTGTATTCAATAAATCTTATTATACAAATTGAGTAGTCATATCATCTGCCCCCCATGATTTTATTAATACAATATTTGGGAATGACATTGACCCCTCCTGGAACCTGGAAGATGTGACCCACAAATTCAAACAGAGATAATGGGCCAAATCTAGGAAGAAGATCAAGGAAAAGACTTCAGCAACGACCATCGACAGATACCAAGGATACAACACATGAACAGTGACAACTGGATATTTACAAGTCCACTCAGTACTACAGTAGCAGCTGATAAATCAAGTTTGTATCATCTGGTAAAAGCAATAAAGTGGACTTAAAGAAGACACGTTTGTGTTAAGAAAGGAAAACATTTCATTTTAAATTTTTGTAATATAAGAAAACCATGCCTTTCGCAAGTTCACAAGTGCCCTAACTGGAACATATGCAGTAATCTGCCACACTGCTCTGAGCAAATTTAGGGATTTATTTGCTTACATTTACTAAACAGCTGGCTTTTAGATTGTGACATGTAAAATCATAGAAGATAAAATCTTTTATCCTCTTGTATGCATGACTGCAAGGATATGGCTATTTTCTGGAGGGCTACTGTTCTGATAGAAATCTGCTCTGTCATGTGGGGGCCAGCACCAGTCAACTGTTCTGACTGTTGTGGGATTTTATAAGCCAACCAACTCAAAAGCTTAGCAATAAAAATATTTGACAACCAACTGACAAATTTAAAAAGAAAAAACTGGAAAAAACATTAGTATTTCTGTTGTCAAGCTAACCGTGCAAATGGTGTTGGCCATTTAATCGTAGTAAGAAATGCTATTAGTGACAGTAGCTCCTTCTCCACTTTGATCTAACCTTTCTGAAAAAAAATGTTTTATATTTATGAGTTTCATTTACCTTGAGAAATAGAGGTTAGAACTGGGAACTCAAAGTTGCACGTTTGAGTTGGAATACTGGGAAATAAATCTTTCCTAAAGTCAAATTAGCTGTTGGTGCTGCTAGCCATTGTTAGCAATATCATGTCAATGCTGTATTTGCTGCAGTAAAGTTAATGCTGTCATCCTATTTAGCACATATAGCAGCATCACAACATGCCCACTGATCAAATGTAAACACTACTATGTGTATGTCTAAATAAGCTAATGAGAATAAAAATAGACAGAGTGTTCATAAACAGTAGAACGAGCTAAGTGTTTACTTTGCAGCCACGAGTAGCGGCCATGCTGGATCCTGAAGTCAGGGAAGTTTCTCTGACTTAGACATCTGACTTTTCCTTCCAGTTGAAACGTCTGACAAGGAAACAGAAAATTCTGACTTCCAAGCACAGATATATTGCACCATTACTGTTCATATGTTGCAGCTATAAGCCTAACATGGTTGACATGAAAATGTTCACTTTTGGTCTTCTGCCTAGGGGTCAAATCAAGAGGAAAATAAAACAAAAAAGGAAGACCTCCAATGGTCCTGAAACCAGGAATCTAGCCTGATCTAATGAAAGACCCGGGCTCTGTTTGTTACTCAATGGCATCAAAAGAATTTAACATACAATTAAGTTTTCAGGTAAATAACTTGTTCCCATTCACTGATGGATATGTGAAACACAGAATAGCTACAAACTAATAAGACTAACATCATTCCAGGCTGGTGTGCATATTTCCAACACTTTCTAAGACAGTAACTCATACACTCAAGAGATTACAGCAGAACTCAGTCCCACTGTTGTCATCTGTCAGCTCCCAATCAACCTCTCAGTCAGTGGCAGGCTTTCATCCCCGTCAAGTATGGCGATTCTTGTCGGCACAGGCCCATTTGTTGCTGTTGCTGCTCTTGAAGATCTGAGCCCACTCCGTCAACAAAATCTGGGACAGGTAGCCCTGAGAGAATCATGACGGACTTGTTCCAGATCATAAAAGAGGGTACAACAGGCAGGAGGAAGGAGATTTCGAAGGTGTGAATGTGATGGGAATTCATGGCGTCGTAAAAGGACAGTGAATTGTTGTCGTAGTCCAGCAGGACCCCGAGCCGCCGCAGCTGCAGGCTGGCCTCCACCAGCATCTCCTTACCATCGTGGCGAACCATAAAATTGTTGTTGCAGCGTGAGAACACCCATGAGGATGAGTTCTTGCCGCTCCATTCGTTTTTGGGGGCTGATTTGTAAGCCACGCCGATGGCATACCTGAAGGAAGGGAACATTTTGGAACAAATTAGTTATTTGAAACAAGTCCCCCCTGTAATAACTTTACCAGAACTGTCAAACTACCAAATGCTTAGGATGCACAAGACTGGCATAAGGCCCTTTGGGTGTTTCTAGTATGAGGGGGTCTAATCCCAGCTAATTAGTGAGAAAAGGAAAAGACTATACTCTGTCTGGGCCAACTGAGTTCTGTTGTGTATGTGAGAGTGGAGTTTGCATAACAGCCTAAATTTAAACTCCCAAAAGACAGATATTTCAGTTTACCAAGCCTCCTTGCAGGCTTATATAACACACTCACGCGCAGGAATGTTTCTTACCACGTGGACGCTCCCAGCAACACCTCCCAGTAGTGGCAACCACTGTCAATGAAGACATTACCGGCAGCTCCATAGGAGCCCGTGCCGCTGAAACGCTCAGGTGTGTGGCTCTTCTTCAGAGAGCTCTCGTCCTTCTCCATGGTCAGGCAGTCATTGGACAGGCGCAGCTTCTTGTGGGCTGTCTTCGGGTCCAACTTGAAGGGCTGACCTGGAGAGGAAGACATACACGTGTGGGGAGGAGTTCTTGGACCACTGAGGCTTTTCACTGAACATTTAGCGATTCTTTTTCATATTCATCATTGTTATTTAAGATACCAAAATCTAACATTTTCTAAGTAAAAAAAATGCACCATGTAATTTAGATTTTATGGTTTGGATTTCATCATATTCAATTTAAAAGCTTAATTTAAATCAATTCATTAAGCAGCTTGTAACATAAATCAATATTTGTGTGTGTGTGTGTGTGTGTGTGTGTGTGTGTGTGTGTGTGTGTGTGTGTGCGCACTTAGGTTTTTTCTCTGGATAGAAAATGGCTGCAATGCTGCAGAGATTTCATTCCAGCATCTCATAAAAGAAAGTGTTTTCACCCATGTGGGGGTCGAGTAATCACCAGCAATATTAATATTTAGTGCTCTTTCCCACATCAGGGCTTTCCTGTGTATCAAATGTGTATAACTTGAGGCAGATAAACACGATGAGAACCTCTAGTTTATTGATTATAAAGAAAGCCTTTTTTGCTCACATAGCTACTACCAAAAAGCACCAAGAGCAGCTCGTCTCTGGACGGCAGCATCCGTGTAGGGAACCATTAGATGAAAAGATGCTGATGCTCAGCACGTCTGGCTCAGAGAGCACTGGAAGCGGGCAGAGAATGAAGTGAAGTCTTACTTATATTTTGACAGAGTTCATCCTCAATAAATTAAATATCCCAATTACTCCAGAGACCTTCTGATGGTTCCTCAAGGTCCCCTGTGGGGTCAAGGGACTTCGAAAGCCACTGCCTTGAATAATTTATTTTTCTTTCATTTGATAAAATAGTGTTATTATTACTAAGTCTGTTTAAAATAGAAGTTATTCACCCCTTCCTGAAACACAAAAACACAAAAACAAGAGTATGATGTAACACAGATGCAAAAAGGGATTGCACAATATCAGCGGTACAATTGGGCAAACAGTGTTTAACTGCCTGTATTAGAAGTTATATGTTCCCCGTCTGCCTATGTGGACTTTCTATGCCTTCTTCTCACAGTCCAAAACGCCTGTGAAGTGAGTGTGAGGGGATTTTACACTGATGTCCGAGCGTGTCTGGTTATTGGTGTGTGCGGTCCTGTGAAAGAGCCCTTGCCTGATGACGTGTTAGGTGATCTGGATCACCTCATGACCATAAAAAGGAACTAGAGAGTATAGAAAACAGATAGATATACAAAGTACCTTTAAAAGAAGAAACTGAAATCAAAGTAAATTACTTTAAACTTTAAAAAATTCCATTTAGTACACAAAAGTCCCGGAGTACCGTATTTTCCGCACTATAAGGCTCACTTAAAATCCCTAAATTCTTTCAAACATCGGCAGTGCACCGTATAACCAGGTGCACCTTATGTATGAATTTTGTTGTGCTTACTGATCTCAAACCAATTTTATGTGGTACACTGCACTCAAAAATCTGTAAAAAATGTTTTAGTGACAAAGCAGCTCCGCTGTCGTCCAAGTCGGACCTTGTTTGACTAAGTTATTATTTAGTGCTGGCAAGCAACCATCATCCAACATCTACTCAATTAGCCTACTACAATTCTAGACTACTACAACTACAACGTCAAGCCAATGTTAGGTTTTTAGCGTACACCCAATTTTCAAATCTATATCATAATCAAATTATAATCAAATATTGAAATACAACATTGTTCCAACCTCACACTAACTTGAGGTGTCCACTATCGCCGGCAACGACGAACCAATCAGAGAACAGTTATTGTGAATGAGTTTAATAAAGTTCAACTTACCAGACTACTTTCTTTTGCTTTAATATGTTTTATCATGCACCTTATAACCCCTATAAGGCCTTATGTATGAAAATAGACTGTTGATTGATATGTTTTTTCATATTCTCCTCATGAATTTCTATTCATAATAAAATAATTCACAGCAATAAGGGGAATCACTAAATGCCGTAGTTGTAACATGCTTTAACTTCTAACTTTTTTTTTCAGACTATCACTGCTCAAGTTATCTAGATGCTTTCACTGAACAAAGGCAGATGTGGGCTACAGAGCTCAATATTAGAGTTCATAACCATTATTTTAGTAATTTACAACAAGGTTTCGTATATAGGAGTGTAATCAATATGCACAAGTCAAGGTGAAGTGAAGTTGCTGGTTGCTTTATATTTTGCTGCATTTTCTACAAAGGGAAATTAGTTCAGCAGTGGTCACCAGTCAGCTGCTAACTATGCGTGTCAGTTTAAAATTACTGAAATTGTCAAGTGGGGGGAAAGGAAAAAAACCTCAAGAAGATCAAAAGGAGGATGAGCTGAGGATAAGATTAAAAATCAGAGGAAGATTTCAAGCTAGAGCAGCAGCAAAAGATGAGGATAAATAGGAGTGGGGTGAGAAGTGCTTGTAGAGAACTCACAAGTAGAAACAAAAGAGTAGACTTAAGAGGCAGGAGTCTAAACTTCAAAGCTTCACGATGCCTTTGGTGAAAAAGGAAGTCACCCAGCATTTTCCTCTGTTTCTCCAATCACACAAATGTGGAAACTAGGTGAAGGAAAAGATCTTTCGCTTCCCCTGCAGCAGGTAGTGGTGTGGTCCATCCGATGGAAACGCTTCTGTCTGACTACAACAATTCAGTTTGCAATAACACCAGTAATTTGGATGTAATGGGTGGAAAATTGAGAGGGCAAGACTAGGTAAGCGAAAGAGAGAAAGAGACTAAGAAGTGAGGAGGAGAGGAAAAGTTGAAGGGATAATATGAGAGTGTAGAATTGGCAGAGGATCTGCACTCTACCTCTCAACGTCCGTGTGTGTGTTGTGTGTGTGGCTTCTCAAAAGTCAGCTACATCCCTTCCAGACCTGACATTTAACTCTGACACCTCTCATCTCATCTCTCTGAGTGTCCCATGGCTTAATGAGCAACACAATGAGGACCCCGACTCCTCCTCTCCTCCATCTATCTGCCCTTCCCTTCATCTCTCTTCACCCATTCTTTCATTTTCAACCACTACATCCTCCCTCACCTCTCACACAGTCCTCTCCAATAATCTGCGTGGTGAATGTGTGCTACCGCGTGTGGATATGAGACGATGAGGCAAATGTGCTGCTGGCAGCCAATTACATTAATGCTCTCTCTTCTTTGAACTGCTTATCGCTGCCAGCGCAGCCATTTCCAAACACTGGGGCTCTGTCATGCCTTTCCAGGGGATGACTCCTGAGAGCCGGGGCCGGGTCTGAGGGTGGGGGAGGGGAGCTGCACGTGACACTGGAGGACATGCAGACACACACATACGCACAGCATCAACTACAGCTTACACAAACAGAGGCGTACAGTACAGTAAATTGGCAAGTGGAAATGTAAAGTGGTGGCGGATTCTTGAAAATGGAGAAAGTCAAGCATAACAAGCTCGCGCTGCAAATGGAACAGGTTAAATGCCAAACGTAGTGCTAAAAGAACGTTGAAAAAGACAGTTGCATTTGACAATTTCCTTCTGGTTTTGGCAGGTTGCCAAGTCTAATTGTTCCACATTTTCCCCGACTGAGGACTTCTGGACGTGCACTAGTTACAGTATTTAGAAACACTGCAGTTGTTGCAACCTACACTTTGTACACGTTTATCCTTAACGACTATAGTAGTGAAACTGGAGGGACAACCAGCCAGTTTTCAGCCGGAAAGAAGAAGATAGATCATTGCACCAGTAAGGATGTCAGAATTTTATCAACTAGCTGGATTACAGCTGCCTTAATTTCCCATTTTCCAGTGTGGTGCTGTTACTTGTCACATGCATGAGGTTGGGATTAGTAGAGAACGACATCCTAGCAAAATGTACACACTAGCCCTTCAGAGTGTGCACACTTGCCAAATTTTTTCTAATTTCATAATGCAATCCTTGTTTCTGATTTTTTTTCTTTTAAGACTCAAAACATGTATTAACATCCCAATTTTTCTATTTTTTTATTTGGATCTGAAGCAGAGAACGAACAAAACAAACAAACCAACCCCAATGATATATTGTATGGAGTTCTTGTGCACTTCCCACTTCTCACATGCTCTCCGGCCAATCATCCAGTTTTGTAAAGTGAAGAACAAATTCACAGCTGCTAGATGCCGTGGGATAAAAAGGAGGAGACTGACACCGCCACAGTTGCCAGCTTGATGGTCTTGTAGCCAGAGTGAGCCAGTTTTTCACATTCCCTCAGCAGTCCTTTCTGAGAAATAACTAGTATTCACAATTTCATGGACTTCTAGGACAACTATCCACCGCAGTGACCTGCAAGAGCTTGTCTCTTCAGTATGAACTCATCTCTTTGCCTTTATTTCACTTTTCCTTTACAGCTTGCACTTGCTCGCTCTGTCCTTTTGCTGTGACAAGATGCTTTTGAAAGTGTTAGAAAATGTCTGAATAATTTTTGTTTTCTACTCCCATATGACTAAAACTGTCAGATGAGATGAAAATCTGAATTTTATCTGAGTGGAGCTACAATGTTGATGCTTTGTTGACACAAAGTTGCTGCATTTGAGTCAGAATGTTCAACCTGTTTACCTGTTTTACAAAAGAGGCCTACACATATGTGAATGGGAGAAGCTTTGTAGGGAGTCTGGCTGTTTAAATATGTAGTACATAAGGGCACGGGGAGCAGAAGTGAAGTAAACAGATGTAAAGGGCTGGTGCAAAGCAGAATGCATAATGTGACTTAAGAACCCTACGGATGTATCTTAAATAAGACACTGTGCTGGTCATCTCAGTCCTCATTTCTACCTCATGTTTCCTCCCAGAATGAGTCAGATACTCATGGGTACTAGGCAACCTAAGATGTTTCCACAACGACTACCGTACACATACATTTTTAGGTACTCTACTTTGGTGTTTTCATGTTATGAGGTCCTTCTGCATGACTTTTGATATTTCTGTGCCTACAGTTGAACCTAGAACTTCCTTGTAATGAAGTCTGTTTATTTGTGGTATTTCTATTTAAGTGAGGGTTCCGGGTTTGTGGTCTGCCACTGAGCCTCCTTCTCGTTGGAGTGTAACCAGATGAACACATCTAAAGTCACTGTTTGCTGGCAGCGGCGGATGAACATGCCACGTCTGATTTCTTTTGGTGCGCTACACTAATGGCCTGAAGGCATAAATGAAGCTACGTGTGAAGTTGCACAACGTTGTCGGAAGAAATCAATTCAAAATGAGGTTCTAAATTAAATTGTGAGCCCATTTTTGAGAAAAAACATCACAGACATTTAATTTATTCTTTAGCCGAAACTGTGGTGGCAATGATTGCTGCTAAAAAAAAAAAAAAAAAAATCACAATCAGATTTTGAAGAAAACAACAATAAAGACGGGATGGGATTGGAGGCAACATATCCTGCAGAATGGATTTTTTTTAGCAGTCTCTGTGATTAGTGTGCGTCCCCTCTGCAGTATTACAGTAGTAATTAGAAGTATCTCTAGCTTTCTGCAGCGATGATAACGGCTCTCCGCTAGACTGCCTCTGAGCTGTTCATTGTTACAAACTTGAAAGTCTTAAATGGAAACTTGTAAAACACAAAAAGAAACAGCATCGGGATAAAAGGGGACAGGAGAAATAAAAGGGGCCACTGCTGGAGAAACATCTATTAAACATAATTTCAACTCATGCTTCATTTTGTTTCGACGGGACATCTGAATAACTGTCTGGATTTAAACGGTGTCAATTTTCTGCCACGCAGGGTACATGAAGATGCCTCTAAGATAGAAAAAAAGATCCATTTTGATACACAATTACTACAGGACAGACAGGACACATAGACAGGAGTGTAACAGTAGGTGCTCTCTTTACGTACCAGAAGTCTAAAAACAACCTCACACAGGTTTCAGGTTACATCCCTGCTGAGCTTACAAATCCTTCCTTAATTAAAATGTATGGGGGCCTGCCACTTGGCTGCTACATTTATGTGTAATACAGCATGTAATCCAACAGAGATGACTACTTTCATTTGGCTGAAATACAGACTTACAGCGTGAGATTAAGGATACATCAGTTATGTAAGGACCACCAGCGGGGCAGTGTTAGGTGATTAGCCAAACATCCCGGGACTGTGAGTTTAGATGCCTCCTCATTGTTTGACAAAGGATTTTTGACTCTTTCTGCAAACCTTCTAAAAACAAAGTGATGTGTGGTGAAAGCACAGACAGTTTCAGCCTTTAATGATGCAGCCAATGTCTTCAGAGAGCAGCGCTGGAGAAACAATTTTCAGTTTTCACTGTGATACGGAAGGCGTTTTTGGGCCGAGAGTTTCTGTGATGGTTTATGAAAGGATGTGATTGTTTTTTATTCAGTAAGAGATACTGTTAGTTGTGTATGTAAAAAGTAACTACTTATTAATGTGAAATCATGGTAGTAGTGCATGTACTGCACAGCGGCAATGCATATAAAATACTGCATGTTAAATGGGATTTAAACGCATTTCTGAGTAATATCAAGTTTTATTTTGTGACATACTGTACATGCAGCCTGTGGACTTGGAATAAAAAATACTCTTGCTGACTGTCATTTCAACCACCTCTCCTGTCAGTTTTCTGGCATCTTCATCTGCTGAGTGAATGAGAACGAAAACATGCAAACAATTTGGTTGACCCTAAAATGCAAATGACAAAATAGAAATGCTATCTGTAGGATGATTTATGTTAAAAGCATCAAAATGAGCAACAGCTGCCTTCATTGTCTGTTAGTGAACAACGCCCTACCCAAAAAGAAACCAACAAACAAATGTGACACCTAATCTGATCTGAAATCAGACGAGACAACTCTAAGAAAGAATAATATTCTTGTTAAAGTCAGTGCCAAAGACAAAGACACGTAACACATCCCACAAATGGAACACAGTTATCTATTTTATTCTCTGGATTTGTGCAGATGTGAAAAAATGATATGAAAAATTTAAATTTCAAGCTTCAAAAGGATGAGACCAAAGCTGATAATAAAACAGCTGTCTCACTTACTGTAAGTGTCGTATTCCTCAACTGTCTTTGATTTCAGAGCAAATCGCACTTTCTTAAGGGATGATTTTTTTTTTTTAAATGAGGCTCAAATATGTAATTTTCATTTTTAAAACTTCCATAATCTGTCCACTTTAGCAAACATAACTCATACTGGAGGAAAAAAAAGAAACACTTGTGTGGGCTGTTTAAACTGTTGCTTAATACACACTTGGACTTGTGAGTCATCTGTGTCTCTGTAACCGCAGGCTCAGTTAATGCTGGGGCTGAGAGCTTAATTGATTTTTAATCAAAATAAGGTCACAATTGTTTATGCAGCTCAAAACTGATTATTCTGGAGCACTTCACTTCAGAGTAAAAAATGTGCCAACATCTGTAAAAAATGTCTAGGACATTTTTTGGTCAAAGCTCCACAAATGTAGACTACAAAAACACTGTTTTCCACCATGTTTATGCATCCCTGTTCACGGCAGCCGGTTTCAGGTGGTACAGAGTAGAGTAGTTGCATTAGTGACTCTAATCTACTCATCTCTTCTGCCTGTTTTGAAATTGTGTTGCAACTTTGAATTGCCCACTTTAGATGTACAGACAAGACATGTCTTAAAATGTATTTGGCTGCAAAGAAAGAGATGAGGTTGTGTCGTCTCAAAGTTTTTTAGTTGGTCGTTAATTCAGTTGAATGCAAGTTCTTAAGCAAATGTTATTCTTATATAATATGTCCCCTGTAATGGTATCAGGCTTCTGTGGGGTTCATTTTACTGGCTGTTGTTCTCTTGTTTCTGAAAACAGTGTCCAATAACATGAGATCTTCCAACATCGTATTTTCCTGATTTTGTTACCTGTGCTTTGAGCTTCGGGCAATCCTGAGTCCTCGATATCACGCAGACGTCAGGCTGGATGTCCAAATGTCCATCGGCTGCCTGTACGTCTTTTAGCTTACGAGTTCAGTAACAGTCTCATACAGTTTAGGAGGAGCAGTTTCGGAGAAGCATCTCTGAACTGAACTGTGACTCCAAATTTTAAATGAAGTAGTTAAATTGGACATTTTCAGCGACTGACAGGGGCTGTCACCATTATTCTCCATTACTACAGTGGCTTTCTGGTTCTGTTGGGGGTGTCATTTCTCCCAGTAGCCTGATTGAGGTTGCTTTGTCTTCTCCTTTCACTTAATAAACTCTTCCTACCGTTTTCCTGATGGATTCTTATATGTACAATATTGCCACTTGTTTTACTTTTAACTTTTGTGTCCCCCGGAGACCACAGCTTTGCATATACAGTAACAAGCATTCCAGTGTAAAGTAATAGCGTCAACATAAATGCTAAATAGTTAGCTCGGCCCAACAACCCATGTCTCACCGCTGCTCCTTCTGCCGACTTAACGAAGCTGCAAGGCAGCATCGTGCTGGCTTTCAGAGCAATGAATGAAGAAGAATTGAAGTTCCGTATGTAAGGATTATGTGGTATAATAGACACAAATACTTACAGATCCAAATATACTAATATTTGGAAGACTCAGTAAGGGTTTGGGTTTTAAAAGTGGATTACAATCTACATAATTGAATCGCTTGAGACTTAAAGAGTTCCGTAAAATTAAAAAACTTTGTAAAATATCAAGATCACATTTGCCTACATATTAAATTCAAAAGCAGGATCCAACAGCTTTTCTCCTCCTGCATCTGTTTGCCTTAAGACATTTTTGGCTTTTCTTGAGAACATCAAATCAATCTTGTGGCATTTTAAACGCCGCATGCATCATCCTTTTCCGGATGCTATCATTAGCTTCACCTCCATCCTTTGGTCTTAATACACCTCTTCTCACATCTCCAACTGTTTACTTTAGCCCCTGCGTAAAGGCTTGAGGCCTGTCATCAGAGATGCACACTGGGTAAATATTATTGCCGGTCCTTTAACAGGAAGAAGGAAGTGTACCCCTGGGGCACCTTGGCATGTGATATTTTCAGCCTGGATTTCAGCTGCTTTCCTAACACAGCGACTAGGCTCTGACAAAATCCATCCATGCTGTAAATACACACATATCCACGCTCTCTGGGGGGTTTGCACCGTCCTTGTTTTGTGCACACATTCTGGATGCCAAATGACGAACATCGCAAAGTCAACAAAACAGTTAGTGCTTTACCGTCGGCAAAGTAGCTGTCAGAAGAAAGGCTTTGGTTTACATACAAACAAATATACACACTCAAAATAGGGACTTGTTTTTACTCGAAAACAATAGAGGCGCTAAAAGAAGACATGTTTAAGCCCAGATTTATGTGGTCTGTAGTCTTTCTTTGCACCATCCTGCAGAAGGACAAAAGAGCCTTCCCAGTGAGGGGAGGGAGATACGTCAAACCAAAGAAACCAAACGAGCAGCTTATCACTCTATCAGAAAATGAGAATAATACTGGAAACTATACACACACATGTAGAGAGAACTACATTAGACTTGGGTCTTTTCATACTTTCCTTCACATCAGACCACATTTATGTAGTGACAGTGTTCAAAGAAACCTTAAAATCATCCTGTAAAAATGCTTTTTGGGTTGGATTTGTAGCTCAGGGAATATCACATCTCATAACTGACTTCCAGCTTTGCTGGCAATTAAGTCAGACAATGGAAAGCGCAGGCTGACCACACCTGACAGTGGCTGCAATGCAGGGGAAGCACAACCCCGATGAAGACACTGAACAATAATACTGCAGTTCTGTGTACCATCTCACCTCACTCTAATTTTAGATACCCAAACTACTCTCATCTTTGACAGGAACTATGTTTCCTGTTAGTATGAATTAATCACCTAGACGGATAACCAATTACGAGCACAGACGGGGCACGAATTAACAAGAGCTGCCTTCAATAATCTGAGCTGGATCTCTAATAAGTTCTGACCAAACTCATTTGCAAGTTTAATTTAATTTATGCTAATTAAATAAAAAACAAACAAACAGAAAGAAAATGTGTTAACGTCACTGTAAATCTGACTGTGTCAGACAGGTGATGTGCTTTGGCTTTTTATACATTTTTGGAGGCTAACTACAAACTGATGGTTAATGTTTTAAAATAACAAAAGATTTAAAGTCAGAAGTTACATTCAACAGTCCTATGTGGGGTAAATCAGAGAAAAAAAATAGGCTAAAAAACTAAAATCTTTACTCTGTATTTTGATACTAATTATGTTTTACTTGTTTAAAGTCAGTATCTTCCAACATGACAAATTCCTCGACAGTTTGCATGCCTAAAAAGCAGTGCACTCATGGTGCTGATTCATGCTGACACACCCTGCAAAGAGCAAACCGGTGTCTTTTATTCACACAGACACTCTCCTCTCACTTTAAATCTGTCACTTTACTTCCAACCCTTTTCCCTCTATGAGCCTCTTTCCAGGTTCCTCCTTTCATCTCTGAAGACAGTCACATTGAAACGTGGTTGCAGTTCACTCTGAGGTAAATGCAGAGGTTCTTACAAGGTGATAAAAGGTCACGCACAAGCACACATACTACGAGCTTCTTCACCATGCTTAATTCATATGTTTTTTGAAGAAGTTGCGAGTTACTTTACATGTTAGCTGCGACCATCTAACAGCACGGTGGTGATTCCATGAAGCACGGCATTAGTGTTGCTGCTCACTTTCAGCCACTCTGGGTTAAAAGAGCAGTTGCATTAGAGTGACCTTAAAAGCTGGAGAAAGCACCAAGACATGATTTTAAATGTGGTCAGAGTCAAAGCAGCTGGATTGCACATGATGGGTCGTGAAGCCATTAAACGATTCAACGTTTCGCTCACGAAACAAAAAGGATCTAGGTGGCAGACCCAGTGAGATACTTTCCTTGTAAAAACCTAATGCATAACAGCCACAATAATTCAATTCTGAGGTTTCACTGTGTTACGGTTAAAACTGCGGATCCCTGACTTAAAAACAAAGATGAGGAGTAGGCTTCTGTATGCATGTCCAACACCTCCAAACCAAGTTAGAAAAACATCATAGAAGAAGAATTCTTAAAATGTTATATAACACAATAAAACATCATGTTTCTAGTGCAGATATATTGCACATGCAGACTTTATGTCTATTTCAGATGACACATGTAAAAGTAAGTAGTTTGCTCATGCAAGCCCCAGTAAAATGCTAAAAGATTACAGCTTTCGGTAAAAATGTATGACAACATTTTATAGCCTTTGACTTCTTGCTGCATCCACATGCCAAAGATCTCAAACCCCGCTGCAGCTGTCAGCAGTGCAGACTCTAAACTCTGGAAAATGGCTCGGCCACGTTCACACAGAGAGCTGCTAGTCTGATTGACGTTTCACTGGACAAAAACAAATCACATGGTTGTGGGGATTTAAGCCAATCACATCAAATTTTGACAGTGTATAATGGTATGTAAGTCAGAATGTATTCTGCTGAACCAGCTGAGTGAAAGACTATTACTTTTTTTTAGTTTAACAAGGAGGCTGTACAGGTTCTGGGTTATACAGCTCCTGACAGTTAATGAATGAACCAGCTGCCATTCACAGATATTTCTCACTGTCCCGCTAATTGGTCTAAAATTATATACTTGTATACATAGTTTTTTACCCTGCAACATCACCAGTCATAAATCTGTTTTGCACCGTGTGAGATAACAGACGTGGGCGAACTACAGGAGTCGTATGCTGAGTGTGTAGCACTTGGCAGTCCCGCTTTAAGTCCTCAGCTTTTAGGCCGACTCAAGAGACATCACTTCAGGCAACTGATCAGCTTTCACGCAGCTTGAGAGGTTTTACACACTTTTTACATGAATATGCAATAAACCTGTAAATAAGCTCTCATGTGTAAAGTTAGTGCAGTTCTCCTTTTAATGCTCCGGGACAGCATGTTGTAGCACATCTTCATTGTATGCGTGCATTGTTTTTATCTTAAATAGTGCATGCTTTTACAGCATGTTTTTACATGTCTTTTGAGAAGGAGGACACTTTTTTAACGTTTAAGGTTGCCGAGGTTAAAATAGCTATCTGCTGGTGAAGGTTTCAGCATGTCAAATCAATTGTCAGAGGGCAGAGATACACATATTTAGTTAACATAAAATGACACATGATGAAGAGAGAAGCCATCAAATATCCCATCCAAAGGTAAGGAAGAATCCTAAAGAAGAGTCTGAGAAAAGGAGGAGGAGTTTTATATATGGGAATGATTGAACTTTGGGGCTTTTCACACAAACGCCAACAATCTGACAAACATGTTACTTGACGGATCACAGAGGGCCGACTCCAAAAGTAAGTAACTCTCCCATGTTAAAATGTTCAGAAAAAAACATGTTTACAGCCTGGTTCAAAAAATAGTTTTGGTCTCCATTACTAGATTTCACAATTTGGCAACTGTACATGCAGTGTTTTTTTTTTGTTTTGTTTTTTTATTTGCACCACATCAGGTGAATGTATATAATGCAATAAATGTATAAATAGCTTTTGATTGGCAGTCCTCTGAGCCAATCATCACTTCCTCATCAGTCATGGTAATGCTACAAAGCTTGGCGAGGCGATCTGCAGTTTGTACTAACCAAGCGCCAGCAAAAAAGCAGCGGTGGTCCTTTCTGATTTGACCACTGAACGGATATTTGAAACATTTAGATAGTCTGCTGCAAACATTCACTTGCAGACTGTCAGCTGACGGAGCTGGTAGCCAGGCCTATCTTTTCAGATTCAGATTCAGAAAAACTTTATTTATCCCTGAGGGGCAATTGCAAAAACAACTAAGCAACATGACGTTGAAAGTACAGAATAAAACAATAAAATAAAATGAATGCAGATAAATAAGGCATGTATCATATTATCCCACGAGTGCACAGAAGCAAGAATAAGTTAGGTTTAATACTTCAGACACTTGACTCCTCCTGCTTCCTTCACATGGGTAAAAAGTGATGCCAGCTTTAAAAAGTGATTATTTTAAAAACCCTGTTCTGATTGCTTCAATTTCACCTGCAGATGAGACTCTATGTATTACATGTTGAGCTGCAATAACTTTGCATTTTACAGCCAGAAAATGTTTGCCAGCGTATCACTGCTAATGTTTATGACTCACACTAACACAGTTTTATCTTCTACAAACATATACTTGGGAGCAACTCTTTTTAAAAGACAGCCCTGTGATGATGCATGGCTTCCTAGGATGTAGAGCTTAATGTTATAAAATTCTTTGCTTTGCAGTCCTCTACCTGAAATATGACGAGCTTAAGCTAAAAGCTTCTTGGGCTTCTCATCTTCACTGAAATTTGTATTTTTTTAAATGAAACAGTTAATCCTTCCAATCTAGTCACAGACAGAAGAGCTTCAAGTACGAGGAAGGAAAAAAAAAACAGCTTTCAGCTCAAAATCTTGCCATTACAGCAGAGCCTGCACAGCAGCAAAGAGCCAAAGAGAAGCCTAATGAGACTGTCAGAATGAGAGATTTGTGATCAGTTCTGTTGTGACCCATTTTAATCCAAACGGCACACGCCTTCTTGAGATCACATGTGTCAGGCTCTTTAATCTGAATAGCAAAAATCAGCGTCAAGAAAGTACGAGACACGAGAAAGTCTTGTAGGAAAATATCTATTGTGTGGCAAAATATTACCCGCCATTTTATGCAGTGTTCACTATAGTAATCTGTGTATCCAATGTCCTGTGCTGACAAAGAGATGCAATAAAGACAGAAAACTGAACTTGTATTTTTGGTGCCTTTGATATTTTGTTTAAGCTGCTCTACTTTCTTAAACACTTTAAACCCAAACTGCAGCTGTGTGTTTGTATTATTTCTCTATCTTTCCTTCACTGTCAAATCTTGACAGCTTTTGAATCCTTCTTTATAAGGTCTTTGCTTTAATTAATGCGCAAAAGACATGAGTTGGGTTTTCCACTCATTTTTTCAGAGTGTGGTTTCATTTCCACCGCAAAAGACGTGTGAAGAGACACAGAGACAACCAAGGTGCAGATGCTGTAAAAAAAAAAAAAAGAAAACCTTGTGGATAGAAAAATGGAATGTTTTCTTGGTATTTTGAGCATCACAGCAGGGGAAAAACCTGTTTGCCAATCAGCAACTCAGAATCTGGACCAGTGTTGCATGTGGGTGGACAAGCTTTTCCCCGTCACAGCACCAGCTGCAAGACGAAAGGGGGAGACAGTGGGAATTATCTGCACAACTCTCCACTATTACACATATTAAATAATGCCTTTTGCCACACAGTGTGTTCTATATTTTCTTCTCAATTAAGAATTCTGTCTGCTTCTTTTGCAGAAAGTCTCTCAAACCCCTCAGCTATTGAAAATGTATGCTATTAATATTTTTCTTCTGCTCACATGCACATACATCCATATCTCTTTAATGCTGATATGCACAGAGGCTCAGACATGAGTTTGTCGGTATGGACTAATGGGACTCAGACCTGAGAAGATTGATATTGCACGCTGTACCTTGACTTTCTAAATGTCCACACAGACCACCATGTTTATTTCCTTTTTTCACCATATTTTTTTCCAGTTTTTGTAGTGATAACCAGTTTCTTTCTTATCATCTTTTTTTTTGGTACATCTTTAGCCAAAAAAATGCACTGAACTATTATATCCTGTCAAGGTTGTGGTTGAGAAGGACCCAGATGCAGGAGGCGAGGAGGCAGGAGTTCTAAAAAACTGTGATTTATCAACTTAAAAAATTGCTCAGAAAGCTTGATCTATACAAAAGGCTTGACGAGACACCGGTGCAAACAATCAGGGCATTTGGGAACAAGGGCAGTCAAGACAGAACTGAAACACAAGGACAGGGGGTTTTAAAATAAAACCGGAACCTAAATACCAAAACTGTGAAAAACCATGACATATATTTCAAATTAGCCAGATGTTTAGGAAAAGTATTGTACTACTTATTTGCTCTTTTTTTAAATGTTTCTAGACATTAGATACATATTACATGTACATATACTGGCCTGGCCAGCCATACACATTCACTTCACTCTGGTTCCCTCACATTCACAGATTTTTCACCAGTACAGAACGTACCGATACAAGCCCTAATAACCAAAAACCAAGAGCCACTAATGGAAGCAATCAAGATGCCAGTAAAAGATCTAATAACACCGTGGATCAACAAGTTTTTACCGCAAAACAGAAAACGTCATTCGCCAGCATTCCCACTGCACGTCATTCTGGATGTGTTTAGTTGATACTCGCATGGCTGTTGCTCCACTTACATCCCATGGTTTATTTCTCTGATTGGTTGTGTGCCTATCCAATGACATCTACAGGAAGTTTCTTTTTGAGTCTGTTGGTGCAGGCCCTTGCAAATCCCAGTGACACCCAGAGGAACCAGAGGAATTATTTATATTGAAGAGGAAAATCATTAGGATCAGTATCTGACTCCATTCTGACTTTGTTACTATCTATAAAAAAAAAAAAAAAAAAATCAGGTAATTTCTGCATTACGTGGTAATATTTTTCATCCCCCTCAGAGATGGGCAGTGGCTGCTGGCCGTGGCATTTCATTCAGGGGGCAGTCTGAGCTGCACGTTACTTTGAAAACAAGACGCTGGAGATAGTTTGAGTAACTTTATACATAGTTTTATTTGGAGGTACATGGACCATTGTATGGATCATCAGATGATAGGGGGAGAAAGTGAAGAAGAAGAAGAAGAAACAAAGTTCTGGTGAAGAAATCTGTTTTTAGCTTTTAACCTTTGGTTACCTCACTGCTTTTTTGAAAACGTACATATATTTACTTAGTAATTTAAGTAATTAGTAATTAAAGCTGCAAAAACTGAGAAATACCTAATTTAAACACAACTCTACTTAAATGCAGTACTAAGCTGAGCGGAAAAAGCGTTAGCAAAATGGAGCGTAAAAGAGAAGAAGATGACAGGGAAAGGAGCAGAGCACACACCAGAAGAGAAGCAAAGTGCAAGATAGGTGCAGCAGTCATCTATTTAAAAGGGGCTTATTGATGCCCAAGTGCCATATTAACTTAGAACACCAAGTTCCTGCTGCACATTATTGAGGGATAGATCATTCACCTCAGCAACTCCCCTTGTCTGACAAACTCTCTTAAAGGCGAATGTCTGAGTCAGACTGGGACAAAAGTCGTGTACTTGATCGCGTTCACTAAAGTAGGAAAGTTGAGTTCTCCAGCAGACTTTCCCACGCTACCCAGCCATGCAGCTTTGCTTACACGATGAGATGTGCAGGCCTGTTCTTAAACACCTGCAAAAAGTGTCTTCGTACTTAAGGAGAGCTGGAGAAGCCGCAGGTTTTAAACACAAAATTACAGCAGCATTTAAGCTGAAATGGCTGTCTTTTAACTCAATAATTATCCACACAACCATCAGTGAAAGGCAGGTTTATCATTAGTCAGGAGCGTTGTACTCCTGAGGGATGTACTCCACAATCTAGCCTGTGACCGACATTGGAAAGATGGCAGAGATTTGTTTCTGGTTTTATCACAGCAAACAACTGTTATTGCAGACGGATTTGTGTTATGGCTTCAGTATGTTGACTGCAGCTTCAGTTACCAACACGCAGGTCTCTTCTGCAAATATCTGAGCCATCACTAGAGTCTGGAGTCGGCGTGGCGATACTTTCTCTCCTGCTGCATCTGTTGGATCAATTGTTATGTAAGTTTACAGCAGCTGGTGCATAGTTGTAGTTTTTCTGCTTGTTCTGCCTTTACGCTTCAGGTCAGAGCTGTGCAGTAGCTGACGCAACACGAGCAGCAACACACAAGACTTTTTAAAGTGGATAACACAATAACAGATTCAGATTTGGAATGGGTTAAAGGTGAGGGTGTGTTTGAGTGGGAAGAAAGGAAATCCCCATAGCTTTGTCTGATCAAAGTGTTTCCAGCTCCTTAAACTCTAAACTTAAACCCTTAAACTGAACTCTCAGTGAGGAGGATCAAGTGACATTTGTGCTTATCTTGTGCCATAGCTGAGCTTTGGTAATAATTCCACAAAATACACTGTGAGGGATCTTGTGGACATATTTTAAAAAGGTACATTGCAATGTCTTATCCTTGATGTGAACCAGGTTATATGTCTATGATGGATTTATGGTGGATTTTCCTGCAGACTCTAACCTAACTGGTTCCACCGACAGCATGTTTATGTATCGTCTCAGTTTCTTAATCTTTGCTTCTTTTATTTTGTTTTTCTATATTTCTGAAGGGAAGCCCTATCAAAAGATACAACATTCAACACTGGGACGTAGTTCTGCAGCTGAGAATCCAGCTTCAGTGGGATGATGAGAAAAAAGAAAATAACATATTCACCTTGGTAAGAAAACAACTCTCCTACTGCGTATGTGCCAAAAAACAGTTTCCCTTCCTTAGAGATTTACTACAAAGGTTAAGAAAGCGTCAGTGACAAAAAAAAGAAGGTGGCAAACATCCAGCAGTTCTGTAAAAAAGAAGAGCGATGGGGGTGCTGGTGTTGGTGCTACTGCAGGTCTGAGCCTTGCAACACGTAGTGCAGCAATGACTCTAAAAGTGAAGCTACTGCACAAGTCACAGTAAGCTGACAGGTGAGTAGGAGTGGAAAAATAAGAAAAGCACTCTTGTGCAATGTTTACCGGATCCTTCTACTAACACCTCTTAAATTAACCACGGAAGCAAACCCCAGATAAGTTGAGAAAACTCCTGTAAACTGCTATCTTTCTCCCTCTTCCAGCTGCAGCTTTCCTGCTGCCGCTCTGACAAGACATAGCTGAAAATCCAGGTGCCCCTGAGAGCTGCTCCTGGCTTCTGGATAAGGATGTACATGTAGAGGAATGTGGACTTATTTTTGCTATCATAGCTGACAGTGAGGAGGGTCTATAAATATCAAAAAGAGGTTTAAAAGCTGTACAGACTGAGAGGGTGAACTTACAAAAGCAGACATGATAAATCCATACAAAGAATTTGGCAAATAGCAACAGGTGAGCTGGAGTGATTACCTCATACTCCGTTTAAAAACACATTTCATGCGAATGTGATTTATTTTTCTTTAGTGAGCATTTATGATAATCTGAGTTAAAATAAGAAGAAATCTGTTCTTTGGCTATGTTTGGGTTTGTCCCCCATCACTCCCAACATACAAAGATAGTTAACATGTTCAGATGGAACTATAAAAGTGTGACATGTAAGAATGAACATAGCTCAATCTACTTCTATAAAATCTGCACCTACAGGGGGGGCTGGGGAAAAATTAGGATTTTAAGTTGAGAGACTTCACAGGTCATGTGAACATCCTGCTCCTTAAGAAAAAGGACAGGGAGAAACTGGAATAAATCAATGAAAAAGTTTGACTGCGAGCAGAATGTGTAACTCGCATTGTCTGTCTGATCTAGCTACTAGGAGTCACTTCATAAATGTTAGAAATATGTCCAATTGGTGGTGAACTGGATGACTTTTACTCCTGGAAACATCTACAGTTGGTGAAAAAGGGCAAACGCGAGGGAAGTTCACACCCACAGGGCACAAGACCGACATATTGCCAGCAATGCAACCAAACTCCCACTCCACTTGTACGGTCTCCGAATGACCCGTGACAAAAGCAGCTCAGCAAAAGCAAAACAAAAGCAGAGAAAATACGGCTCTCGTAGAACACGATGGGCCATTCCTGAGCTGCAGGACTTTCCTTCTTTTATGTGCACCATCGCCACGTCTGTAACAATCACATAACACTCCTAAAGTAGTAAAGCATTAAAGAGCAGCGAATCTGAACTAAATCATATCTGCCACCCTTTTATGAATCCGTCAACTCTCTTTGAAATGTCTCTGAGCATCAATAAAGATCGTGCACTAATGACTGACACAGAAGAAAAGTTTTACTTGTGTTTTAAGGCTTTTAAATATTCATGGAAAATCCGTCAGAAGTGTCACATATGCTTTCACTTACTGTTGGTTTTAAGGCGGGCGGGCTCGCTGTTGCGGCTTCCTGCCTGGTTGATAGCCTTGACGAAAAAGATGTAGCGGGTACCACTCTGCAAGCCGTGCACTGTGTAGTGGTTCTGCTTAATGTTCGGTACGATCATCCAGCTGTCTGCAGAGTTGTACAAGCCTGGAAGACACACACAGCATTAGCATCAAGGTTCTGTTGACGCTTTGAGGTTGTACAGAGGCACCAAGTCCTGCTGAGAATCCTTTTTTCATTGATATTAAAGGAACAAAGACTTTCAAAGGGTGTTACTTTTCCCTCAAACCTCAAGCGGGTCGTCTCACAGTAAGAGACCAGACGGCTCTCGATGATATGCAACATTTATGTGGACGTACAGATTCTATTAACCCTCCACCAGCTTTATCATGATCAAGCACCGTGGGGCAATTCTGCAATATCAATAAAATGAAACTGTAAGTCACTATGAACAAAGTGATGACAAGTAAGCACTTTAAGACAAAAGGGTACGCTGGCCTTTAATATTAAAATGTCTTGAAATGTGAGCGATACCAGCATCACCAGAGCTGCTGGGGAACCTGATTCAAAGGAGAAGCTGGGCTAGTCTGCAGTAAACTGTCTCCAATGTGAAACGCTGAGGTCAGTGAAGGAGGATAAAGTAAACCCAGCTCAGGGTAGAGGAAGGACCGACTCCAAAGGGATGTGAAGGCTTATTTTCTTGTGAGGAATAATTGAAATGAACTTAAACATTAACATCCTTGCTATTTTGGGATTACTGGAGCTCTGCTGTTTCATAATGTCCATTTTAAAGAAGTACCTTTTTCAGATCTTCAAGTGAGTGGTGTTCATTACAAACTGGAGACATCTAGCTGAAAGTTGTAGAAATTACTGTAATTTACCTGAAACACTTGTTATAAAACTTCCTGATTGTGCCATAAATGCATTTTTTGTTAAATGCATAAAAAGTGCAAGCATATCACATGGAAGTGCATCAGTGTACAACAGGTGAAAAATGCAGAAAACTGTTGAATAACAATGCAGTTATCATAAAAATGATAGCTAAACCTAAAACTTGATGAAAATAATGAATAAAACACTGCCAGGAACTAGAAACCTTTCATAAGTAGCCAGGGATGGCTGCAAAAGAAGCCATTTTTATGTGTGAGTTGCATGGCAGCTATGCACGTAGCCTACATGGGGGCCTGTGTCATAGTTTTATACTTTGTGCTGCTCTGTAATTACAGCACCAAGTGCAAGGCGGTGGTGCTGGATTTCTTCTGGAACAGTGTAACTTGCAGTAATGAGCTTCCTTTTGTCTATATTTTTTATCTCGGACATAGCAAATGAGCAAATAAAGCATATCTTATGTTGCTATGATAATGTGTCCGTCTATCCTTTTATCCAGCTTGAAAACAGTGAAGAAGAAGTATCAGAAAAGAAATACAATTGTTACCAAGAGACCAATTACCTAGCTCAGCGTCAACCTGACATGTAGTTGCATTTCTGTGCTTTGTAGTTGTATTTTTGTCCCTGGGAATAGGCTATATGTTTTGATGCATGAAATAATTACCAACTCAAAAAAAACCCCAAAACAATCTAGATGGCTTTTCTCATCATTATCTCACGCAGGTCCACCCACTTTCCCATAATGTGTAATAGCTGTGAAGTGTGTTGTGCAGGGCAGTAACAGCAATTTGAAAAAGCCCCCCTCTGCAGAAGAAGGGAGTAGAGTTGGGAGCAGCGTCCTACTCCACCCCCTAAATAAAGCTGCTATGAACCGAGCTGCAAAGATGTGGTTTTAAAAGGGAGCTTTGGTCTTTATTCCTTTGGTGTTTTGGCAAAAGGTTTTATTGATGTCCGTGACATGTCAGGAAATTGTGTCAATTTAAAAATAAATAAATAAATGAACTAATGAATTAAAAAAATGGAAAGTCAGATGTGTCAATCAATACTTTCAATTTAAAAAATGGACAAAACAACCAAAGCATGTGTTTTAGCAGCTCTACAGCGAGAACTGAAATTAGAGCAAGCATCTTTCTGATTGTCTCTTCTTTTCTTACCCCCAGCAATTCGAGGGAATTGAAACCCAGAGAAACAGAGCGCTCTCATGGCTTACCTTGTCCCTTTTGTTGAGGCTGCACGGTGAATTATTGAGCAAGATGGAAACTGCATGCATAAGTAATAGCAAAGAGTGTGCTTGTAAATATAAATACTTCACAGGACGTAAACAAGGCCTTTAAAAGAGAGGTGGCTTTAAGAATGAATGAGAGGAGGGGACTTTTAAAGATGGAGTGAAAGCTACATTTTGACCTGAGCTTTTCTCTAAAAACTCTCATCTTTGTAAAAAAAAAAGGACATGAGGACTTCATTTCAGCCTGGTCATATACATGCCCTCTCAACAATGAAGTCCCCCCCCCACACGGAGTACGACTGTTGTTCTACAGTGACGGCTGTCTTTTCTTCTTCAAATTGATGCCACCCTCTTGTCATTTTATCAGCTTCTTGTAGAATTTAAGGAGGCTACAATGCTACGTGGGCTTTCAGGAGATACAGGGACTTCATGCTGCTTTCTGCTGTTCAAGCTTTTGATCTCAATAGCGCCTCTCAGTTTTTGTTAAATTAGGTCAGAACACAGCAATATGCTATTGCTATATTTTGCAGCTGAGAAAAGTGTTTTTCTGACAAAAGATGTGCCTTTTTTTTGAGAAAACTGACTTCAAAGTAACATGAGGAAGTAATTTAACACGTAAATGGAAGTGAAAAGAAAGCATAAGAAGAGCAAATTGTATCCATGTATCGAGTGTATGCATATGAACGGTATATTTGTGTATCCGTTGGAAAGGAGCTGCAGCAACAAAGTATCCCGGGAATGGAAGTGGGCTTGCTTTGATGATGCAACACAGAGCTAACAGTGACGGTGTGTTTGCTTGTGTGCCTGCATAGGTGTGCTTCAGTGTCACTCCTCTCAAACAGAGTGCAGAAGTGTGTGTTTGCCAGGGTTTGTAAGCAGTTGTGCAAAAGCATCTATTTTCTAAATTTGACTACATATCGCCGGAGCTGCATCCACCTCAAAGACTGTTCGCCCTAAAGCTGTAACAGAATCCCTGTTGACAAGTGCATTAAAAGCATTTTTACCAACCTCTGAGCTACCACAGCCTCACTGATTTCTTTCCTGTGATAATCACGTTAATACTTCAACACATCCAGGGTCCGACTGAACACATGCAAGACGGATGGCAGGGGGAGACAGCGGGCTGATATTGGTAACGCGGTGAACATAACGACAGCCCGGGGAAAAAGAAAAACCCACACACATTCTGATTCATGATTGGAGGTAGAGGTTGATTTCATCATGTTTTTACCAAATTTCATGTTTATTTCACATATGTTCAACCTTCAAAGTGTTCAACCTGTTGTGTTGGTTAAATAATACCACAACTACTCTGAATAATCTATTTGGGAAATCTACATGGGAAATTGAACTGAAAAGAAGAAAAGAAGAACAGAAAAACCGACATGTGTGAAACTAGTGATATTATTTCCCAACTAAACTAAACTTGCTAAGTCAAGTATCCTACTTCCTAACGAGGCTCTGACTGAAAAGAAACATGAAAAACAACTGATTCTGAAGAGGCAAGTGTATAATTTGATAATCCAGGATGTCGACTGGCAGATAAATAGACGAGTCAGCCAGACACGAGTCTTTTTTCACACAGCTGTTACGCTATCATACACTTCATGCTCGCCGTGCTTTCACACAGCAAGTGTGTTCAAGTGTCAGTGTGTGGAGTGGGGCTCTTCCACAGTCCCTCACACACACATCTCTGTGACTATTTCCAGGCCAATTTCTGGATCCATGGCTCACAAAAAGAGCCAATGATGCTTGAACTTTTCACGAGCCACAGCTGGAAGTTACAGAGCTGGTACGAGAAACTTGAAGTCATGTTTGGTATTAGACCGCTGCTTACATTTGTGTGCGGTATTTGGTCTCACTTGCTGACTTTATTTTCCACTGCCATGCTTGGATGATCGTGGAAAAAAGCATGGTTCAAAAGACCCCATGACCCCACTTCTACTCCCTATGTGAAGGCTGAGGCCGAGGATGAATCCAAGAGTAAAAGAGAGAGACAGGATAGCTCTCAACTGGGAGCATTTAGCCACTTGGAAAGTTTGATACTGTGGTAGAAACTCAAGTGGCATGGCGGGCTAAATGGGTTTCTCTCTTTCTCAGTTTCTCCTATGAATCTCTGAGGACTCTGTGGCAGCACGCAGCAGAATATCTGAGTTACTCAGACGATCACACAGATGAAATGTATCCTGATGTTTCAAATGACTGGGGCACTTGAGTTGCATAGATAGATGGAGAAATGTCAGGCTGCACAGCAGAGAAGAGGAGATGATGAAAGGATCAAAGAGCAAAGAGGCACAGGTGTATATGTGTGTGTGTGTGTGTGTGTGTGTGTGTGTGTGTGTGTGTGTGTGTGTGTGTGTGTGTGTGTGTGTGTGTGGGAGGAGGCCCAAGCTTGAATGTGCTCAATTATGTACATTAATCACACCCTCCTCAAATCAGTAAGTGGTGATTTCCCCCCTCCCATACACCATTATCTTGTCTATTTGTCACTCATTCAAATGCATATATAGATATATATTTATCCTTTCCAAATTTCTACCGCAGCAAAAATCTATTCAATCATGGAGGTGGGCTTGGCTGAAGTCTTGTTATGATTTCATCCTTGTGTATGAATGCTTGCATAGACATCTGCATGAAACCGATGTCACATCTGAAAAGCGTTTGTAGGACTGACCTATTTATTTCTACAGACTGGAACGTGATTGCATCTCTTTGCGGTTTACCTCAAATTAAAGCAAAAAAAAGCACTGAATTAGACACTTTCATCATGGCAGCATTTTGCCAGATTACAACTGACAGATGCTGACAGGCTTTGTTGTTCCAAAAGATAAAAAAGAAAAAGAAGGCTTGCAAAATATTTCAAATATAAATCATTTCATTTCTAAACCCCTGATAATTCAGACAAAGTCTCTGAATAAGTGCAGGCCTTAAAGAACAGAAGCTGTGATAATTCTCATTTACAGAGTTTTTGCACATCTACTATCTACTATATAAGAGTTCTCCTGATAAAGGTCTATGTCATAAAGTCAAACATTATGGACAACAAATACTAAAAATGGACGGAAATCTAGGTTGTACAAGAAGGTATACATTTAAAAAAAAAAATCACATTATTTTGTAGTGCATACGTATGACTGTGTGGAGGCACATATACATCTGTCTTGATGGTAAAAGCTGGGGAAATTTACAACAACATGAGTCAAAAGAACCCAATTTAAAATGACTTAAAGGAGTCATTCATTGCTAATGTTTGTTAAACAGAGTGTTAATACCCGAGAGAAAAGGTAATATGTTATTTTATTGATGTAGCAATTCAATTTAGTTGGATTTAGTATAATCCCTGTTGTCTCTGAGAATTTTCCAGATGATAGAGAATGCATGACTTCTTACACTTGTTTATTTTGACATAAATATCTAAGTACTGATCCAGTTCTATGGAGGCAGGGACCATGAACCCTGGTCCTTTTGCATCTATTGAACATTTGGGGGACATGGGTAGACGTTTTGAGTGTATCAAAGATGTCAGTGACTGGAAGGAGATGTCAGGTTTGACGTAGCGTGATTGCCCCAGGTGCTAACATTAATTTTTCTGCAACATATTTTCCGTTCTTACTAACAAAAGAAAACATAAAAGGTTGTTTTTGGTTGTTTGTGATTGTGGGATTGCGAAACTCTTTACTTCATCGTAATGTGAAATTCAGGACCTTGTCCAGAGAAAATCTGAAATGTAAACTGAGGAAATCAGGATCGAACGAGCTTCCATCAGAAAGTTAAATGCTTTACCGCCCGCGCTAGACCTGCACCGGCTCAAATTGCATAAAAAGAAAAAACATCAAAAATAACAGCTTACTTAACCAATTCTGCCTGGCTCTCTATTCTTACATCAAATTAAACTAGAATATGAAAACATGGGTCACTCAGTGTTTGTATATGTGTTTGTGTATATTTGACTCACTGATGAAGTTGGTCTGGCCCGTGTAGATGGTGTACTGCAGCTCATAGGAGGTGACGCTGAACTCGTCCTCTGACGTCCAGTGAACAGTGATGGTGTCATGGGAGGCGGTGCACAGCTCATCTCTGATGGATGGTGGGTTAGGGGCTACACAGGAAAAAAAAAACAAAAAAACAAACAAACACAGCATGATTGTATGAAATAAAAGTATAAAAGGTCCTAAAGGACAAAATTTAGATGCATGAAGCATTTCTTCAAACACAGGGGCAGGAAATGCCTCTGCCTCTGAAGAGTACATGTTTACTTTTCAAGGTCTGATAATGTTCTGTGTGATCATCTCACTCGGCTTTCTAATATCAATGTATTGGAAACATTGTGACCAGCAAGAGAAATCTATCTTTAAAAAGCATACGGTTATTTGAAGGGTTTGCTACCCAACAATGGCCTTTAACTTGATCAAACTTAAAAAGAAAGAAAGAAAGAAAGACATTAAAGACAGTCTACTTCATGGTGGAAAGATGAGATCAGCTTGAGTTACCTGTTAGGTAATCCAGTCCCTCAAGAATCTTCTTTTCTCGGGAGAAGTCGAGAGCAAAGTTGTCAAACGCCTCGTTCAAGTTGACATCAGGGATGAGTACTTGGGAGGAAGCTGTTGCCATGGCAACCCTGGAGGGCGAACAGGATATGGGATTGCGAACGCGAGAAGTCAGCAGAAGTGTGGCGACGGAGGAGATAGCCGACGTCAGGTGATGAATGGAGAAGAGGGGAGGAGGAAAAGACAGAAAGGGGGGGTGGGAAGAGAGATAAAATAAACAATGTTAGGGTTTGACAACTGTAGGTGTAAATAGGGAATCTGCACCCAACCCCATACTGAATACCACCAACTCTGTGTTGTCAGAGACACCAAGTGCACACTGAAAACACTTACTCTGCTGTCTCTATAGCTTCATGGAAAGTTGGGTGGACTCCTGCTGGTGGCAGGAGCCAGTCTGAACCACAGCTTTGGCAGCGTTTCACGGAAGAGGAAAGAGTGAAGCACACAGCAGTACCGACACTTTAGACCCTGGCTCCTCAACCAAGTAAAACGAGTTGGTCAACAGAGCCAGGTGCTCAGAGGGAAAATGTGGAGCCAAATAAAAGATGCTTTAATTTCTCATTTACATCTTTGTCTGTAAAAAAAAACAGTGCAAAAGAAGTTTTGCCTCAAAGCAGGGGGTGGGATGAAGAAAACAAAGACGGTAAGAAGGAAAACTGGAACTGCAGGGCTGGCCCTTCGGTGATAGATGATTTTTAACAGAGGCCTGACATTGATCGCAGGAGCTGGATATGCCTGATGCAAAGCTGATTTCACCGGCGGCCTTTCAACTGGATTACAGAGGTAAAAATCTAATAGACCAAAACCCATTCTAGGGAGAAGATCTGATTTAAAACTTCAAACAAAGTCATGTTGTCAGATAGATTAAATGTAAGTCTATTTGTGTATCGTGAAACAAGGCGAGACGACTAGATACACTGCAGAGAATAAATCAAATTAAACCAAACCACTCTGTTGTTGGTGCAGGCGAGTACAAGTTATACTGTTATTAATACAAAAACTGCTATAGGATGGGGGTTGAAAACACAAGAACTCAGCATTACAAGTGAAGCAACTCAATAGTATAAAAGCTTCTTCTTTATTATTAAACGAGTAAAGAAGTGATACAGAAATGATATTTTTGTCTTTGTACAAACCGAATCCTTTTCAACCCATATTGAATTGAATACACTACAAAGACAACATATTTAATTCTCAAACTCATAAACTTTATTTTATTTTTCAAATAATAATTGACTTGCTGTTGTAACACGTGCAGAATGTGGATTGGCATTGTCTTGCTGAAATAAGCAGCGGCGTCCATGAAAAAGACGTCGCTTGGATGGCAGCATATGTTGCTCCAAAATCTGTATGTACTTTTCAGCATTTATGTTCCTTCACAGAAATGTAAGTCACCCATGCCATGGGAACTAATGCACCCCCATACCATCACAGATGCTGACTTTTGAACTTTGCGTTGATAACAGTCCGGATGGTTCCGCTTCCTCTTTGGACCGGAGGACACGACGTCCAGTTTCCAAAAACAATTTGAAAAGTGGACTCATCAGACCACAAAACACTTTTCCATTGTGCATCAGTCCATTTTACATGAGCTCGGGCCCAGATAACCCGGCAGCGTTTCTGGATGTTGTTCATACATGGGTTTTGCTTTGCATGGTAGAGTTTTAACCCGCACTTACTGATGTAGTGACGAACTGTACTTACTGACAGTGGTTTTCTGAAGTTTTCCTGAGCCCATTTGGGGATATCCTTTACACACTCATGTCGGTTTTTAAGGCAGTGCCGTCTGATGGATCGAAGGTCACGGCCATTCAGTCTTGGTTTCACCAGATTCTCTGAACCTTTTGATGATATTATGGACCGTAGATGTTGAAATCCCTAAATTCTTTGCAATTTTGCTTTGAGAAATGTTGTTCTTAAACTGTTCAACTATTTTCTCACGCAGTTGTGGACAAAGTGGTGACCCTCGCCCCATCCTTGCTTGTGAATGACTGAGCGTGTTTGGGGAGGCTCCTTTTATACCCAATCATGGTACCCACCTGTTCCCAATTAGCCTGATCACATGTGGGATGTTCCAAATAGGTGTTTGATGAGCTTTTCTCAGCTTTCTCAGTATTTTTTGCCACCTTTCCCAACTTCTACTGGACGTGTTGCAGCCAATTCTAAGTGAATTATTATTTGGCAAAAAACAATTAAGTTTATCAGTTTGAACATTAAATATGTTGTCTTTGTAGTGTGTTCAATTGAATATAGGTTGAGAAGGATTTTCAAATCGTTGTATTTTGTTTTTATTACATTTTACGCAATTTCCCAACTCCAACCGAATCCGGTCTGTACATCACCCACCTTTCTGCCACGTTCCTGGCAGACTGCAGGAAGCGAGCGTGGTCATTCTCCTTCAGGCTCTGTTCAGCCTGCGTGATGAGGGCACTGGAGCGCTCCAGACACTGGCGACAGTTGGCGATCTGCTGAGCCAACTTACGCAGTTTCATCACCTGGAACAAACACAGCACACAATACTGTGTTGCGACGGAGATATCATTGATATTCATTCGCCTGAAACTAGCCTTGACAGAATACATTACTGTCATGACAGCAAGTCTGAAGAGAAGAAAACAAAAAACACTCCATATTACTATATTAGGGGCTGAAGTTTTAAAAGATCAACAGAGCATTAATGTGGCAGCAATATGAAACACAAAACAGATGGTTCTGGACAAAACATTCAACTTCATCAAAAATGATTATTCTGTACTCAACCTCTCAAGGTTCACACACACACACACACACACACACACACACACACACACACACACACACACACACACACACACACACACACACACACACACACACACACACACACACACACACACACACACACACACACACACACACCGTTTCACATTCGGCCCCGTTTAACTGTAATTTATCAGTGGGCGTGCAGTAATGTCATTTCCGACAGAGCATAAGGAAGCCACTCTTTGCTGATTTAAAATTAAAGTAATCTGTTTATCTTCAGTGGTCTTCATATCCTGATTGTGGTATGAAATAAACAAGTTTCAAAAAAACTCAATCAATGACAGCGGCTGTTTGTAAGCGCTGAGAGTGCCAACAAAAGGTAAGCGACAGAGCAACCACAGTCCCAACGTTCTGGCCTGTTCCCTTCGCATACATCTTTGATTAGACTTAATCAAGGGGAAATTAAAAGCTCATGCAGCCAATGAGACCGTTTCCTGCACACACTGGACTTGTAACAGGGAAGCGTGAACCAAGGTCAATGACACAGTACATAGGTAATCAAAACTGGCAATTTGTGTCACATGTGATGCGACATCAGTGAGAATATACCCAATTGAACGAAAACTTACAGACAATTGAATTGCATATTTGTTCTGTAGGTGAGTGGTATATGACAACTGTTCTGTGTGTATTTGCATGTTAATAAAACTGATAGTAACTAAAATGACGTTCTCCCAGAGTTTGCTAGTTTCTCCTGGTTGCAGACTTAAAGGAGCTGTATGTAAGAGCAATAATAAAACAAATCATAAAATGACCCCGATATGTCAACAGACATTTAAAAATCATGTTCATTTCAAATACTTATGTCACTGACAACAGCACTCAAGCTAGGATGTTCCAGTTTAAAAAGAGGAGTTGCAGCCCTCAACTGATGTTTATGTTGTAATTTTTTGTTTTGGCCTGAAGCTCCACCCTCCACCTATCTCCCAATCACCAAGTCAGTTTTGTTTCTGAAGCTCCACCCTCCACCTATCTCCCAATCACCAAGTCAGTATTGTTTCTGAAGCTCCACCCTCCACCTATCTCCCAATCACCAAGTCAGTATTGTTTCGGCATCCGGGTTGCCAGCTCGGCTCTAATTATCGCAGCCATGGCAGCCTACGTTCCTGCTGCATTCTGCAGCCTACCTGGCAACCTCTGGTCGGGGGGAGGAGGGGGAGGGTACACGCCGCTCAACAATATTTTGAAAGTGACTGCAGTACCAGTTTTGGCCATTTCTTACAGACGGCTCCTTTAAGGGTGTTTCAAACTGACGTCTCAGCCATATCATGTCGTCATCAGAAACAACATCTGAGCTTGTCATTGGCTGTAAACAGAGGTGACGCAAGATGCCTCAAATGGGAAGGCTATTATTTGGAAGCATAAGCCACAAACGGCAATCGTAGAGATGAATAACAGAAAATATGGCACAGATTTGTGTGTTAATGTTTGAGATGATTTTCCCATTTGAGAAGATGAAGCTGAGAAAAATAAAGCGTAAAAAGTAAAACACAAACGCATCAATGAAGGAATACACAAATACAACATATATGTGTTAATTCAGCAAGACCATGCTTAGAACAATGTAAAGGAACTGTAAAACTACATATTTTCCTGCCATCATAATGTCAGCATCACATTATACATGTGTTGCAGACATTCTAGTGTTAAAAAAAATAAATAATAGCCAGAATAATGAGACAGGAAGAGAAGACACTTGGAAGGCAAGCGGTCACATGATTTAAAAAATAGAAAACAAACACAAACATACGCACATCAGGCCGTGGGAATGTGTGTACGTTGTTTTGGAAGGAAGAGACTGAGAAGGACTGCCAAGAATCCCTCATGAGATACGGAGCTCATTAAGGGGAGGTATGAGAGAGGATGGGACCACCTTTCACAAGATTGTCCTCAACAGGAAACTGGATCAGTACTTGGTTCATAATACATTCAATGATCCTTGTGTTGCTGACAATGAGCCTGCATAACGTATCAACTTTGAGCTTTCAACTCAACTTCCTTGATCCTTCAAATGACCCTCTCGTGTTTTGAATGTAGTTTGTTTTTACTTCTGTCCCCTGCATTTCCCTGCCAGACAGCCTTTTATAGGCCTAGACTCTCAGGAGAACAAGCCTTGCTCTGTGTCGGTGCACACACTGACACATTTCCCCTCTCTTACGCTCATACAGTACACACATACACACACACACACACACACACTGAAACACACACACACAGGCTAAGACATAAAGCTAGTTCAGTCTCTCAACTATGAGCTTCTGTTGCATCAAAGGATCCTCTATAAGCACCTTAGACATCACCTCAGGGAAAGTCTTTGCTTCAACTCCAGCGTGCTGAGACTGAACAAACACCCATATACATATGAGTATGTACACACACACACACACACACACACACACACACACACACACACACACACACACACACACACACACACACACACACACACACACACACACACACACACACACACCTATGTCCATGATTGTCTTTCAATTCAGAGATTTTACTCATCAGGATGTGTTAAAAACAAACAAACTGGTCCTTATCCAGTATAAAAATCACAAAACTTAACCTCAAATGAACAACAACACATACCATATAGCACTGTCATGATTTATTCAACAAAAAAAACTGAGACACTTATTTCTTCCATTCAGGTGAGGCGAAATAAACACTTTTGATTTACTGGTCATCCACCCGTGTCCTGCCATCCTTTAAAGGCTGACGTTTATACAGTTTGCTCAGTTTGTTGGTATGGAGCATTCAGGTGTGTCTTAACATAATGTCAAACAGAACAGACATCAGCAATGATCTTAGAGAAGCATGCGTTGCTCTTTATCGGTCTGGAATGGATTATAATGTTTTTATCAACAATTCGGAGTTCATCATTCTGCAGTAAGAAAGATGACCCGCAAGTTTAAATCATTTAAGACAGTTTCCGATCTTCCCAGGAAACGACAGGATGTCCTGGTAGGTTCATTTCACACACGCCCATCAGCATAGAAATAAATAAAGAAAACTTCTGATAGAGCCCAAATATGACTACAGGCCTAATGCATACTAAATCAAATGAAATCAAATCAAATCACTTTTAATTTCACATCACGTACACGGTAGAGTACATGTGAGTGAAATCCTTGTGTATCCTTGTGTCGGTAGGAACCGTGCATCAGTCTGCTGGCTCTGGTCTGGATGCCTGATGAGAGCAGCCTAAACAGTTTATGGTGGGGGTGACGAGAGTCCACGGTAATCTCCTCTGCGTTCCTCAGGCACCACTTGCTATAGCTGTCCAATTATCCTTTTGGAACACGGCATTACCCTCTGCACAGCTTTCTGGCTGTAGGAGATCCTGCCGGCGTACCAGCTGGTGATGCATCCAGTGAGGATGATCTCAGTGGCACAGTTGTAAAAAGTCCAGAGGATCTAAAGGAAAAAGAAGAGGTGCTTCTCTTCTTTCTTCAATGTTTTGTTCAAGTTAAGTGTTGATTTATTAAGTGCATTAACTGGTAAAGTTAATGACACTTGAATCAGAAAAGGATTGGTATGGCTTGTAAGGGATATCAGGGTGGTGACTTGATGAGGCTGAGGTTGAATTATTCGTATAAGATGAATTCATACATTCATCAGGATCACTTAATGTAACTTTTATTCTTCTCAGTTGTATCTAAAAAGTCCTGGAAATATCTTACCTTTGACTCTTTGATCTTTACTGCAATGATCTGCTTCCTCTGGCGGATGATATCCACAAGCTCATCACACTCCTCCACCAGCTTAGCTTCATGCATGGCTGTGTTAACCTGGGGGTAAGAAAACAAATAATGAAAATAATATAAATATACTTCACAGTAATTATCATTTACTCACTTACTAATTCTTTTTAGTGAAAATAAAAGCAGTGTTTGCTTTTGTACTTTTCTATAAAAGTACAAAAGTATTTCTAGATTTGCAGCAATCTATACAGCCACATAAGAGCAGTTCATTAGCTTCCATCTGCGCTTATCTGCACACCTGGAAAAGAGGCCTCGAGCACCATGCACATCTGAATTAGAAATACTTTGTGAAGAATGCAGCAGTCAAGTGATTTCAAGCTCATGTACCATGTCGGTGTAAAAAACCTTAACTCTTTACTCACTGGTCCCGGGGGAGAGAAGAACTTACATACATTCAGAGCTGGTTAACTGATCAGGTGAAAAAGACAAGTCACTGTACAATACGAACTCAGCTGTAACAATGCTCGGTTAATTGCTGGAGGGAAAGTCTAACAGCTCATTAAATGGGCACAGCGCTGTTGGATCTGGACCACAACTTGCTCTTGTGACCTGAAGAACTCATTATACAGAAAGGAACGATGACATTTGGAGATATTTACTTTTCTCTATGAAGAAACACGCTAATGGTCATTAGGGACTGCTGAAACCTTCATTAAGAAAGAACAAATCCCCAGGAAAGGCCATCTGCATTTCATTTAAAGAATATGCTGACATCATGACCATTTAACAGACTTTGTGACTATATTAGGTCCAAATTTGCCATGGTAGCTCACAATAAGTTCATTTCAGGCCAATGGGACTGTGGTGCTGGTGTACATTCTCGGTTATGTAGGTCACAATATTCCTGAGAAGCATGAGAAGAGGGCAGATGGAGTTTTTCTCTTGCTTGTTGAAGATTTTCCACCTCTCATCTGAAAGGCTTCTTCAGTTGTAACTGATTGATGGGGAATTTCATGATGAAGGCTTTAATAATATTTTGGCTCTTTATTCTTCCGGGTCATTTAAGTCGGGTGTGTATCACAGACCCACACCTCACTCCTGTGGACATTTCGTCTCAACTGTCAACTGCCAAGTTCAAGCAAAAAATCAGCTTCAGCGCTGAGAAATGGAAGAGAGCAGCAAACCTGAACTGCAAGATGTGCAACGGCTCAATTTGGGATGGATAGTTTACCACCAAGTTGATGGGGAATGGGCTTTTAGCTGGAAATGTAGTGGAGAGGTGCACAATTGGTATGAATTTGACAGCCGTGGTCCTCTGAATGGGTGGGGTGGGGGGTGCATCTGTCTGGACACAGCATATCTGTGCAGAAAATTGAAGTTGTGAAAGTTTTGTCACCTCAGATAAAGCAGCTACAAAACTGTTCTGAGCTGCACTTGTACTGAGCCCTGTGCTGGGATGACGGGACTTTTTCTTTTGTTTGAGGAGACCAGTTAACGCTATGAGAGAAGGGACAGTCTCTTATGGCACTTTTATACTAGTACCTACTCGCCACGCCTCGACTCGCCTCGTCCTCATTTGTTTTTAGACACCCAGATGAGAAGAGGGAGGGTTGGAGTGAAGCTGCTGTGACGTATTTGATTGTGTGATTAAAACGGAGAAGGCAACAACACTAAAGATGTAGAACCTGGAGGAGATGATATATGTGCTGCTGGGTCTGTGACTTGTGTTCGATATCAAGTTAAAAAATGAGAGTGAAAGAAGCTTCAAGCGGCAACGCTTTTTTTTTTATTTGTTTGTCTCGGCGCTGATGAAAAGTCAGCTGGAGCCGCGAGCGGCTGAGAAGTGACCGCCTGGTAGATCTGGTCGTTCCTTATCGTCCTTCTAGATCCCTTTTTAATTCTCTCCTCAGCCACCAGGTTTATGAACATCTGCACCTCAGTGTTGGATCACCAAACTTTTGCTTTGGAACGACCTTTGCCTGTCGGATAAAATACACTTAATTCAGGCAGCGAGCATGTTTTTTTTTTTTTTTTTTTTTTTTTTTTTATTGATCTTTTTAGAAAAGAAAACAACATACAATGACAACATGGACACAAATAATCAAAAATATGAATTATGCATTATACATTGTCCTTTTTTTTTTTTTTTATAAACACACAGAACTAAGAACAGAGTCTCTGTAGAGTTAAATAAAAAAAAATAAACAGATGAGCAACAAATGAACAATGGAGTAGAGTATGGATGAGCAAATGCGGCATACAAAAACAAATGCAGTGATAAATGCAAATGCCCATCACTAATATCCCATTAATTGGAAATAATAATAAAAAAAAAAGCAAGCAGCATAAAATGCAGCATAAATAACAATAATCAAAACAAATAAATAAATGAAAGAAATGAAAAGAAAATTAAGGTAAGGGAGAGGGATCAGTCGGTGGGTAGAGTCTTCAATGAGTTAAAATAATCTACGAAAGATTGCCATTTACGAACAAATTTAGATGAGTTGCCTTTTACTGAATATCTCACCTTTTCAGATTTTAGAAAAAACATAACATCACTAAGCCAAAGAGCAATAGACGGAGACTTGGGGGATTTCCATGAGAGTAGGATACGACGTCTAGCTAGAAGAGATGTGAAAGCCAATACTTCTGACTGTACGGGGCTGATATGTGAGGAGTCAACCGAAAGTCCGAATATTGCTATGAGGGGGGTCATAACAACATTTTTCACCAGAACTTTAGACATGATCACAGAATAGTCACTCCAAAATTTCTGTAATCTAGGACAGGAGAAAAACATGTGACTTAAATTGCAGGGAGAGCCCTGGCATCTGTCGCATAAGTCTGCAACATTGGGATATATTTCGGATAATCGGGATTTTGATAGGTGGGCTCTATGCAGCACCTTGAATTGAATAAGTTCAAGTCTAGCGCAAGGCGTGCTAGATCGTATGCTACGGATAGCTTTATCCCACAGCTCCCCTGTGAAGTCCAGGCCCAACTCCCGTCCCCAACCCTCCCGAGCTTTATCTACAGAATGACCATCAAATGTCATACACAGTGCATATATCCTAGATATGAGAGACTTTTGACTAAGTTTCATTGTTAGAAGATCATCCCACGGTTGGTTAGCAGGAAGGGAAGGGAAGCATGGAAACAGAGCAGAGGCACAGTGTCGAAGCTGGAAGTAGCGAAACAGATGGGAGGCAGGCAAATTGAACTTTGACCTCAGATCTGAAAATGTGGAAAAGATCCCATCCTTATACAGATCCCTGAAGTGCTTAATGCCCCGGCTGTGCCAAATCATAAAAGTGGTGTCTATTAGTGATGGAGGGAACAGATGATTCTTAGTAACAGGTGTATAGGCGGATGGAGAAGCAAATTTAAAATGGCGCCTAAACTGTGACCAAATCTTAAGGGAGGAAAGCACCACAGGGCTATTTGTGAACTTAGAGGGATTCAATGGTAAAGAGGAGGAGAGTAGGGCCGTTACAGAGGATGAAGAGAGTGACTGAGCCTCCAATCTGCACCATAATAACTCAGGAGACTGAAGCCAGTAAATTAGTTTGTGAATATGCGCTGACCAATAGTAAAGCAAAAAGTTTGGTAGTGCTAGACCCCCATTAAATTTAAATTTTTGGAGAAGCGAATACCTCACTCTGGGTGTCTTACCGGCCCATAAAAAGTTGGAAACAATTTGGTCAAGTGATTTAAAAAAAGATTTTGGTAGAAATAAAGGAGTGCATTGGAACAAAAAAAGAAATTTAGGCAATACAGTCATCTTCACTGTGTTAACTCTTCCTATTAGCGACAATGGTAGGGAGTTCCACCTCTGTAAGTCCGCCTTCACTCGAGTTACCAGTGAGGAAAAATTAGCGGTGAAAAGAGAGGGCAGAGTGCGGGTCACATTAATCCCTAAGTATCTAAAGCCCGACGGGCTGAGTTTAAAGGGGATATCAGATTGTTTGAGTAGTAAAGCAGAAGTGTTTATGGGGAAGCATTCACACTTGTGAAGATTGACCTTATAGCCGGAGAAGGATCCATAATTCTTCAACAGAGATAATATTGGTGCAATGCTGGTTAAAGGGTCAGATACATATAAAAGGAGGTCGTCTGCATAAAGTGACAATTTGAGTTCCACATTGGACCTAGAGATTCCGCGAAATAAAGGAAGAGTTCTTAAAGCAATTGAAAGTGGTTCGACGGATAGAGCGAAAAGCAAAGGGGAGAGAGGGCAGCCCTGTCTCGTGCCACGTGATAATGTAAAATAAGTGGAGTAGTTGTCATTGGTGTGAATGCTGGCCTGAGGGGAAGTGTAAAGAAGTCTAATCCAAGATATAAACCTGTGTCCAAATCCGAATTTATGAAGTGTTGCAAAAAGATAGTTAAATTCGACACGATCAAACGCTTTTTCAGCATCAATCGCGATAACAACTTCAGGAAGTGGGGAAGAATCTTTAGAGAAAATCACATTTAGGAGTGTACGAACATTATAAAAGAGCTGGCGTCCCTTGATGAAACCATTCTGCTCCTCAGATATGATGCTAGGAAGGATCTTATCAAGACGAATTGCTAGTGCTTTTGCTAAAATTTTGACATCCACATTCAGTAAAGACAAGGGCCTGTAAGAAGTGCATGATTCAGGGTCTTTGTCCTTCTTCAAAAGGAGGGCAATGGACGCCTGCATTAAAGAAGGAGGCAATGAGCCATGATCAAGGGACTCATTGTACATTGAGAGTAGAAGGGGGGCTAATTTGTCTTTGAATTTTTTGAAAAACTCAGCGCCGAAACCATCCGGACCACGGGCCTTGTTGCTTTGCGTAGCTTCAATGGCGGCAGCAATTTCTTGCAAGCTAAACGGAGCATCGAGGCCATTAGCCACATCCAAATTGATAGTAGGAACAGTGATACTTTCAAGAAAGGAGGTCATTTCTGCTGTGTCGAGTGGAGATTCTGATTCATATAGAGAGGAGTAGTATGACTTAAAAATTGTGTTGATGGCGACTGGATCGGTGGTAAGTGTGCCAGTAGAATCTCTAATGCTGGGAATCAGTCTCGACGTTGCTTGCCTTTTTAATTGATGAGCCAATAACCTGCTTGGTTTATCGCCGTGTTCATAATAGTTGGCATGAGCGCGTAATAGGAGCCGTTCAGAATCGGCTGTCGCTATAAGATCGAATTTTGATTGCAAATCAAGCCGTTGTTTCAGTAAATTCGGACTTGGGTTAACTGAATTAAGTCTGTCTATGTCCTGAATTTTAGATGTGAGCTCCTGTAATTTAGCCCTGCGGATTTTACTGGCATATGCTGAATAAGAGATAATCTGTCCTCGCAAATATGCTTTGAGTGATTCCCATACTAGCGAAAAACTAGTAGAATCTGTTTTGTTTAATGCAATGAAATCATCTATTGAAGCAGATATAGAAACATTAAATGCATCGTCGGATAAAAGCAATGGATTAAACCTCCAGGGAGAAGAAAAACGGGGGCGCTCAGACAATGTTATATTCAAAGTTAGAGGGGCGTGATCTGAAATAACAATTGGGTGGTATATGACAGAAGTAACTTTGGAAAGAAGAGAGCCATCAACAAAAAAATAGTCAATACGTGAATATGACTGATGTACTTGTGAAAAAAAAGAAAATTCCTTATCTCCAGGATGTGAGAACCTCCACGGATCAACAAGCCCGTTCTTGACTGTAAAATCGGTAATAGATTTTGACATAGAGGATTGAGTCAAAGTACGAGGATTCGAGCGGTCCAAAGAAGGATTAATAACACAATTCAGATCACCGCCCAGAATTGTAATATGCGTATTTAAGAAAGGGAGGTTGCCAAACAGCCTATCTGTAAAATTGGGGTCATCAAAATTAGGGGCATATATATTCACCAACAATACAGGGTTACAGTATAGAGTGCCCGCCACAATAAGATATCTACCATTCTTATCGGATATTGTCCTGGAGACGGAGAAATTAACTCTTCTGTTGATCAAAATTGCTACTCCTCTAGACTTAGAATCAAAATTTGAATGAAAAATATCACCCACCCAAGCACGTTTGAGTCTAAAATGATCTTTATTTCGCAAATGAGTTTCCTGAAGGAAAGCTATGTCAGTGTCCAAGCGTTTCAAATGTGAAAAAATCTTTGATCGCTTAATTGGATTATTCACACCTCTAACATTCCAGCTAGTGAATCTGATGATTGATCCAGTATCAGGCTTGTGCAGATTACGATCGTTCATATGGGCATTCTTTGAGAGAAAATAAGACAGACTCACCCACCACAAGAAGAAATATAAGAAAAAGGGGTAAAAAGGAAAACCAAAACAAACAAAACTCGGGAGTATATACATACCTACAGAGACATAATCCGAAAGCCAACAACCCATAACTCCCGCCCACCCACCCGTCGCACATTTGATGATCCCATCCCCAAACGATGGAAACAGCCGTGCAGGCTTCAACGGAAGCCATTCTCAAAAAAGAAATGCTTTCGACTATAAAGCTAAATACAAAAACAAAAACAAAGTCAGCTCCTGCAGAGTTAAAACCTTAAAAAAATAAAAATAAAATATCAGGCATATAAGACCAACAGTCTGAGCCATTCTGACAATCGCTGTCTTGTCAGGGTAACAACAAACATTAATTAAATTAAGTAGATCTTTGGCCTGTAGAACAATGATATATACATATATGCACTCGCACACCCACACAGACACGCACACACATACACACAAATTAAACAATAGACAGGGGTGTGTGCATATTTCTAATCAAGGCAACATACCAGAGAAATGATTAGGCCTTCAATTTTAAACGGTGCTGTTCCCATTGAAAGATAGAAAGAAAGAAAAAAAAAGAAAAAAAAAAAAAAAAAATTAAAATAAAAAAGAAAAAAAAATTAAGACATAAAGTCCTGTTTTATGAATTAACTCACTCACTCACCCACCCAGGGCCAGAGTCCCGCATGGACAGCATGCTGGATAAATAAAAAAAAATAATTAAAAAATAAATAAATAAATAAATAAACAAATAATAATTAAGACATAAAGTCCCGTTTTATGAATTGACTCACTCACTCACCCACCCAGGGCCAGAGTCCCGCATGGACAGCATGCTGGATAAATCAAAAAAAAAAAATAAAATAAATAAATAAAAAAATAAAAAAAAAAAATAAAAAAAAATTAATTAAGACATAAAGTCCCGTTTTATGAATTGACTCACTCACTCACCCAGGGCCAGAGTCCAGCATGGACAGCAAGCTGGATAAATCGTCCCAGAAAACTAGCTGGTAGTCACTTTTTTTATTTTCTTGATGAATGCCAAGGCTTCATCTGGCGCCGTGAAGTCACGTTGTTGGCCGTTATGAGTTACACGCAGCCGGGCGGGGTACAGCAATCCATACCGGACTCCTTCAATCTCCCGCAGCTGACGGCGCACCTCATTAAAGGCAGCGCGCGCCCGCGCTGTCTTGGCGGTGTGGTCCGGGAAGACGGAGATGGTCATATTCCGAACCGTTATCCGCTGCCGCTCTCTCGCCTTTCTGAGGATGTCAGCGCAGTCCGTGTAATAATGGAGCCTGGCCACTATTGCGCGGGGCCGGGCACCGGGCTGGGGTCTCGGCATGAGGGTGCGGTGGGCTCTGTCCACCACCAGCTCCGCGTCGAGGGCGAAGGCTTCCGATAACAGCCTGGAAACACCGGCTGCAGATGAAGAGTCAGGATCCTCCTCCGGGACACCAATAATCCGTATGTTCTGCCGACGAGACCTTGACTCCAAATCCTCGCATCTGTCCTCCAGCCTCACACATTCTTTCGACAAGTGATCAACTTTTTTCTGGAGAGCAACTATGTCGTCTGAGCAGCTTGAGAGAGCCTGCTCCATCACAGCAACCGTGGCTGTAAGACCCGCGACGTCCGCCTTCATGGAGGAAATACTGCCGGAGAGATCCGCTTTAAGTGAAAGCAGCTCGGACTTAATAGAAGTTAAATTGTCACTCAGTGCTGCTTGAAGCTCTGTCTTAAATATAGCCGCAACATCGTTGCGAAGCGCGGAGAGCAGTTCCTTTTTGAGCTGGCTGAACTCCGCGCCGGCGCAGGTGCTTTCCGGAGGAGGAGAATCACCGCGGGGCGAGGAGACAGCGTGAGCCGCAGGCCGCGGGTTAGCTGGAGGGTTATTCCCCGCTTTGATGGACTTTGGAGGCATTTTTCTGGTGAGTTCACGATGTAACCGCGTTGAAAAAAAAAATTTGTTCAAACCCAAGCCGTGGGAGTAATTCAAATAGTGCCAAAAAATGGAGAATTACATTAACTCTGCAGGAGCTCCGCTAAGCACGTCTCACCCCATGTATAGCTAAGCCGGAAGCGAGGCAGCGAGCATGTTAAGAAAATGCACACGATTTAATTTCACATAGAGTCCTGCCACTGGAAGATCCAAGGCCACAAAAACAAATCAAAGACCGCACAGAGGATTTAACTGCTTCACAGGGCTCTACAACAAGCAATGGGTGAAACTCTTCCCCCATTGCACCAGCTGTGGAAAGAACATTTCTCTGCAGGAAACTCTTACTTCCAATTAGATAATGCAATGCAAAGATTATCAGTGAAATCAAAGATAACATCACTTCTTTTGATATCAAAACGGAAAATCCAACCTTGAATTCGCAGCTAAAAAATTTGCAGCAACGCTGTGATGCCGTCGTGTCAGTATCAACCAAGATCTGGAGTTGAATCTGTTGCAGTTGTAAAAGTACTGAGGATTCAACCTGGTACATGTACATTATAACGCTACTGGACATATTTGTCTCCTTGCACTTCAGACTCGGGCTGCGGTCAAGGTGATACATTCATCTCACTGGGTCTGATGTAAGATTGCCCTCAGAAATTGTGGAAAAGCCTCATAGTGCTCATTTAGCCATGACACCAACACGTTGATTCTCAGTTCATGTCTGAAAAGGGCTTGTGAAACTACTTACTGTAACAATCAAGTTCCACTCATCACTCCATAAAGCTCATTACAAATTGGCAATCCACTTCAGCCTCATTATTCATACCCACTCATACACTCATTGAAAAAAAAAAACCCTTCACAAGCTCTTTACCTTCACCTCGATCTCCTGACACCCAGCCAAACATCCTAATTCCCAAAACTAGGCCTCCAGTTTTAAACCGCCCTTTACGACCCCTCCTAAAACCTCAAACTCAAATTGGTCCTCACAAGGGTAGGGAAGTCGTGCACACGTACACACAGAAACAACAACATTAATTCTGCAAACAGCCATCTCATGACTGCAGGTTAGTAATTAAGGAGGATAAATGCATCTGTCCAGGATCATTGTGAAATACAGCTGTTTGGCAGTTTCAGCAGCAATGTTCCCCTCTGTCCTCCTCCTCTTTCTTTGCACTGGAAACATCTCCCTGTTCCAGACTTTATCCACCTCCTGCAACATAAACACTGTCACCTTCTGCACATTCCCCTTTTTATTAGGCTCCAATGAGGGCTCAGAGAAATCACAGCGCCAGGTTGTTTGTTCGGTGCTAAAATACAGGTATAGTGTTGGAATAAGAATAACTACACTTTCAGTTTCCGACACTCTAGCTGTCTCTATTTTGTAAAAAAAAAAAAAAAAAAGGATGTGACAAAGAGAGACTAAGGTGCAATACTCTTCTAAAAAAGAGTTACATTTTATTTGTCATACCAGTTAAAGTCTACCTAAACTTACTTGACCATGCATTGTGTTGCTGTACGACACGTTAGCAGTGGGTGCAACACTTTTCACTACTGAGTTCACACTTCTCATATATATAAACTATATACATGAAATAAATGTTATATTTAATAAGAAATATCAATATGTACTTTTTTTTCTTTAAATAAGCGCCAGACTTGGGTATATTTACACTGTGTTGCACTGCCTCTTCTTTTCCTGGGTATTTCCTGGTTGTTATTCAATCGTTAAAAACAAATATCTTCACTAAGATTAATGGAAAAAGGCAAACTTGGTGCTTATGTTGTGAATCAAGAGGCTGGGGAACGGAGAGAGCTTTGTTTGCACAGATTAACACTTAAAGGAGCGACAGAAATCACTTTGGGAAGCTATCGTTAAAGGTGTTGCGATAAGTTGATGACCTGTCAGCTCCAGTCATTTCTACCTGCTTTCCTCGCGCCGCTTGCAACCGCTTTGGTGGAAGCATGGAAAATAAAATGCTCAGCAATCAAAAACACGGTGGGCAAAAAAAGGAGTAAAAGGGAAAGATATGACTTTGTTGTTGTATGCTGGAACATAATTTGAGTATGTTTTAAAGCAACAATATCGTTTTTCCAACTTTAAATGTGTGGTTAAGTTACCAAGATCGGGCATTTTTTGCTCTTTTGTTCTGTTTAAACATTCTGTATATACTTGTTTGTACAACACTAGAACACATTTGTATAATTTTAAAAGAACAGCAATAATAATATGAATAATATTGATAATTTTTTAAAGTATTCTCAAAAAAATATAGAGGTAAAGTTATTTCCAAACAGAATAATTCTGTTCTTATTTATATATTGCATGATAAAACTTTTTTTACCCCCTTTTTTAGTAGCAAAGTTGGACATATAACTTAAGTTTTTATTTTTTATTTTTATTTCTCTCCTTTTTCAAAACATTTTCTCTTCTTTTATTATCCTTTAGAAGTACCTGAACAAATTGCTTTCTAATTCACAGCTATTTGAAGTTTGAAATTCAACCTGATCTCTAGGGATCCTGTTTAAAATGTGTAAAAACTGCTAACAGGCTTGTATCGATCATCCCGGTGTCCAAATGTTCCCGGCCTGTTCAATCAAACAGCAGTTTTATTTCTGAAGAGTAGAACATAATATTCCCCCTCTTACAGGGTCACACTAAACATGTGCACCATCTTCCCTTCTTCATTAGTCTGAGTTCAGCGAAGCCATCATGTCAACAATGAATTAATTCACCCGTATATATTACACTGTGTGAATTATTGCTCTTCTACTTTAAACGTAAAGTGAAATAAAATGAACAGACCTAACATCATGAGATTTTTATTCCATGTTTTTGCTTGGTCTTAGTAAATAACTCAGTCAAAAAATATATAGCAATATGATGTGATTCTATGTTGTCTTTTCTGTTATTTAGAAACTATTTTCACTCCAGAGGATGTGTTTGCGTTTTAATGATGCTGCATTGCACATTCAGCTCTGAATGGTATTTGTATTTTCCACTAAACTCTCCCAGCTAAAAATCCAGAGATTGAAATAACCCGACAGACTTTGACAAAGATTTCTTAATTACTTACCTACTTCGTTCAAATAAAAATATAGCTGTATGTAAGTATTGTTCACACCAACGTATTTTCCAGCTGAAGTCCTGATATTCTACTGCACTGCAAGTGCGGTCGGTGAATAAAACAAATTGTAAACTGTTATAAAGATAGACTCAGATTACTGTAAAGACCAACGCATAGAAGAAAGTGTGGTATTTTTGCACACATTAAATACAGTATAAAAACACTGACTACAGTTCTTTCTTTAATAAATTGTGCAAAGTGTTTCTAAAATTTAAGGAAATCCAGTAGAAGTAGTTGGTATCTGGTTTTTAAAGTCTCAGCCTGGGAATGCTACTTCTGAAAACAATGATAGCAACTGTAGGCCAGACTCCTCACCCTCATAAATTCTGCTCTCATGAATAATTTAACAAATTATTAAATGTTTTAAATATGTTTAAATAAATTGTATTTTTAACAAAATACAACTTTGTTAAAAAAACTACAGAAGCAAAAAAAGAGAGCAAAATGGACGAAGGGAATAAATTCAGAATACATTTAATGATAACCATGGCCATAATTTAAATTCTGATTTTAGTCACTTTGAATCATACACATAAAATTTATTTAACCAAAGAAATCAAGAAAGCTCAGTTTTTCTCAGAGAAAAATACTGTCCTGTACACTGGAGATATATCACAAATATATATGTAGTTTAACCTGGAAGGTTGACCTCATGTGACAACAACAGCTGAACAAGCGCAGACAGAATAATGATACACCGTGAACTATCCTGGCCAGAATAGCTCCGATACGGCGGTGAAAACTGGCCCAGGTTCAGAACAGCTGTTGACCTGTCGCTGACACCACAACCTTTCCATCTTGGATCAATTCTGTGCTCATTCCAGCCTTGTCAGCATGGCCTGCGTCTACGCCTTGTCCTGTTCTCTGTCTCTTTGACTCTCCTCAACTGTGTCTGGCTCTCCACCAGTCTCTCACTGTTTCTCAGTTTGCTTCTTCCCCTCAGATGGTGATGCCCACAGACAGATGCAAGGATTCACTCTGACAGCTTGGTAGCCACAGATTTGGAGATGAATCCAACAGACTTAAAGCAACCATGTGGCACCTTCATATTTGTAACAGAACAGAATGAAATGCAAATGTAAGGGGCTGCCCTCTTTAGCTCTGTTTCTGCTGGAGTTGTCTTGTCTTCCCACCTTCACCGAGTCTTTGTTACAACTGAATTGTTGGATTTCCTTTTTTTTTGTTCTTTTTACATTAATCGGTGCTATGTCAAAAAGATATTTGCTCAACAATATTTGCAGCACATGTAGCAAAATACATATAAACATCACATCTCTGCTAATGGATTGGCATATCTTTTTATTTCATTTCCATAAATATCACTTTGGGCATTGTTCTGGAAATGTTAGCATTGTATTTTTGCTATAACATTCAGTTTGAATATTTATTTTCTTCTCTTAACTTAATGTCAGTGGTCCTATTACTTTCAAAATTAGCAATGTGGTTTATCACTTAAATCTGTAAAAACACATGTAAGCACTACAACTTCATGAAGCTGCAAAGACAGGCATCCACGGCTACTGTTGACACGTCAACAGACACGTTTAAGAGGTTTTTTTTTATTGGTTGAATTCCTGGAGGCTCACAGATGACCAGAGCTAATAGCTCATAAATGCACACAATTCCTAACTGTAACCAGGCACACACACATGTTCATCATCCCCAACTTCTCTAAATCCAATAAACAGGGATTCATTGGTGCTAGGTGCTAAAACATAATTATGTTTAATCATTAATAACACATTTGAAATGTTGATTGCATGACTAAATTACACTTCTCTGGAGAAATCTTAGAAACCAAGTGAAATACACTGAAAGAGAAGTGTTTGCAGATCCTCTTTTATAATGACCGGTAAAACTCTTCATCTTGATCTCACACTGCCAGGTGAAGGCAACCAAATTCTGCCGTCTATGACATCATAAAGAGCCAATGTTGAAAAACAACATGTGTATAGGAATGGTACAACATTAGTTTATTAACATTCATTTTTTGGGTCTCTAGTCTCGTCTAAGATAACACATCATGGTTACGCTGTCATATATTAGTCAGAAAAGATGGAAAAGCATAATATAACCACTTGAATCTGCATAAAAGAAGAATTGACTCAGAAGAAGAACAGATGAACTCAAACATTAAAAACTTCCACAAGAACTTAGAATACACAGGAAGGATTATGAAACACTGCATGAGCTTCGGGTAAAAGTACAGAAATAAAGTAGTGACAGGAGAAAAGCAAACATTTTCACTTTGTGTTATTATCCCTCTTCAGGGATGTTCTCATTTCTGGCTACGATTGAAAGTGGACTACACAAACAGCAGACTGTTGGATCTCACTAATGCTTCTGTACAGCCATCTCCAGACAGCTGCACGCAGCAGGATCAGTCTCAGTGTACTCACACCTACATGGGTCCTGGTTAATGACTTTGAGCTCACTGTTTAATCAGCAGTTATACATGTCTGAGCATTTAAACCAGACTAGGCTTCTGCCTGATCTGATTATCTCTCTTTCCATCACGCCCAATAAACACACGCAGCTTCAACAGTGATCCTAATGGTCGGACACACCTGCTGCTGCTCCCACTACTTCCCATTAACAGTGACTGAACAATGCTTCCTGGTAACCTTGGCTTTATTCAAGAGTGACAGCTTTACACAGCTGCTGAAAAAGATCCAGCTTGAAAGAACAGAAAAGTAACCAACCCTGTGCCGGGAGATCCCAAATGAGTGGAGATTAAGCGGGCGACAAAGTTGGAAAAAAAATGGATCTAATGTCAAGTTGCATGATCAGTTCGAAAGGGAGGAATATTAAATGTAAAAAATTCAAAACACTGTCAAAGTCCCCATTCTAAGCTTGAAAGATAAAACAGTTTAGGGACAACATTTGCAAAAGCATTTGCTCATCCTTTTCATTTTCCTTCGCCCGTAAGGCTTCATTCATCTCAGTATCAGTGTCTCTTCAACATCTAAGAGGGTTTTAGGGAAGTGCTTTTCACCAGACTGCCATAATGACTGACTGCTTTTTAGTATTAAAGTATCAAAAACAAAAATAACGATGTGCTATCTCAACAACAATCCTTCAATTTGTCAAATTATAGCTCTATTCTTGAACATTGAACCTTTCTCTGAATATCTTTAAAGACAAAAATGCGACACCAAATACTGTGATAAAGAAAGAGGCCTCTTCATGAAGAAGAAAAAAAAAACCAGATTATAAGTTTGTGCAATTTGCCAAGACTGAAGAAAAGATGGCTCTCAGAAGAGAAGCCCTCACTGCTGTGTGCTGACATGCTGGAAGAGGATTCACTATGTTTGATCATATCTTTGGCACCAATACTGTATGATCTAAACAGGGAAAGAGAGGAATCCAGGTCACGCTCAAAACCCTTCAGAGATTTCTTATTTTGCACACACTCGTCTCCCTCCACTAAACCCCTTATTCCTTATTCTCTTTTCGGGCTGTGTTGCATTATTGCTGAGGATTCTTCCTCCACTGTTCCTTTTGTCTGTTTTTGGCTGAAGATAGATAAATAAATAAATAAATAAATATAATGGTAGTCACGCTAACATTTACAGTATGTCCTTTTTACCCCTTTTCTCGGGTTGCCCTCTCAACCCCTGCTTTTTGTCTTTTCTCTCTCTTCCACTTTCCCTCGCAGCTCTCATTCCACCTTTTCTTGTCCTCATTTGCCCTCCACTCTCCTCCCCTCCCGCGAAGAGACACTCTGCATTAAAGCACGCTCCCCCAAAACATTTCAGTCCCTCGTTCCTTCAGTAAATAATTAATACCCTGTTCTTCTTATGCGGAGACCGCATCAGACAATAGCTGAGACTAGCGCATGACCGTTGTCTGAAAGCACATACTTTATAGCGGCGCATGCTCTTGTCCATGTCTTTGATCCTCATTACATTTTGATGAGCTGCTGATGAGAGTCAACCATTGTTGGTGGTGATGGTACAACATTAGGATGCAAAGGAAAAAAAGGCCAGGCATGTTTTCCGCTTGTATGCACTGTTGATAAACAGTTTGTCTGTACTTAATGAATCACACAGCCATCATTTCATTTTGATTGGGTGCGCGGCTGTGAGTTGATGCTCACGGACCTCGGAGAGTAAATGGAGTCATGCCCCGCTAATAAGAAATGAACAACATGCGGAGGGACGGCAACACTGAAGCGCATTTGTCCTCGACTGCCATTTATGTCAAATGTTCCAGAAAATTGATGGCATTTATGAAGAGGGAGTGTGCAGAGACTGAGCGTGCACTCCTGTGAGTTTGTGCACGCGCGTGTTAGCAATACTAAAGAGATGATGCTTGTTCGCCGCTCATTAGCATTCTCGGATGTTTCCACTAAATTTATTTAGATGAGTCGTGCCACTTCACTTCAGTAGCTTGTGACAAGTCAAATATAGCTTCCACTTTACTGTTTGACACATCCTGTTATTTGACTTGAGTGGGGAAGCATACATTTCACGTGTGGGTTGTGCCAGTAGTAACCTGCTGAGTGTGGTAACACTAACTCATCCTAAACATCATATTTTATGAGATTAACTTGAGGGCAAAGTTAAATTTAGAATGTGCATCTATTGCAGGCTTTATAAAAATAATTTTGATTGGAAAACAAAATTGCTTTGCACATCTTCCCAGAGCCTCACTGTCACACCAACACTGACCAATCCCACTAACACACCAGCTGTTGGCTGTTTTTTACATCTTTCGTAGTTTTTAGCAACTTATTTTTTACTTTCTGTGGTCTAAGGCACTCAGTAAAGATTAAAATATAAGCCAAAAAAAATGTATAAAGGTAAATAAATAAATGAAAAGTTGATGCCCCTGTAGTTTTTAACGTTGTCTTGCAGTCATACGGCTGTGATTCATGTTTCATTTTGTTGGCCTTTAACGGTGTTTAACGTGTCAGAGCGACACCTGCTCGACTGCCAGAACCCAGGGTTTACCACATTGCATCGTGTTGTAATTGAATGATTTTTATATTTGTCTGACATGGTTACTGATCCGAAAAAACACGATGAACTGTAATCAATATAAGCAAAGAAAACTGAAATTTATAACATTTGATCAACAGCTGAAAAAATTTGCCAGCAGTCATGACCATGGAACAACAGGAGGGAGTGAAAATAATTGAAAAAGGACTTTCAGTAAAACTTGGTATAGCTTCAGAGGCTGGTTTTAGTATTCAGCATATTTCAAGTTGAGTTTCATCCAATTAAGAATCCCTGGCAGCGCCACAGCTGTGATCCTGTAACTGAACACCGCCTCTGACAATAACAAGCAACATGTCTACACAAGACAGCTGAGGATGGTACCTGATTTCATGACCTTCATTATCAGATGCAGGAATGACCGTTGAATTCATTTAAACAGTTTAACATATCTTTTCAGACATATGTTGTGTACCTCCACTTGCTGACAGATCTGGATGAGCTTGGCCATTTGGTTCTCCAGTTCACTGTTCCTCTTCACCAGGTTCGTTAAGTTGTTCTCCAGAGTTTGCTGTTGGAGCGGGACAGAGGAAGAACAGAGAAAAGGAAAGGAAGAACAGGAACACAAAGAGTTTATTTACCCTATAAAGCCAGATGTATCATATTTAACACATAAATTTCTGAGAGCTTTGTACCACCCCAATAATCAAAAAAGGGCGGAAAAAAAGCCAAAAATGTACATAACATACCTGTAAATCACATATACATTAACTTACCTAATGTATTAATAACAAGAACAACAATACAATTGTTTTGTGTGTTATGTCATATGTCAGGCATTGAAGGGTTAACTGTCTAGCTGTCGGCTTGTTGGTGAGAGAACACACACACACACACACACACACACACACACACACACACACACACACACACACACACACACACACACACACACACACACACACACACACACACACACACACACACCATGTAACCATCACTGTGAATTTACATTTTCATTCATTACTTGAAAAATGTATAATATACCAGGAGCTTCAAGAGTGAGTTGTTGAGATTTGCAGAGCGTTCTCACATTGTAGTACCAGCTCTGAGAATTTACCTAGCCTCTCCATTCACTTATGATCTCCATCCACAGCTTTAAATCTGGCTGCACTTGTTTCACTTGAAAACAAACCAGTCAAGGATTTTTTACTGTCATTATTGTTTTTCTATTAACAGAAAATTGTGATTGCAGTTAAATACTTAGCCTTAAAATAAATGATCTAATAATAAACCAGTACTTTGTCCCTCTGATCCCCTTAGTGTCTGCTGTCTACATCTGTTTACATAGTCATCCCTGTAGTGCACCAACTAACCAAGTATCAATAATATGTACATAGAACTCTTAGTTCTCCTGCTCACGGATAGTTAATACTAATATATCTTGTCTTTTGTACCTTTGACAGTGTGTCTGTGTCTCTCCTGTCTCTGTTTTCATTATCTCTTTCTGATCTCCCTTTCCCACTTATGAGCCAGGTCCTGCTCAAGCTTTTTCTCCCACTAGAGGAGTTTTTACCCGCCATTGTTTATGTTTATGTAATAATTGCTCGGAGGTCATGTTCTAGGTCTCTGGAAAGCGCCTAGAGGCTACTTGTGCTGCAATAGATGCTATATAAATAAAACTGAATTGAAAAATGTAATTGAGTTTATATCTGGACTGAGAATTCAGACTTTTTATTGGTGCTTCGTAAATATTTGTAAATCCTTGCTCAATAAGCAACAGTTCCTCAAATTAACCCCTAACACATAGAGAAAACACGGAGGAATGGACCAATGGGGAGCCAGGAGTTTATCAAACTGAAGTATATTAGAGGATCTATGAGGTTTATTTGCCTTGTTTTCTTCCCGCCAGCTGGCGGTTGTGTTACTTCAACATTCCTATCTGCAGTGAAGTGTTCTCAACAGCCTGGGACTCTTCAAAATATGACTCTCAACATTGTTTTGTATGTTGGTCATGGCTGCTGGCATGTTTAGTAAATGTATATGGGCAGAAAAGTATAAGTAATTGTCCAAAGCAGCTTTTTTTTCCTTTCCTTATAGGGACTTCTGGCTCCTGGTTGCATGTGAATTGCCCGCTTGGGTTGCCTTATGTGGTGGGCCCAAGTGGGACCCAGATGAGAGACTCAAGCCTATTCATCACCCATTTACCCGAGTATAAACACTGCAAGCTAATAACATGGGATCACCACTGAATCTATGGACAATACCATATGGGGCTCAGCTTTTCAGCCCATTTATTTTATCAGATGGGCCTCAAACTACAAACGTTAGCTGGGATGTTCACAGTTAAACTGAAGACAGGGGAATTGTAAGTATTTCCATCAGTTTGGGACATGGTAGTGTTAGCTCTCAGGCTAGGCAGTGTACGCTTGCACTCTTGTACTGTCAGGTTAGGGCAAGCGTGATTCATGGGTTATTGGGTCCATGTACAATGTGTCCAAATTTACATTCATTTCAAGCACTAAGATATAAAACTAATCTAAAACAAGCGACTGAAGGTGTTGTAAACTATTCAACCTCACTCCATAACTTATAACCAGACAGCGTGCTTATGAATGACGCTGTCACTGTATAACTGTGGTCTTTGACCCAAGCACGTCCCAAACATTTCATCAGCACTTGAGGACATTGCATCAATATCAACAAAAAATAAAGGAAAAAAGGAGAAAAGGATTTAATAAGTGTCCCTTAACAGGAAATATTACAACACTGCTTCAACAGAACGTGAGGTTTTATACAATACAATCCATGCAAAATGAACTGAAATATATCTAGCTGGTGTTTTTAGCCAACTGGGTGTTTAAATCAGATCAGTAAAAAGATCATAATGTCATTAAGGCAATATTAATTGTTAATTGCAATATTATTGTTCAAAGTAATGCCAAATGGGTACAGAAGAGTAGCCATCATGACATTGGAGCTGAAAACTGACCCATATCCTTTCTTTGCACGGAAACATGTCAAACACATCTCACATGTGGTAGAAACTCAGGAACAATCACAGCTAAGTTGTTGTAGATTCTCAGGTTATGGTAATCCTACAAGTTGAAAAACAAAAGCTCACATTAAGCCCGTTTACTCAAACCAAAGCAGATCTCTATAAAGTGTCCTGCTTGCTCCATCATCTCAAAATAAATGTTACAGCTGAATGCAGGGAAATGTAGGATTCAGAGTAAGGTACGCCTGCAACCGGTGAAAAAACACATTTCAAACTCGGCCCAGTCATGTGGCACATTGGTTTTGAAACTTCAGAGTCTTGAGGAGCACTTTTGTGAACCAACAAAGGTAACTGGGTTGTAATGATTTAACTGCCCAAGCTTATTATACCTTTCTTTAACACCATGACAACAAGTCCATGATGAAACCAATCAACCTCCACTGCCAATTATCATGATCAAACACTCAATTACTAATCCCTGACCACGACTGTTTATCAGCGGCGAAACAAAAGATGCACGCACACGCACAAATAAACACACTCACTATGGGACAAAAGATGAAAATGGAAACAAGCAAATGAGAAGCCAGAAACAGCACGGCCATTGAAAGGAAGCAAATAAAGGATGTGGCATCAAAACGATGTTCGCAGCTGAAAGGAGAAGGAGCAGAACAAAGCGACAGACAAGGGGCAGGTGTTTGAAGCGTCTCTACTCATGCAGGTGAAAGTGAGGTGGGCTTGCCAAGCACCTCGCCAGGCATTTGGCTGTCTAGCTGTCCTTCTCTCTGCTTCCAACGTCTATCTGGGCCCCTCTCTGCTTTCCAGTATTTCCTCCAAATGTCACTCAGTTAAATTAACTCTATCTGCCTGTCTGTTTGACTTTGCACCTACGTATTTACTTATCTGCCTGCTTATCTCCCTTTCTCCATCCCTTTTTTATCCGTTCAGGTGTCTACCTCTAAGTCAGTTTGTCAGTCTGAATCCCAGCAGGGAATAAAGGAAGGAGGGGAGGGCACTTGGGGGGTTGAGGGGTGAGGTGGAAAAAGGTAGCCAGGGAACTCACCGCAGCACTTGTCTTTGAAGCCTCCATTACCGCATCTGACACTCTGCCCGGGCTCACTTGATAAGCCTACAACACACACACACACACACCTACGTAAGTGCACACAAAAAGACACACTCTCACAAGCCTGATGCCACAGATGCTGCCACATTGCCGCACGGCAACTGAAGAGGGGAACTTGCAAATATGCATAGCCTTTTTTAAAATGTATTTATTTTGTCTAAATACGGTCTTGAAGGTCTTGATCGCAGATGAAAAAGTTCAGCCTGACATTTCTGTTTCTGTTTGTTTCCCTGAAAGCGGCGCTAGAGTTGCCTCACGGGAATGAGCGTTGGGTCGTTGTGTCGCAGCTCTCAGTGTGTGCGTTAGCGTCTGAGGGGGTTTTGAAGTGGAGCATCAGTGAGCGGGGACAGATGGGTCATTAATTAGCAAGCTCCAGACCAAGATGATTAATACATCAAAACACAGTTGCCCCCCTTGAGACTGCAGTGCATTAAGCTCCTCTGTCTTCCACATACATAGTGCACATGCATGTGCACATGCATGTGTTTTATGTGACTCAGCAGGTGTTTGCTTATTAAGACTGGAAATGTGTCTCTGTGTATTCTGATCATATTAATTATTACTTTTGTAATGTTAAAAAAGAAAGATGAGCAATTGTCTGGTAGCATGCTGGATTAGGCAAAAGAATATGAGCTGATCAACAAAAAGGTTAATGTAAAAAAAAATAAACATCATTTTTAATGTCTTCAAGTGTTGTTACGTGAAGAGATCTTAAAGGAGCCGTCTGTAAGAAATGGCCAAAACTGGTACTGCAGTCACTTTCAAAATATTGTTGAACGGCGTGTACCCTCCCCCTCCTCCCCCCGACCAGAGGTTGCCAGGTAGGCTGCAGAATGCAGCAGGAACGTAGGCTGCCATGGCTGCGATAATTAGAGCCGAGCTGGCAACCCGGATGCCGAAACAATACTGACTTTGTGATTGGGAGATAGGTGGAGGGTGGAGCTTCAGGCCAAAACAAAAAATGACAACATAAACATCAGTTGAGGGCTGCAACTCCTCTTTTTAAACTGGAATATCCTGGCTTGAGTGTTGTTGTCAGTGACATAAGTATTTGAAATGAACATGATTTTTAAATGTCTGTTGACATATCGGGGTCATTTTATGATTCGTTTTATTATTGCTCTTACATACAGCTCCTTTAATTCTCAGACGACGGACCAAAGCTCTAAAATGCTTGTTAGGACATGTTTTCGGTCATCATAAAGAAAGGCCAGGGGATGACATTTTTTAATCAATATACATCTTTTGACTCCATGTCTCATTGAACAAGATCCACACACTCCTCAGAGAGTGGGACTCCCTGCAAATATAAATAACTGATGCTCAGTTAGGAGAAGGCTGTAAGCATATTATGAAGCATTTTCGGGTGTCTGAGTCTTCAATCTGAAATCTAATTAAAATGCATCTCTCAGCAAAAATAAAACTTTCACAGATAACTGCTCAAAGTTTGTTTCAAAGGCAAATTGAAAAGCCTGCCTGCATTTGAATGACTTTTTAAGCAGCATCTGTACATCCAAACATGACAGGGGCATTTTTGAAACAAGTCCTCATAATGGGAAACATAATTATGCTGTACTTTCCGTCAACATGGCATTACATTTCAGTTTCAGTCTTGTTTGGGGCCATGGATGTCAGGTGTTAACAAAATTCAGGCCAACATTTTCCAATAATTTGTCTGATGTTGATTAAAATCCACTAGAAAACATTGTTTATATGCCAAAATAGAGCTGTCTGAAACTGATATTATTATCCACAAACAGCAATAAAGTAGAGCCGTAAGCCTGATTTATACACCTGTGTCAAAGCTAGAGGAATCTGAAGTGTAGGCTATGGTGCAGCCTGACATGCCTCCCAAGCACCAACCATCTAACTGCCAGGTTGAGTCTCGCGAGGAACTAAGAGTCGTTGCAGTTCCTCAACTGGACACTAGAGGCTGGCTGCAAAAGTCATTATCTCCATTTGACTCTTATCTTAAAATGTCCAACTATAGAGCAGTATTAAACTCAGTGGTTTTGATTTCACATCCATGACAACTCTGAGAGGGTGACATTTTTGTGCACCACATCAGGAGAATTCATAAAGTAATACATTTATTTTTAATGTGATTGATTGAGAGCTGGCTGAGCGATTGGTAAGCCACTATCGCTTGCTCATCCATAATCGTCATGCTAACGCACTTACTGAAGCAATTAGCTGTTAGTACAAACCCAATCCAGCTAAAAGCGACAGAAACTTTTGATTTCCGCATCGAGTCAACATGTGAAACAGAATATTCTGCTGTAAACCTTTGCCGGCAGCTCTGCAGATATTTCTGCTGGTAGCCAGAGCTAACTTTGATTATGGTGGGCGTGTTTCTAAAGGCTTCCCAAGCAACATGGCTGAACTTGGAACGAAGAAAAAAGGGTTTCAAAATGGCTCATACTTTTCATCTCTTTTCCCCGCGGTCTACGGTTGACACGGACGGAAAAAAGATAGCCAGATGGCTCTCGATGCTCGGAGGGAGATTGCGGCGTACGTCAGTCTTGATGACGCAGCCTGTATGAAAGCCTGGAATCCACACTGCCAACTACTGGTTGGTGGTTTAATTACAGAACGATGCAGGCAGAAATGCAATGGCAGCGTAGGGGCCATGTGTAGCCTCTATGTAAGGCATAATGCCCAACGAGGTGGTCATTATCATAAATATATGGACGACGCGGGGGCGTGAACCGTCCTCCGCTTCGCGTCGGACGGTTTGCCTCTGCAAAGTCCATATATTTATGATAATGTCCACCTCAAAGGGCATTATCCTGCTTATACCACGGCCACTTACCAAAAAACATAAATATTAAATCAGTTTTTCATGCTTTAATGTGTTTTGAGTTGAAATCATTAGTTTTATAACAAGCCACAGCTGAGTGACTGAGCGGACTATTTAATCTCTCGTCTGCAGCCGTTGTAACCTGGTATACAAAGTTTTTTAACAAGCCATAACTCAGTTTCCTTGGTAACACCTGGGGGTCTGACTAATACCTGGAACAATCACTACCGTCCCATAAGGTCCTTATGCAATGGACACAGTGTTGACTTCTCCAGTAACTAGGACGGACCAGAGATACGACTTAGCAACGGGAGATATTCTAGTCCGCTCAGCTATGGTACAGTAACAAACAGTAAATATATTTGTTTATTTCATTTTCTTTTCTCTCCTCTCCTCTTCTTCATCCCAGTCATCAAAATTGTTAAATTCACCAAATAAATTAAAAGAAATTACAAAATCCCTCATGTCGTCGTCCTGCGGTAGCCGGCTCTTCTTCTCTGAATCTCCGTTGCCGTGGTTACCACCTGGCAGTTGATCCAGCGCAATGATATTAAAGTTATCAGGCAATTTGACCGAACTTGTTTTCTAGGTGTAGGTTATAATTTATAACCAACACCTGCCAGCCAATCAGAATCGAGTATTCACACAGACCGTGGTATAATGGCTCAGATATCACAGCAAATGTTCAAATATACAAGAGCAAATGTTTTTGGAAAACCACAGAAGAAGCCTCAGTGTAAAGACGAAGCCTCATTTAAGACAGATGTACAATTAGTCATGTATTTGAGACTGAGGACACAGTTTTGATGTGAAGCAGAATCTGGAAGCAAGCAAGGGCTTTTTAAAAAGTTCAGAGTGAGAGCAGTACAATATCTGGAAATGAAAACAAGGAATCCTGATCTAGAACAGGAAAGAAAAATACACTTATAATAAAAATAATAATACAAATAAACTAGTATATTCCCATGAATGGTGCAAGGTTCAGCCTGATTTCTGTGGGCATCTGTGAGGACCCAGCCTGGTTAGTAATATGAAGAGAAAAAAGATACATGGATAAAATAAGGACTGAAGGCCGTTGCAATCATGTGTTGGACAGATGGTTGGTATGTTTGAAACATCACTCACTCACTCACTCACTCAGCTGTGGACATGACATGTCATGACAGCAGATGTTTAGAAGGTCACAGAGATGGAGCTGCTTGATGAGATGGAAATAGGTCTGAGTTCTCTCTTAGCTTCAATGCCAAGCAGAGACGTGGCAGTTTGGCAATGAGACGACATTCTGACAATCCTCCTGACTCTTCCTTCTGTCTTTCTCCTGCTTTCCCATTGTGATCCATCCTTTCTGTCTCAACACCACACCTCTTTGACAACCTCTCTGTGTCAGACTGCTTCGGTCCTTATTCTGCATATTGCAGCGCCGTAGCAACTGCAGCTGCTGGGATGTGCAGAATATGGACTAAATCACCCCCCACCCCGACTCCTCCCCTCCAATTCATGTGACATCATCGTGTTAAGGGGCTCCTGGGTCTTATTCCTTAACAGATGATCCACTTCTCTCATTTCCTCTCATGACATGCCCCTATTTATATTACAATAGCTGGAGAGACTGCAGAGAGAGAGTGTGGGAGTAAAAATCAGCACATCTTTGCCGTAGTTTAATTTACATCATTGCTAAATAATAAAATAAGAGAGAAAATTCATCCAAAAGTGCCAAAACGAACGAAACTAACTGCCAATTCCTGAGATCACGTGATGCTAATCCAATTTCTGGGGACATTAAAGGATTTTTATCCCAAACTAAATTGTAGTTCACTATGTAACGTAATAATGAGCTCACAAAATGGAATGAGAAACAGCAAAAGGAAGAACACTACGTGTTTTGAGTAGATTTTATTCTAAAGATTTACCTCTGGCGTACCCAGTTATGAAACGCTCAGAGAAACAAAAAGGAAAGCAATAGAAAAGAGGCACAGCCTCCATTTGAGAAAGAAGTGAACAAGGTCACTTTACAGCTGTTGTTAACAAGTTGCTTTTGAGAGTCTGAATGCTTCGGTAACCCGAGCCTTCTGGGAAACAGGGCTTTTGTCTGAGGATAATATTCCATCGGGCAAACCCCCCGAGACTAACGAATCTTAGCAGGGTATAACAAACGGAGAGTCATGCTTTTCTCATAACCCGTAGGCGTGGGCTCAATTAATGAGACCAGCAGGGATGCTTAAAACAGGCTAAAGCGTTAACGCTTTTCACTTCAAGGCAGGAACATTTTGCCTCTAACAACTTTACATATAGAGAAATATAAAACATAAATGCTGTATTTACTAAAGAACATATTAGCGCTCCAACCGTGGCTGTATAGCTCAGAGTAAGACACCACGGATGTTTGAACTTCAAATGCACTCACGTGACCTTGAAGGTGCCTGTGACTGAGTGAACAATCAAAACAGCTGGGGTGCAGCGATAAATGGGAGCAGACAGCAAAGATACGCTCACTTCCACTTTTAAGTCTTGTGGCAGAATAAGACGAAATGTAAGCATGGAAGGAGAGAGTCAAACATGTTGACGTCTTTGCTATATGAATCCCAGTGGCTTCTTTCTCCTAAGACTTATTATAAGAGAAAGCCATCTTAAATAGACACAAATCCAATAATAATTCAAGTTTTAGCTGAACGAGGGGATTAGGATCAAGAAATTTCTCTGTGGGTTTATAAGGGAATAATAAATTGTCATGACTACTGAGCAGCAGCGAGGAGGCTTGATACTTACTGGCGTTTGAATTTGTACGTAACACTGATATCCATTGGCCTGTGCACACTCACAGTTTCACAATTATTTGTTTGGGTCAGGAACAGAATGACAAAAGCAAATACAGAAAAAGACTAAAACAAAAAAAAATAGATATTCCATAAATCAAACCCATATCCTTTTCTAAACCTGGTTCCCCTTTTGTCAAAACTATTCCCGCTCAGATAACAGGTGGATGATACAGAGATAGTTAAACACAACGAGCTGGGAATGCAATGCACTGGATTAGAGGTGTCTAGAGGGCGATCCAATGTGGTTAAAGAGACGATACAGCTGAATGGGCTTCAAAGGACCTCGCAATTTCATTAGAATCAACTTACAACTTTGAATCTGTGAAACCTGTCGGTTTCACAGATTCAAACTGAAAGAGAAACGTAAACAGCCAGCCTTGCTGTTGATCAATAGTTTCCTGAAAAGAGAAGGAAGCTACAGTAATGTTGACCCAGAGAGGAGATACACCTGATGAGTTGCATACCTGCTATTTGAAAAAGGGGTAATTGAAAAGAGGAAAAAGCTCGATAAAACAAATGTGTTGTTTATGGTTAAATTAAAATCTGGCATTAAATCTTTATGTTTGGTATTCTAGACAAAAGTATATAGACATGAGTCCTGGAACAACCACCCCGGTGTCTTTGTTCTCTTGAACCATGCTATCCAGTAGCTCAATGGTCTTGAGGTCCTCTGCTGTTTCTCCAACATGTATAATTAGGTGTGAATCAGCTGATTAGAAAGAAAAGAAACTGAAAAATACATATAAAGACTAAATCAAAACTTCAAAATCACCAGTAAAATTAAGGTTGCTGCATTTAAGTCACTGTAATCTCTGAGCGGAAGCCAGAAAAAATAAAAAGCTCACAAAAGGCCATCAAAAAAATTATGGAAATGATTTCTTTGTGCCAGGCATGCATGAAGGCAACTGCTTTCATATTTGAGCTTTGGTAAACATGTCCTGGTAAGAAGACTATTGGACATTTTCCAGTGGAACTTTTTCTAGGTTTTCCAGACTTTTGGAAGATTATATTCGAATAGTATGAAAAACAATGGAAAAGTTAAATATTGACGTAGACTCTCTCTTAAATTTACCACATAGCAAGAATGGAGGATGTTCATACTTGACCCTGAAACCGAGGTGTATCAGAATCAACAACAGGTCCTATCATCTGTTTTTTTTGCGTTTCCTTGACCACCTTTACTTTACTTTTTTCCAGTGGTGCAGCAGATGTCCCTCACTTGGCAGCAGTGAGGTTCTGAATTTGAAATTGTTGGCTGGCTTTGTGCTTTGTGCTTGAAGTTCAGCTCTTCTTACACAATCCAAAGACATGTGGGCTGATTTGAGAGTCTGAATGTGGCTATGAATGTGTCAGAGGGAGCTCTCAGGGTTGTCTGTCCCTGCACTTGCTTCTTGTTTGGCACAAACTGCCACTGGGATGAGCGAATGCCAGCCACCACTCTCTGCAGGGATGGGCGCTTCTCCAGTGATGGATCTATGCCTTGAAAATTGGTTTCTCATATCATCAGCAGTTAAAGCATGCTGTAAATAATGTCCACTGTATTGATTACAAATAGCGGATCATGACTTTTTATAAGGAGAACGCATGCGTGTCATTAACTAAAAATATAGAATACATGAACATTACTGTGAAGACGTCTGAGTCTGAACTGAATAAAAATCGAAACTCTTCCAACTCTCATTTGCGCTCAGCGTGTCATCTGTTCTCTGCTCTCCATTAACAAGCCATTCCACAGAGATCCAAGAGTGCCATAAAATATAAATCTGCAGTTATGAGTGGATCTTTAAAACATTTCATCAGCTAAGTAGGATGTTTTTTAATCCTTATTATTCACCCCCATACTTGTCGACGTTAGACGAATATTAACGCTGTGAAGACTGGACCTCTGGCCGGCTGCTTTGGACTTGTCTACAGATCATCATCAAAGTGGATGATTTGTGGACACGGAAGATGTTGCAGAGATTTCATGGTTTAGAATAGATTTTTATAGGTCATATACAATATTGGCTATTCTGAGAAGCAGCGACTACAAGCTTTGTACGGATCATGATAGCTATGATAAAATTATCTATTCCCAGGCTGTGTAGGAAAATGTGCTCCTGATCATCTGTGCCAGACATCTGACGATGTCTGGGTCTGCTCGCTGTGTATAACTTACCCACAGACAACTGTCCAAAGATTGCCAGAGTTGAATTCAAACAAGATATTTCATGAACACATATAATGTAGCTGTTTGAGGTAGAGCAAATAAAATGTGTATCTGTAACCACATCCCAACACCACGCCTGAGTACTCCTGATGATATCTGCATTCATAATAAATCATTGATGTTCTTGAGGGACTGATACAAGCAAACCACAACAAGCCTGTTCTCCTACCAGGTCCTTTCACACTGGGTATTAAGTAACAGGGCTCTCTCTGTTGAACACAAACATACTAAACTGATGCTGAATTCTATAGTTTCCAAAACTATATAATTCACTTCAATGTAAACATATTTCCAAATGTTTCCAAACATGATAGACGGCAAACAACAGGGTGGCCATGCACCGTTCACATTTAGCACGATGCCATCACTACTGGTACCTGCAGGGTCTTTATTTTCTTTTTAATAGCAATACTGTCATGTGACTTGTGGAAAACAAGATGACCAAAGTTCTCCCTCCCAGTACTGCTTTAATTTATGGTGAAAGAAATGCTCCAGTGGATATAGGTGGAATGAAAGTAATGGCATCTTTAAGTTTTGCAAAGAAAATAAGGGAAATAATTAAAACAAAACAAAAAAAATTCCATTTGAATCCGTCTATGTGGAGTTTACGAGATGCTCTTCAATGCACCATGAAGTTTTATATTCCCTACGGTCCAGAGCGGTGTAGATTTTAAAGTTTATTGGCCATTCCAGTCAGAGTGTTATTAATAGTGTTATTAATAATGTCATTGCGTTGGATCTAATTAGAGTCATGGAAGTCACAGGGATTGCCAAGAATGTGTAGGGCTCGTGGCGACCCCGTCACGGACCACGGAGCAATTCAAAGTGGCTTCATCTGTAAAACTCGACCCCGGACAAGCAACAAAGCTTGCTTTTTTGAACCCTCCATACATCACCTTGAAGATACAGTAACTCCCCCACACTTTGTAATTTTAGGTGTGCGGCGGAAGAGGACACCCATTTAACTCCTGGCTCCAACTGTTAGAGTTCCAGTTAGAGGTGTCCTATGGTACGTGTGTGTCTGGCACTGCAGACCTCAGCCGCTAACTGGGAGGGCTGCACTGGCTGTGACACAAATCCAAGAAAGTAGTGAACACATTTCACCAACTGAATTAGTGCTCAATACTACCAAAGTATTTTATTAGGTGCCATCAGAAAGAACCAAGCTGCTTTAACTTTAGTTAGATCTATTATGCTCTCTGACTGACTTCCACTGTAAATTGATGTTGTGTTAAAATATGTGTTGCTTATTACTAGAGGCACAGGGCTTAAATATGCTAGAAGCAAAGCACAGGAATACAAAAGCAGACAGAGAAGGTAAGAAGAGAACGCATCCAGACACACAAAATGGAACAATACAATTATAAAGCTGTTAGCTTCATGATATATTCATGTGACATGGATTATGTTTTGTCTTATTATCTAAAATGCAATAGCAGAGAGAGGAGTTTGTTGAGCCTGACTGATGGTGACTGATTGTGTGTTTCTAAAAGCCTCTGAGTCACTGCTACAGCGTAAAACAGCAAAATCTTTTCAGGGAACAACTGACTTCTCTTTGTAAAGCACTTTGAATCACCTTTTTTGAATTGTGCTACAGAAATAAACTTGCCTGGCCTGGCCTTGCCTTCTCACCAATTTTGTCCCCACAGAGGATAAAAGAATGGTTTTCATTGTGTAATTTAGTTTTCTACAAAGTACAGGTACTGAAGACATTTCTTTTCTCAAGCGTTGCTCTAGTTGAACAACAAGAAACAAAAAAGAAAATGATCAATTTAGTTTTATTAAATTTGTAAACAAGCTTGAATGTATTGGAAAGCCCCCCATGGTGGGTGTTAGGGACATCCTATGCAAACCCTTACCAGTGTAACAGCATGACAAGAAGCCAGAACAAAGAAAACACACCGCAGTTGCCAAGAAAAATACAGGCAACATGATTCGGTTGGCAGGCTGAGGTCAGACGGTCCGATTTTAGAGTCAGATTCATATCAGCTTTGCAATTAAACGCTGGCTGCATAAATCTCATACCGACTAATTTTTGCTTTAATAAACACAATGAGAGCACGCTTCTTCTAAAGTACTATAATCCCATTTGAGTCTGAGCAAAAAGTTGCCAAGTAGTGAGATAACCAAAACCGCCAGCGGTGCCTGGTTAGCTGATCCAAGAGAATGCTGTGCTGAAAGTCAGGTGTTGTTCTCCCTAAAGCCCCTCTTAAGCTTTTAAGCACCGAGGCTTCCACCCATAGTGAGGCGGAGAGGGGAGTGGAGATTTCAAAGAAGTTACATTTTCACTGAGGTGACAAACGTCGACTTGGAACGTACAGTATGAAGAGGCTGTTGCCCGATATTGTGTTTGACTGACTTATTGTGGACATGTCGCCAGTAAGTTCTGCATGATGGTGAAACTCAAAAACTCTAAGAATAATGTTAGACACATTTTACTAGCGCAAGATACTAGCTCACAACAATCCCTGATTTGGTGGGAGTTTTCTAGGCCAGCTTCCACCAGTGTTGTTTTCATCAACGATGACGACACGAAATAATTTCGTTGACGCACCTTTTTTTCATGACGATAACGAGACGGTGGCGAGCTTAACATGGCTCTTTGATGACGAGACGAGACTAGACGAAAATGTTTGTGGGTCAGACGTTCAAAATGCATGACATTTCTGCCTGCCTTTGACATGTCTGTCAAAAATTAAAAAATATCAGCAATAGTGCTGCAACCTATCCTTGTTTTGTCACGCCCACCTGCCATGACGCCAGCAGCACCTGAACGCAACACGGCTGCGGTCACAGTCACACACACAGTCCGGTAGGATGATGGATGCTGGCGGCAGCGGCAAGGGGGCTTGGTGGTCGGAAACGACGAGATGATATATGGACATATTTTCAATATAATCAAGCAGAAAGAAAACAGAATGCATCGTAGAGGGAGATGGCGATAAATGTGACCACAAACTAGGTGGAAAAAATACCACCAATCTCAAGCAGCACCTGAGACTCACCACGCTAATATTTTTTCGAAGGTAAATTACACAAAGTCCTGTTAACATATCATATACTGTACATAAAATGTTACTCGACAATCGGCTTGTGATCAATTTCATATGATCAATTGCTGACTTCAGTCTAAATTAGCTTGGTTGCGCTGCTAACCCGGGCTGAAGTTAGTTTAGTTGTGCCGACATCAATTTAGTAGCTTGTGTGTGTTACTGGCAGCCTGTGTGTCGTACATGATGGGATTCTGGCCGGGCTGCAAGTGTAATAAGTTATCATATTGACCCATTTTAGAGTGACTGTCTGAAACGTAGACGAAAATATAGCATTTGAGACCTGTTGCTGTTCCCCATGTGTCTAAATGAACAGCACACTTGGCTTCCTTTGTAACGTTAGCAGCATGTTTAACCATGTTTACATTCAGTGACGGTGTGTCCTCTCTTTGTGTGTTTATGTTCCGTCAGCACGTTGCAATATGTTAAACTGGTCGAATTATACTGTATGTGCATCTTTATCATACAGAGTCTGCTAGCTTTAGGCTAAAACAGAATATACCTTTATTGTTGTAAATATTGGTGAAAATAGTTCCTTTTTTATTGTAAATATTGGTGAAAATATTTTCTTTTTTATCTTTTCTTTTTTTAACTATAGCTAACTGACTAAAACTGGACTAAAACCTTTTTGAGTTTTCGTCGACTAAAACTAGACTAAAACTATCACATATAGAAATAACTCAAATTTGACTAAAACTAATAAGCATTTTCGTCCAAAAGACTATGACTGCGTCCGAAATCACATACTTCCACCCTAATGAGTATGCAAAATGAGTATGCGAGATTTTTTAGTGCGTCCGAAACATTAGAACGTACTCAATAGTATGCTCTATCTATACTCATTCCGGAGAAATTTATGAGTGTGGATTGATGGACACTAGCTGAGCAGAAACTTCCCACAATGCAATGCAGCGGTGGAAATAGCGGAGCGGTGCGCTGCTACTGCTGCTGTGACACGTCACTTCCTCCGTGACGTGTCGCTCTTAATAGTACGTCCGAATTAATGCACACTACTGATATTTACTCAAAAGTGTGCCAAATTTAAGTAGACTTTTTAGTATATACTGTTTAGTATGGTGTTTTATAGTGTTTTGTGGATCTGGAGAAGGCATTTGACCGTGTCCCTCGTGCCATTCTGTGGGGGGTGCTGAGTGAGTATGGAGTCCGGGGCCCTCTACTAAGGGCTGTCCGGTCTCTGTATGATCGAAGCAGGAGTCTGGTTCGCATTGCCGGCAGTAAGTCAGACTTGTTCCCGGTGCATGTTGGACTCCGGCAGGGCTGCCCTTTGTCACCGGTCCTGTTCATAATTTTTATGGACAGGATTTCTAGGCGCAGCCAGGGGCCGGAGGGGATCCGGTTTGGGAACCTCAGGATTTCATCTCTGCTTTTTGCAGATGATGTTGTCCTGTTGGCTTCATCAGACCGGGACCTCCAGCATGTGCTGGGGCGGTTTGCGGCCGAGTGCGACGCGGCAGGGATGAGAATCAGCACCTCCAAGACCGAGGCCATGGTTCTCGACCGGAAAAGGGTGGCATGCCTTCTCCGGGTGGGTGGAGAAGTCCTGCCTCAGGTGGAGGAGTTCAAGTATCTCGGGATCTTGTTCACGAGTGAGGGAACAATGGAGCGTGAGATTGACAGGCGGATCGGTGCAGCGTCCGCAGTAATGCGGTCGATGTACTGGACCGTCGTGGTAAAGAGGGAGCTGAGTCGAAAGGCGAAGCTCTCGATTTACCGGTCAATCTACGCCCCTACCCTCACCTATGGTCATGAACTTTGGGTAGTGACCGAAAGGACAAGATCGCGGATACAAGCGGCCGAGATGAGTTTCCTCCGCAGGGTGGCTGGACGCTCCCTTAGAGATAGGGTGAGGAGCTCTGTCACCCGGGAGGAGCTCGGAGTCGAGCCGCTGCTCCTCCACATTGAGAGGAGTCAGCTGAGGTGGCTTGGGCATCTGTACCGGATCCTCCTGGACGCCTCCCTAGGGAGGTGTTCCAGGCATGTCCCACCGGGAGGAGACCCCGGGGAAGACCCAGGACACGCTGGAGAGACTATGTCTCTCGGCTGGCCTGGGAACGCCTCGGACTCCCCCCGGAAGAGCTGGAGGAGGTGTCTGGGGTGAGGGAAGTCTGGGCATCCCTGCTGAGGCTGCTGCCCCCACGACCCGGTAACGGATAAAGCGGGAGAAGATGAGTGAGTGAGTGTTTAGTATGGCATTTCGGACGCACCGTAAGACTAAGATTAAATCTAAAATTGCTGCCAAAAACAACACTAGCTTCCACACAGGATTTTTGTTGGACCCTGCCAATTTGGAATTAAGCTGATGACAGTTTTCTCTGGAATGGCAGCATAAAAATGGCTTTTTCAAATTTGTGTTTGAAGTGACAATGTGATAGTGAATTGTAATAAAACACTGACTATAAAAAAGTTTTACATTTTCTCTAAAACTGCAGCAGGTCATAGAGTGTTTTCTTTATCTGTAGGAAAATAAGTGCTCCAGGTTGCTGCCCAGTGGTGTTAATACAAATAAACCAGGCTGAAATGGAAAAAGAGCATACCTCTCATGCAAAGGATCAATAAAGGATCACAAATGCTTAACCTTTTTCTCTTTTTAAACATCTGAAGATAAAAAAAGCACCCAGATATAAAAAAAAAATATATTTTTATACAAACCCTGAAACTAAAGTAAAATGTAGCGGTGTCCAATTTGGAAATTTGGATATTAGATTGATGAATCAAACATTTTATTTAGGATACGGTCAACTCTCCACATTCATACGAATTAGCAGCCAAGAAGCAGAGAAAAAAAATCTATTTTTACAGTTCAAATATCTATTCTTATGCCGTTTCCCCACCATATAAAGTGATTATATACTTACCGTAAATGGCTTATGAATATGTATGAATTTGCTTCGTTTCATTTGTAGTATCAGGTGCGGGTTCATAGATAAACATGCAGTACATGCAATACAAAATAGTGGAATATAACATTCAGCCAATTTGAGGAGCTTTTGTGTAGTCATGGAGACTTTGACCCAAACAGAGGTGCAGATGCTGCAAGATGCTACTCTGAACCGCTGAAGACTGCTTGTACTCCAAGCAATACTGCTTTCCTGTTGAAGAGACTACAACCCGTGACATCAAACAGTGTTATCGTTTACAAGGCATCATCAGATAATTATTAGAACTCATAAGACGGAATGAAAAATTCAACCAGTCTACTGAGCAAGTAGCATCACCAGCTACAACATTACAGTAAAACCCTCAATGTCACCACAACTCAGCAAGGTCGAACATAATTATCTGATTTCTTGCTTAAGATTTGCAGTGAATGCCTTTACTGGAAATAAATTAAATTTGTGGTAAAAACAGAGCCGCCAAGAAATATGTGCGAGACTTGTGTCGTAGCAGTCCACAGTCTGAAGCTGAACAGATTATGGACATCATATCTCAATATTTCAACTCATAATTGTACAAAGACTGTAAAAGCATGAAAAAGAACAGTGTTAACCTTTTGTGTCAAGGTGGATTAACATCTGGCTTGCTCTCCTCTGGTTTATCACCTAACCTCCACATTTTGCCCGCTGTCTCTTTTAAGATGAGATCCCTGACGGAAAGCCTCTGGATAGGACTGAGATGTAACAACTGTCTTTTTATCCCCTTAAGACAGAGAGATTGAAAGCTTTATACAGTTTGCCTGTGAAAACACGGAGTAACTGACAAGACAGTTGAGAGATTTTCATGGCGGCCCTGCAGCCTTGAGAGTCCTCGGCGGTGTTTTATCATATCGCTCAGGGCAAAGTGACACACGAGACCGTCTCACTAACGACACGTGGACCCAAGAACATTTACGTTTGTGTAAAATTTATATGCACTTCACAAACACAGGCTATGGAGGGCTTTTCTGGTCGAGCTGCTATACAATTCAGACCTGTTCTCCTCTTCTGAGACAAGCTGACTAGACCCGGTCAAAAAATAAATAAATTTTAAAAAAAAATCAGGCTGGAGGCAAACTCCTCTCAAGGACTGGTCCTGATCTGTGTAATCTGTCTCAAAATGTAAATAAATGCTTGTTGACATAAATGCCATTTCTTTCCATATTTTATTGATCAAGATGGATATTTTTTTGCAGCTCTTTTAAGACTCGTTTTACCTAAATGCAATGAAAATATTTGAAATGAGAGTACTTAACTGGATCAGCCTCAAGTGTGAAAACCACATGGATCGCATTGTTTCAAGTATTTTCAATTAAAGTTAAGTGAGTATAAGGCTACCGGTAATTAAAGCTCCAAGCAGCGATGAACGGGCCCTCGCACGTTCAGGCGTGCTACAGTGGAAGCGCTTGTATGACTTGCATGTAGATTCTTCAGGCCTGGACATTTAGCGGATGACACCAGCCACGACTCTCTATATCAAACCATTCAAAAGTTATGGCAGAAAATAGAGACTATGAAATATCGACCAATCAGAAGAAGGGGCGGGGCTAATTTGCATCAATTATGGTCAAGGACTAAATACCGAGTCCAATGACACCACCCACGACTCTTTATGTCAAACCATTCAAAAGTTATAGCAGAAAGTAGGAACTATCAAATATGGACCAATCAGATGAAGGGGAGGCACGCTTTTGGCGTCTATCGTCGCCACGGTAACGCTTTTGACTGAGAAAAGTAATGCACATCGTCGCAGGATCGAGACGCACATTTTGATGTATAACACAAAGAAATGGCATAAATTGCGCCAAAATTACACGATTAATTCAAAATGGCCGATTTCCTGTTCGGTTTCGGCCATGGCGCCAAGACACTTTTCTTTAAGTTGCGACATGATACAGCTGTGTACCGATTTTCGTTCATGTACGTCAAACCGTATTGTGGGGCTTGAGGGACAAAGTTTTCTAGGGGGCGCTGTTGAGCCATTAGGCCACGCCCATTAATGCAATTAAACCATTAAACCACCATTAAATATCACATTTTTCGCCAGGCCTGGCTTGCGTGCAAAATTTGGTGAATTTTGGGGCACGTTTAGGGGGCAAAAAGGCCCTCATTTCGTCTGAAGAAAAATAAAAACGAGAAAAACATTTCCGACAGATACAATAGGGCCTTCACACTGTAAGTGCTCTGTCCCTAATTAGGTAAAATACAGGGGGAAAAGTAGTGTCAACCTTTTCCAAATGTAAAAACTTATTAAAGTTGTCATTATATCAGGTTAGGCTGTCTTTTAGGGTCTTCTTGATACAGGCAGGTCATGTCAGTCCTACCTCAGATCATCTCCTAACTGAACTGTGTCAACTGTCTTTTTTTTGCAGTAAAAGCTTTTCTCAGTCTTTGCATCTACTACCTCATTGTTTTCCTGGATAACAAGCATGTCAAGTGAATATTTCAGTTCAAGGACACAAACAATTACACTCTCCACGTACAATGAATCTTCTGAAATGAGAAACACAAATATTATAATATAAGTAAGGGTCTGATGACAGCTCAGTGATTATCGAGCACTTGTCCTTTAAAACTTGAACACTAATTAGTGAAGCACCTTGAATAGGATTCAACTACCTCCACTCACTCCGACTGACTTTCATCTTTCTTTCTTCTTTAATTCAGACCTTTTTTTGGCTCCAAAAAAAAGGAAAGAAAAAACTCTTAATTCTAAAATCTAATTTCTGAGACTTATTTTAATTTATTATTTAAATTTTTGCTACCTTTTTCTAAGTGCAAATTTAGCTGTTTTTTTCAAAGTTGCCTAAAGGTACCAACATAACATTAAAGCTTCAGTTACCACTGCAACGCTGCAGAACGTGCAGCAGCAACATGGAAATGACATGTTTTTATCTGATCTTTAATTATTGAAGGCCTACATAGTAATCCTCCCTTTTGGACTTTTGTTTGTCATCTGAGAACCTAATCCTGCTGCTCATGTCATCTTTTTAAACCTCCAGTGGTGCAACAGGAACAGTAATCTGTTGTGACTGACACTTTTGGGCTAAAAGCTTTACATGTGTCACCATCTAGTTAAACCCTCAGAAAAGTTCTTCCGAGCTCACGTGCTGCAGAAGTGAGCATCGGTTCGTTTGGGGTGTAATATGGATATCAGAAAATATTCTTCCTGATGGAAGGATTCGCATGCTGTGAGCACCTCATTTTTCTGCAACCAAGCAGGATTTGTGCCCACAGCAGGAGGGCAAAATCAGGTGCACAGGAATGAGCGTGTCATGAAATTAAATTTGTTAAATGGCATCTCAGTGAAAAATAATGCAACGTTTCCGAGTCACGAATTGTGAGAAAGGGCAGGCACAGAAGGCTTTGGCATATAGAGCTTGTGACTATAGCAGCTATTTTCAGGTACAGGTTTCTCTGCTATACTACTGCTTATAACTTTATAAGCTTGAACTCAATCTGCCACGGATATACTGGAACATTTCCTTGCTTTTTAGTTGGAAAACAATGTTATTTCACAAAATCTCTCTATTTTTTCCACAGTGATGGCAACATTTCTTCCCTGAGCTGTGCACTTCAGGGAATAAATGCTTCAAATTCACTTGCTGTTCATAACAACCAAGCGGAAAAAAAAAAGCAGCAGGAGTTTGACAAGAAACAGCAGATTGACGCTGGCTGCTGTTTCAGCTAGATTGAATGCGATAGTAGATAATGCTATCTTGAGACCAGGTTGAA